>NW_004443967.1:17019048-17039287 GCF_000243295.1 Trichechus manatus latirostris
GGAACAGAAAGAGAAGGAAGATATAGTGAGACAAAAAACTGAGTAATGAAGAAAGACAAAAAGGGAAAAAGAGGGAAAAGAAAACAAAACAAATTTAAAAAAAAAAGAACAATAAAAGCCCCCCAAAAAAACAGAAAAAAAAAGAAAAAAAAAACCAACAAGATAAGAAATGCCCTCAGGGATCACTCTGCACATGTGTGCAAGCCGAGGGGGCAGTCTCCTTGCCACGCAGCAAAGCCCGGCCAGAAAGGCTCCCAAACCAAGAAAAGGAAAAGAAAACAGAAAACAACTCAAAACAAACAAACGAACAAAAGCCCCGGGATCCCACCAGCAGGGCAGCCCAGACTGGGAAGCAGCTCCACACCTGAACGGAGCTCCACAGCCCCTCAGGAAGAAGCAAAGATGGTGCACGGAGCCAGGTATTTGCGTGAAAGGAGGTGGAGGTGGTGAGAGGTAAGGAAGAAATCAAAAGTAGCAGAGAAAAAGGCCACACCAGCAGCCAACAAATGGCACTCAGAGAGCCAGCTAGTGTGGGCTGGTGGAATCCAAGCAGTTGGTGTTTCTCGGACAAGAGAGTGTGGCCACAGGAAGCAGAGGAGGCCGAGTGTGGGTGAAGAAGGATAGGGAGTGGGAAAGCATATATCAGAAATTACCGGAGCTCTGCAGCCCCTCAGGAAGAAGCAAAGATGGCGCACGGAGCCAGGTATTTGAGCGAAAGGAAGGGGAGGTGCTGAGAGATAAGGAAGAAATCAAAAGAAGCGGTAAAAAGCAACACCAGCAGCCAACAAATGGCACTCAGAGAGCCGGCCAGTTCAGGTGTGTGGAATCCAAGCAGCTGGTGTTTCCCGGACAAGAGATTGTGGCCGCGGGAAGCAGAGGAGGCTGAACGGGGGTGAAGAAGTGTGGGGGGTGGGAAAGCATATATCACAAATTTCCGGTTGTTTTGTCTCCTGCTGGAAGCTCCGTGAAGCTGCTTTCTCGTACCCCCTGTTTGCTGGTCTCTGATAGGAGTCCAAGATGGCAGATCCATGCTGTGTTAGCTGGTAGGGGACCTCTGCATGAATCTCTCCTCTCTCTCCGTTCTCAGTCAGTCTCTTATTCCTTTCAGTGCTTGGCTGAGTTCTTTATCTCTTCATTTGATGCTTAGGGTTTCAGGATTGATGTGTGTCTCTGTTTGACTTAGTTTTTCAGATCTTTGCTGTGGAGGGATGGTTTGGTGCTTCTGCCTAGAACACCATTTTGCCGGAAGTCCCTCTCACATAGGTGATTTTTTAAGGGACCATAGTACTTACAGATGATATTCATCATTTTTTTGAGCCAATTTGTTATTTAGCTACAAGGTGACCCCAAACGTTAGTTAAGGTTCAAGGTTTAAAGAGTTATCTCAGGACAATAGCCACCGGGAGTCTTCTAGTCTCAATCAGTCCAGTAGGTCTGTTTTTTTGTTTTTTGTTTAGGAATTTGAGGTTCTGTTCCACATTTTTCACCCACAGACTTTTTTGATGGTGCTCTTTGACATACAAATTGTTTAAAATATTTCAAATAACCTTAATTGTTGATCTTTTATCAATTTTTG
This sequence comes from Trichechus manatus latirostris, assembly GCF_000243295.1. Classification (NCBI taxonomy): domain Eukaryota; kingdom Metazoa; phylum Chordata; class Mammalia; order Sirenia; family Trichechidae; genus Trichechus; species Trichechus manatus. Next base: position 17,020,625 of record NW_004443967.1, read on the forward strand.
CTTTGCTGTCTTGCTAATTAAATCACTTTTTTATCACGTGAAAATATTCTTTGAAATTTTCTTTTGGTATTTTAATGCTTTCTATCTTTTAGATTCAGCCCTTTAATAAAATTGGGATTTTAAAAATCTTCACTAAGGCTTAATTTACATACAGTAAAATAAATGCAACCATATTAAGTGTAGGTTTGATGAGCTTTATACCCCATTTAATGTATTTTTGTATAAAAATGTACATACAACATTTATAAATCGACATATGTGACCTCCACTGCATGAATTATTCCACAATCTATTGAGCCATTCGTGTTTTGATGGATGTTGAGTTGATTCTATTTTGGGGCAATTACTAATACAACTGATACAGAGATTCATATACATATCTTTTTGTGAACATGGTCTTTAAAATTACATATTCAAATTGATTATTACTTATATAATGCTTTTAAAAAATATTTTCATTTTGTATGAAAGGATCTAAAATAATGCAATTCTTAGTTTTAATGGTTTTTCAGGTTAATGCTTTTAGCTTTTTCAGGTAGACAATAAGATAATCTTCCAGTAATGATAATGTTGTCTTTCCCTTTCCAATATTTAAACATTTTGTTTCTTGTTCTTGCCTTATTATATTAATTAGAATCTTCAGAACAAAGTTCTTATTATTGTTAGATGCTTTTGAGCTGGTTCCGACTCAGGGGGACCCCATGTATAACAGAACAAAATGTTGCCCAGGCCTGCGCCATCCTCCCAATAGCAGGTACGTTTGAGCCCATTGTTGCAGCCACTGTGTCAATCCATCTCATTGAGGTCTCCCTCTTTTTCACTAACCCTCTACCAAGCATGAATTTCTTCTCCAGGAATTAATCCTCCCTAATAACAAGTCCAAAGTAAGTGAGATGAAGTTTCTCCATCCTCGCTTCTAAGGAGCATTCTGGCTGTACTTCTTCCAGACAGATTTGTTCATTCTTCTGACCGTCCATGGAATATTTCATACTCTGGGCCAACACCACAATTCAAATGCGTCTATTCTTCAGTCTTCCTTTTTAATTTTCCACTTGAAGCATAGCAATTATTCTTGTCCCTGACTACGTAGGTTAGCTATTGCTGCATTACAAGTAACCCTGCATCATAGTTGCTGAGAACAGCAGCTGTTTCATTTGTTCACCATATGTGGGTTGGCAGTTTGGACTTGGCTGGACTGTTCCTTGTGGACTTACTTGGGATTCCTCATGTGGCTGCCTGCAGCTTGATGAGGCAAATGGGTCTAAGTGGCCTCATTCACATGTCTAGTGGTTGGTGTTACCTGTCAGTGGGGACAGCTGGTCTCTGCTCCATGTGACCTCGCATCTTCCTGTGAGCTAGACGGGCTTCTTTACAGGGTGTGCTCAGGGCAGCGTTCCAGGAGGTGAAGCAGAAACGGTAAGTCTTGGAAGTCGCATGTCAGTGCATGTCTCCAGGCCAGCCTTCACTCAAAGTTGGGGAGAGAAGACTCCACCTGTTCAAGGGCCCAGCGGCAAAGTCGTGTTGCAAAGGAGAGTGCACACAGGCGTGGGACGGATTTGCAGTCATTTTTTGCCATTTTCCTTCCAGACTCTAACGGGACTATCTAATGGTTTATTTATTATTAAGTGTGATGCTTATTGGATGTTTCCAACATACACTCTTCATTTTAGAAAATTTTGTTTCTCCTTCCAGGTTACTTAGGATTGTTCAGAGGCAGAGGTGCAGTTTTAGCAAATGTTTTCTTGGCATCTGTATAGATGACCATATGGTTTTCTCATTTACTTTCTTCATATAATAAATTGCTGTGATGAGTGCCCTGGGTTTGTGTTCTGTTTTCAATACACTTTCTCTTATCTCCCAGATTAAGGTGGAAGCTCCGGGAGGGCGCCGTCAGTCCGCAGAGCAGTCATCTCTGCATCTTCAGTGCCAGGCTCTGGGGCTGGCACACAGCAGATTCACCATTCATGTCAGCGGAAAGGCATTGTATGGGATTATCATTTAAATTCAAGGCCACGTTCTGTCAGTCACTTCAGACAGAGCACTGAAGCCCCCTTTTCCTCGTTGTCACCAGTGTTATTCCCAGCTGTCTCATGAGCATTCACTCCACTTGTGCATCTACGTTTTCTTCATCATCCTCCTTCCTCCCCCAGCCCTCTGATATCTTCTTGTTGTTGTCATCAAGCTGGCTCCAGCTCATGGCAACCCCATGTATGCAGAGAACTGTAGACAGTCAAGGTTGTGACCTTTCAGAAGGAGATCACTAGTCCTTTCTTCCAAGGTACCTCTGGGTGGACTTGAACCTCCAGCCTTTCAGTTGGCAGTTGCACCACCCAGGAGCTCTTGTAACTTCATCTGGAGAACAAGATATTGTTCCATCACCGTGAGTCACTGTGATGGCCGAGACGAAAGCTTTCAGAAAGGCTGTGGGCATTAGCCCCACACACCTCGGCTGGTCCAGGTTAACTGCTGGCCCAGGAGGTGTGTGCCCTGATTAGGGTCACATGGGCAGAGCAGGGACTTGCACACTGCTGGACTTAACAGAGGAGGTCTAGTGGTGCAGTGGTTAAGTGCTGGGCTGCTAACCAAAAGGTCAGCAGTTGGAATCCGCCAGCTGCTCCACAGGAGAAAGATGCTGCAGTTTGCTTTTGTAAAGATTAAAGCCTAGAAAACTCTATGAGGCAGTGCTACTGTGTCCTGTAGGGTCGCTATGAGTTAGGATCAACTCAATGGCAGTGGGTTTGGGGTTTTTCGTTTTGGGGCTCCACAGGGTGATTTTCTGCTGCACCTGAAGGTGAAGATGGAGAGCTGACTGAAGGAGGGTCTGTCGTGAGCCTGTGGGGCCGTGGGAGATGCAGGCAGTAAGAGAAGAACATTGTGAGAGAGGAACCGGGTGTCCAGGACCTCCAGCTGGAGGGACCATAGCCATGCCCTGCACACTGTGGCTTCTTCCCCTCTGTTCGTCTTCTAACCCAGCCTCGAAGAGTCTGCGCCCCTGGGAGAGCGTGTAAGCCTCCCTGCCACCTGCCTCTCTCTAACAGCAAATCCTTGCTGGGAGTCAGGCAAACTCCACACACCCAGCTTGAGATTCTGGTTTTGACACCTTTCTATGTTAAGTTTCTTCATCTCCAAAATGGGTGAATCACGGTGCTCTCCTCATAGAATTGCTGTAAGGACAGAACAAGAAAAAACGTGGGTTTTTCTTGGTACACAGTGAGTGCTCAATGTTTCTTGAGTAAGTGGTATTTCTTATATATTGTCTGTTTCTGCCATAAAAAGTTGCCAAAAGCTTAGTGGTTTAAGCCAACACAGAAGAATTCTCTTCTACGTCTGCAGGTTTGATGTCTGATATGGGTTTCACTGGGGTAAAATCAAGGTGTTGGCTGAGAGCTATGTTCCCTTCTGGAGGCTCTAGTGAAGAACCCATTTCCTTTCCTTCTCCAACCTCTAGAGGCCACCCACAGTCCTTGGCTTGTGGTCCCCTTCCTTCATAGTCAAAGCCAGCAACAGTGGGTCAAGTCCTTCTCATATCACATCACTCTGGCCTCTTCTTCTGCCTCCCTATTTACTTTTTTAAAGATCCTTGTGATTGCATTGGACTCACCTAGATAATCGAGGATAACCTGCTTATTTTAAGGTCAGCAGATTAGCAACCTTAATTCCATCTGCAAACTTCATTCCCTTTGCCACATAACATAACATATTCACATGTCCAGGGATTAGGACACGGGCATCTTTAGGGGATCACAGTTCTGCTTACTGCGCATTATAAGCAGTTTAACAACTGTGAAAATAAAGTAATAAAAGTAGTCTAGGAAATACAGTAAGAAGGACATGGCCCTAGTCCTTGGCATGTGGCTGTGATTCACAGTGTGATGGTTACGAACGGAGACTCTGGATCCTGACACCTGGGTTTGAATTCAGCTCTCATACTTACTAGCAATCTATTTAATCCCTTTGTGCCTCAGTTTCCCATTTTGTAAATGGGGATGACACAGTTCCTACCTTATGAGGATTAAGTGAAAAGCTTAATCCCGCCTGGCACTTGGTAGGTACTCTTTAAGGACTCATTATTTGTTATATGAATGAAACTTAGCGTATATATTTAGCACCCTTTGTTCATAGAAGTAAGGGGACCTGATGGTGCAGTGGGTAAAGTGCTCGACTGCTAACCAAAAGGTTGCAGGCTTGAACCCATCAGTTGCTCCGCAGGAAAAAGATATGGGAGTCTGCTTCCATAAAGAGTTCTACCATGTCCTACAGGGTCGCTATGAGTCGGAATCACCTTGACAGCAAGGGGTTTTTTTTTTTTTTTTTTTGGTTCCTAGAAGTGTTTCCAGTCTTTCTTTTCTACAATTTCAACGGCATGCTTGTACATACTTTTGGAATATAGTTGGCATTCTAGGAGACATTTTTCCTGCTTATTATCTAGTCAATATCTTTCTGATGTTGTTACTTGGAGAGATTGACTCTGGCTTCCAGGGACCGCTGTCTTACAGGGGCTCCATGCCCATGCCCACCACATGCCCCCTGAGGCCAACTCAAAGCCACAGGTTCCTGCTATTTGGTTATCAAGTTTTCCATGCACACAGTCTGCATCTATGCACCCCACTTTGTTTTACTTTCCTGGCCCTAATTCCAGTGCTTTCTTTTCCTAATGATCCCCTCTGGAAATTCTCCTGGTTCTTACATATTTGAATTAGAATCTTACTGTTCCCAGAAGTAAACAGAAGCTGATACACACAGATGCTCATTTCTGTAATAACAGGCTGGGTTCTAGAGACTGTTCCTAGGGCCACATACACACATACATACACACTCTGCATACACGTATGCATCTGACGCGTGCAACACACTCCTGTCACCGTTTCCCAATTAAAAAGTAATCTATACTCTATTCCCATGTCAACCATGCTCCTCGTCTCATTAGCGGTGTCAGTTTTTGCTGGCACTTTGTACTTTTCAGACACGCAACGATTAAGCGCTGGGCTGCTAACGGAAAGTTCGACAGTTCGAACCCACTAGCCACTCCGCAAGAGAAAGATGTGGCTGGCTGCTTCCGTAAAGATTACAGCTTTGGAAACCCTATGGGGGAGTTCTCTTCTGTCCTATAGGGTTGCTATGAGTCGAATTAACTCGACGGCAACGAGTATGAAGTTAAAACTGTCACAAAACCTCTCACACTTGAGCGCAAACTCGCCAGTCCAGCAGCAACCCAATGGAGGAGAGTTTGAAGACGAGCATGACCACTAGCGCCATCTGTTGGTGGTGAGTAAGTCGGTGCAGGTGGGCTCTTGCCATAGCTTTGTTCATAGCCAATAACGGTGCATTAGATGAAAGAGCCTACGCCAAGGAGCTTCGCTGCTCAGATCTCGCCATTGGGTAGGATTCCTGAAGTAGGCTTTCAAAGGATCGCAGGCAGCTCCAAACTAATTTTTAGCACATCATTGAATTATTTCATCTCTCACCAGGGCTTTGAAGAAGGAGGGAGGATCTTATTGTCAAGCTCTCTCCCGCTACCACAGCGTCACCTTGCAGACAGTACAACCCTTGACGAGTCTGAAGTGAAAGAGAGAGGTAAATTGCTTGGTGTAATCAAAGTTCAGGAGCAGAAAAATAAACCCAGGAATTTAAGCATAACCATGGCTTAGCAAAAATAAAACCACTTTGAGATGTGCACTGAAAGAAAATCGTCAGTGACATAAGATTTTTGTTTATCTTTAATTGTTTTCAGCAAAATAGGGTTATACTAGGTCTTCTTTGTGTACATTTGTGAGATGACTACAGAATTGGCATTGTGAAGGTTTTGAGAATTTTACTAAATTTCTATTTAGTCTCATTTATGATTCCCAATGGAACGTCCAGTGACAGGCATGGTTTTAGCTAGATGTCTGGTGGGAGAGATTCCATCTGAGATTGGGGAAGAGTTCTGTAATCATCCAGCAGACAAAAAAGCAAAGCTACTCTTTCGTAAAACCTCACTCTTGTTTCTGTGTTGTTGTCAATCCAACAAGACTGATAACCACTAGGTGGATGAAGTCCTCCATCAAGCAGGGAACTACAGATGCTAAATCTTGATGCAAGTGTTCCAGAATCTGGAAAAGAGAAAACCAGAGTAAGTACCTGCATTCAAACGTGGGGAAATTTTTCTGAAAAGATTGGGATGAAATAAGTTTATCTCAGGTCTGTGAAGACCCCATGGAGTGCAGCTTTATTCTGAAACTCACAGGATTTCCACAAGTTGGAATCAACTCAATGGCAACTGGTTTTTTTTTTTTTGTTTGTTTTTTGTGAGGTGATTCAGTCAGTGGTCACTGGATAAGGAGGACATCTTTTAAATTTCCACACAGGCTTGTCAGGTTTAAGAGATGATGCTGGTCATCAGCTGGGTCCTCTTAATTCTGTCTTAGTTTCCCAGGATGTAACAAAATACACAAACTAAGTGGCTTATAGCAGGAGAAATTTATTGTCTCACAGTTCTGGAGGCTGGGAGTCCAAGATCAGGGTATCAGCCATGTTGATTCCTTCTGAGGCATTGAGGGAGAATCTGTTCCATGCCTCTCTCCCGGCTTCTGAAAGCTCCAGGCATCCCTTGGTTTGTAGCTGCTGCATCATATGATGTCCTTCCTCTGTCTCTTCTCTTTTATAAGGACACCAGTCGTATAGAATTAGGACTCACTGTACTCCAGTATGAACTATGTTAACCTAACTGATTTGATCTTCAAATACCCCATTTCCAAACAAAATCATGTTCACAGGTACCAGGGGTTAGGACTTCAACATTTCTTTTCGGGGGACACAATTCAATCCTTAACAAATCCCTGAAGGCTACCTTTTAGGAGTCCTGTGACAAATGTCCACATTTGTCCTCTCCTGGATATCCTTCTCAAGATCTTCCTTCTCTCAAAATCCTAACATCTCTGCTTTACTCCCTGGCCCCAATTTAGGTCTTGCATATTATACTGAATGTCACTGCTCCAAAATTATTTTGGAGGCTCCATCCAATTCCTACACTCTTTCCTTGGCACTTGCCTCGATTGCTCTTGCACTCTGCCCATACCTCCCAGCTCTCCATTGCTCGCGTCTGGGTTGCTTGCCATTGATGGCTTACCTGACAGCCTGTTGGATTTCATTGCATCACATGGTGTGCCTTGCCAGCCCTTCAATGAGCAGCCATGGCAGGATTTCCGCTAGGCTCCTCCACGAATAAGTAACATCTGTTTTATGTAATGAACCGGCACTTTCTTGAGTCTCCCATCCCTGGTTGTATCCCCAGTGCTCATTTCCTACACAAGGACCTGCCAGGACGAACAGTCTATCACTGACTCTTCTGAAGAATCAAAATAGCTGATTTTGTATGCGCCATCACTGGCTGTGCTTTAAACCCACTTAAGAGATTCAAGTACATGAGTTCAGCTCCCCGCACTGACCGTGCTCTTCTGGGCAGTTGAAAGACGAACAGCCTCTCTTGCTCCTTCCGTTGGAGTGGGTTTAATTGTTTTTGCACGATGCTAGGCAGTAAGTACCTGGGACTGAATGCGTCCCTGAAGCTCACGTTCGGTAGGGCCATGTCTAAGACGTAGCTCCCTCGAAGCCGGCCAATTTCCAGCCGAGAAAGTTTAAATCCATTGGACTCTGCCTCCGGGCCTGAGGGTCCAGAGGGCAGACTGGAGGCCCTGGGAGTGGTCCCAGCACTTGTAAAGATGTGTGCTCTGTAATTAAACAGCTCTGCGGAGAGCCACAGTCCCTGGAATTTGACCTCTTTTCCCTCGTGGTCTTTGCTTCTTGAAAATTAATCTTCTCTGATTGAAGAGGCTTGTTAGCCTCACTGACCCTAGTGGTGTCTATGGACTGGCGGCCTTCAAGGTGAGGCTTAGTTTCCCTGTGCAGTCTATAGGCAATACAACTGGTTAACAAATGCTCCTTGCATCTACCGTGGGCCTCGGTTAGTAGCACTCTGTGCAGCGGGGTCGGGGCACCGAGCAGACACTGGCCAAGCGCAGGTCTTCACTTCTCCATGCTGGCTGAGCCTGAGCATATTGTGGAAATTGCCACAGAACAGACCATCTGTCTGCTCAATAATCTGCACGGTGCTCGAGCAGCAGCTTCTCCCTACGATCCGCTGTAATATCCCTGGGGCCCGAGCAGCCACTGGAAGGCCGTTGGCAGCCGGCAGGTCAAGTGGACAGGCACCCACAGTGGAAGACCCCCGGCTTCACCGGTGTCTGTATCCCGAATATAGGGGGAAGTGTCAGCACCACGGAAGGGAGAATTCAGAGGATGGCAGATTTGCCGTCCCATCAGCTCCCAGGATGAAATGTTGTGTCAAAAAGAGGGTAAAAGTAGCTTGTAGGGAAGGTTTGGGAGGCACAAGGGTGTTCTTCCATCGGACCATACAGGTGATGGATGGGGACAGAGAGGTCTGGGCAGAGAGAAGATAAATCCTGAGATGGCTCTCTCTGACTTTTTAAAGCAGAAAACGCCAACCCATTTTTAAGATGGGGACATAATTTGGATATGCGTATATGCCCTCCTCCCGGTGACATTTTAAGCTGAGGGTTGAAACAAGGACTTAGACACTTCACCCTCCTTCCAGGGCCTCATTGAGGGCTGACGAGGCAAAGAAGAGGGTAATGGGGCCAGGCTCCTGGCAGCCCAGGTGACCACCTGGCTGCAAGAGTGGAATGCCACCAGGAGTTTCTGAGCAGAGGCTTGACGTCATCCATGTTGTGTTTTAGACCTTTCACCCTGGTAGCAGCATGCAGAGCAAACTGGAGGCAGGCAAGACAGATGGCAAATGCCTGAAATAAAGCAGTGGCAGTATCAGTAGGAAGGGATGGTAGGCTGGAGTGCCATCATGGGAAAGGCTGATGCAATGCAATAGATCGCTTTTGTGTGGCCTTTCTCACCAGGGTCTTGTAACTCCCACCCAAGGGGTTGGGCAGGACTCTGTGATAGGGTAACTATGGCCCACCAAAGGGATTGGTCAGTTTTGCCATCCTGCTGGGCTTGAAATGAGCCACCCCAGAGGTGAGAGAGAGAGGATGCTGCCACCACCACCAAGGAAGAACAGCCAGGAGTGGAGAGCAAGTCCTTTGGACCTGGGATCCCTGCCCTGAGAAACTCTTGGGCCCAGGAGACAGAGAGCGAGCTGTAATCCTGAAGATGGTGAGAAGTGGTGGCAGAGAAACTGTGGCAGAAGAGACCAGCAGGAGAGATGAAGTGGGCTTGCCAGTCCATGGAGGGAGAAAGTTAAGTGCCTTTGGCCAGAGGCCGAGGGCCAGGGAGAGGCATGCCTGTAAGCACGGCTGGGAAGAGGCTGTCCTGATGGAAGAACTGTATCCTGAGTGTCCCTGAACCTGAATAGTAACCTGTTACTTTCCTAATAAACCCCATAATCATGAGTATGGTCTGTGAGTTCTTTGTGGCAATTGCAATGAATTGTCAAACCCAGCAGAGAAGTAGAGAGTGCTGTGGGAGGGACGGTTGGTGTCAGAATTGGTAAAGATGGCAGAGAGAGGAGGCAAGTCTGACCTCCGCCTCACGGGAATCAGCCTTGGGCTGTTGATCTTGAGTCTCCTTCCTCCTTGTGGGATTGGAGGAGGTCAGACACTGCCCCCACACCGTTTTACAGCTGACAGTTCTTAGAAAGCTAGCAGAGACCATGGAGAGAGGAACGAGTGATAGTGACTTCTGGGTTTGAGGTCTGGGTGACAGGGAAGATGGCAAGGCCATTACCAAAAATAAGTAGTTTGGGATGAGGGTAAGGGGTGAAGATAAAGACAATGTTTTGAACACAAAACCAAAATACCAAATCCATTGTCATTGAGTCAATTCTGATTCATGGTGACTCCATGTGTTACAGAGTAGAACTGTGCCCCACAGGGTTTTTAATGGCTGTAATCTTATGAAAGTTGATCACCAGGTCTTTCTTCTGAGGCGCTGCTAGGTAGATTCAAATTGCCGACCTTCTGGTTAGTAGACAAGTGCAAACCACTTGCACTTCCCAGGGATATGTTTTCAATAAGATGAGATTGAAGTCTTGATGAACTCTTCATGTGTGAACCTCAGTTAGGCAACTGGAAAAAGTGGTCCTGGAGCTCAGAAGAAGTATTGGGGCAGGGTATGTAGATGGGAGAGTGAGCACTGGAGTTAATGGTTGAAACTGTGGGGTGGGCATGTGATTCTCTTAGTGACTGCAGACCAGCAGGACAAGGAGATGGATGAGAACATACAGTTGAAAAGAATCGAGATGGCCTCCACACAGTTGAGAAGAAAGAATTGAGAAGTCCTCCACACAGTTGAGAAGAAAGAATTGAGAAGGTCTCCACACAGCTGAGAAGAAAGAATTGAGAAGGTCTCCACACAGTTGAGAAGAAAGAACTGGGAAGAATTGAGAAGGCCAATACACAGCTGAGAAGAAAGAATTGAGAAGAATTGAAAGGCCTCCACACAGATGATAAGGAAGAATCGAGAAGGCCTCCACACAGTTGAGAAGTAAGAACTGGGAAGAATTGAGAAGGCCAACACACAGCTGAGAAGAAAGAATAGAGAAGGCCTGCACACAGTTGAGAAGTAAGAACTGGGAAGAACTGAGAAGGCCACCACACAGCTGATAAGAAAGAACTGAGAAGAATTGAGAAGACCTCCACACAATTGAGAAGAAAGAACTGAGAAGGCCTTCATGAGGGGGAGGCAGCACACATGGAGAAGCAATGACCAGAGAAGTGGATGACAGCCAGGAAGAAAAGGCTAGGGTAGGGAGGCTGCCATGGAGGGATGGCCAATGGTGTCCCGTGCTTCAGAGAACTCAGGGAAACGTGACTGCTCAACGGTGGCTGTGGAGAGAGCTGTTTCTACACATGCCGGGAAAGGGTCCAACTTCTAATGGACTGAGGACTCAGCAGGACATCGAGGTTTAGAGGTGACATGGCACGGAGTCCTTTAACCAGTGTCATTTAAGCAGTTGAGAATGATGCAAATCACTGGAGACACCAAGGAGAAGATAAATGAATCACGGCCCCACCTCCCAGGGGCTTACAGAGAGTAAGAGACAGACATGTAGCAAAGAGCTGTAACATGGTGGGTGTGCATGCAGAGTACACTGGGGTCCCTGTACATGATGTGATACTGGGGTGCCTGCACATGATGTGATGAAGGCATCTCACTCTTGAGGAGTCCCAAGGGGTTTCACAGAGGACTTGTCTCTTGAGCTGAACTTTAAACCTTACCAGCAAAACTGGAAAGAACATAGCTACCGTGCCACCAGTCAACATAGATCTTTCTTGGGTGGTCTTGTGCAAGTTTCTAACTCTCTCTGAAGACTTAGTTTCTTTATTTAAAATGTGAGGGTGTTGGGAACCTACATCTATTGCTGATAGGAATATAAAATGGTGCAGCCACTATGGAAGATAGTTTGGGGGTTCCTCAAAGAGTTAAACAGAGAATTACCATATGACCCAGCAATTCCACTCCTGGGTATAGACCCAAAAGAATTAAAGCAGGTACGCAAACAGATATGTGTACATCAATGCTCATTGCAGCCTTATTCACAAGAGCCAAAAGGTGAAAATAACCCAAATGTTCATCAATGGATGAATGCATAAACAAAATGTGGTCTACCCACCCAATGGCATATTATTCTCCCATATAGAGAAATGAAGTTTTGATACATGCTACCATGTAGACAACCCTTGAAAACATTATGCTGAGTGAAATAAATTAGACACAAAAGGACAAATGTTATATGATTCCACTTATATGAAATATCTAGAATAGCTACATGCATAGAGACCAAATTTTATTAGTGGGGAGAGGGATAGTTGTTGCTTAAGGGGTACTAAATTTTTGTTTAGGATGAGGAAAAGCATTTGGAAATGGAAAGTGTTGATGGTTATATTACATCGTGGAATGAGGGCTATCATTGTTGGTGTCAGATGGGTCCTGGCTGAAAGTAGAGAATACCAGAAAGATGTTTACCTGTTTTTCATTGACTACGCAAGGGCATTCGACTGTGTGGATCATAACAAATTATGGATAACATTGCAAAGAATGGGAATCCAGAACACTTAATTGTGCTCACGAGGAACCTGTACATAGATCAAGAGGTAGTCATTCAAATAGAACAAGGGGATACTCTGTGGTTTAAAGTCAACAAAGGTGTGTGTCATGGTTGTATCCTTTCACCATACTTACTCAATCTGTATGCTGAGCAAATAATCCAAGAAGCTGCACTATACGAAAAAGAACACAGCATCAGGATTGGAGGAAGACTTATTAACAACCTGCGATATGCAGATGACACAACCTTGCTTGCTGAAAGTGAAGAGGACTTGAAGCACTTACTGATGAAGATCAAAGACTATAGCCTTCAGTATGGATTACACCTCAACATAAAGAAAACAAAAATCCTCACAACTGGACCAATAAGCAACATCATGATAAACGGAGAAAAGAGTGAAGTTGTCAAGGATTTCATTTTACTTGAATTCACAATCAACACCCATGGAAGCAGCAGTCAAAAAGCAAAAGACTCTTGGGGAACATCTAGCTCAACTGGCTTATGCCAATTATAAATAAAATGTTCTACATTCTACATTCTACCTTGGTGAGTAGCGTCTGGGCTCTTAAAAGCCTGTGAGCAGCCATCTAAGACACTCCAATGGTCTCACCCCTTCGGCAGTAAGGGAGAATGAAGAAAACAGGATACAAGGAAAAGATTAGTCCAAAGGGCTAATGGACCACAACTACCACAGCCTCCATCAGACTGAGTCCAGTACAACTAGATGGTGCCCGGCTATCACCTCTGACTGCTCTGACCAGGATAACAACAGAGGTTTCCGGACAGAGCTGGAGAAAAATGTAGAACAAAAGTCTAACTCACAAAAAATGAACGGACTTACTGGCCTGACAGAGACTGGAGAAACCCTGAGAGTATGGCCCCTGGACACCCTTTTAGCTCAGTAATGAAGTCATTCCTGAGGTTCACCATTCAGCCAAAGATTAGACAGCCCCATAAAACAAAAAGAGATTAATGAGGCACAACAATCCAGGGACAAGGACTAGGAGGCAGGAGGGGACAGGAAAGCTGGTAATAGGGAACCCAAGGTTGAGAAGGGACAGTGTTGACACGTCACAGGGTTGTTAACAATGTCATAAAACAATATGTGTACTAACTGTATAATGAAAAGAAACTATTTTGTAAACCTTCATCTAAAGTACAATAAAAAATAAAAATAAAAAAAAGTATTTGCAAGGAAAAAAAATGACACATGGCACTGGGCAAATCTGCTGCAAAAGACCTCTTTAAAGTATTAAAAAGCAAAGATGTCACCTTGAGGACCAAGGTGTGCCTGACCCAAGCCATGGTGTTTTCAATCACCTCATATGCATGTGAAAGCTGGACAATGAATAAGAAAGACTGAAGTAGAATTGACGCCTTTGAATTATGGTGTTGGCGAAGAATATTGAGTATACCATGGACTGCCAAAAGAACGAACAAATCTGTCTTGGAAGAAGTACAACCAGAATGCTTCTTAGAAGCAAAGATGGCGAGACTATTTCTCACATACTTGGGACATGTTGGGCAGGATCAGTCCCTGGAGAAGGACATCATGCTTAGTAAAGTAGAGGGTCAGCAAAAAAGGGGAAGACCCTCAAGGAGATGGACTGACACAGTGGTTGCAACAACGGGCTCAAGCATAACAACAATTGTGAGCATGGTGCAGGACCGGACAGTGTTTCATTCCGTTGTACGTAGAGTCGCTATGAGTCGGAAGTGACTTGATGGCACCTAACAACAACAGCAACATAGATTGAATTGTGTCCCCCAGAAATATGTGTTGTAAATCCTTACCTCTATGCCTGTGGTTATAATCCCATTTGGGAATGGGTTGTCTTTGTTATGTTAATGAGACAGGATTAGTATAGGGTGTGTCTTAAGTCAATCTCTTTTGAGATATAAAAGAGATTAAACAAGCAAGCAAGCAAGCAGAGATGGGAGAGGATAGACACCATGCCACATGAAGATCACCAAGGAGCCAAGGAATAAGGACCTTCCCCCAGAGCCAACAGAGAGAAAGCCTTCCCCTAGAGCTGGTGCCCTGAATTCAGACTTCAAGCCACCTGAATTGTGAGAAAATAAATTTCTCTGTGTTAAAGCACCCACTTGTGGTATCTGTTACAGCAGCACTAGATAACTAAGACATATGGTGAATGTAATTGTCTCTGAATTGTTGGCTTAAAAATGGTTAAAATGGCAAATGTTTTGTTATATATATTTTACTAAATAAAATTTAAAACAAAAATAAGGGAGTTGGCCTATGATCTGTATGGCCGTTTCGGCCTCTAAAGTCTATAGTTCTCAAACCATCCAAACAAACAATGGGGTGGATCTAGATGGGGCTTGGTTGGACAGCTCTGCTCCAGGCAGTGGGTCAACTGGCTCAGCTCGAGGCTGCAAGCTGGGTCTGCTTCACGTGTTGCTTTGTAGACCAGTAGCTCCCTGGGACATGTCTTTCTCATGGTGAATGGCATAAGCAGAAAGGACCAATGCCAGCTGCCATAGCACTTTTAAGGCCTCTGCTCAAGTCATATCATCTAACATCCCATTGCCCAAAGCAAGTCCATGGCCAAGGCCAATATAATGGGGAGGGGAAGAATATTCTGTCAACTGTGCAAAGGGCCTGCAAAGTAACACAGCAATGACTATGCTGTTGTTGTTCTGTGCCATTGAGTCAATTTTCAGCTCATAGCAACCCTATAAGACAGAGTAGAACCACCTCATAGGGTTTCATAGGCTGTAATCTTTATGGGAGTAGATGGCAAAGTGTTTCTCCCTCAGGGCCGCTGGGTGGGTTCAAACAGCTGACCTTTTGGTTAGCAGCCGAGCGTTTAACCATTGTGTCAGCAGGGGGCTCCTGCATATAATTCAGTAATAGAGAGTGAAGGGACAGGGTCGGTAACCAATCCACTTCAATCATAGTCCAAAACTGAAGTGGTTTTCCTTCTGCTCCAAAAGCTCAATGCTATTTCTTATTGAGTTCGTCCATTTCTTAATGTTGCTCCATATTTATTCGATTTCTTGCAAGACCTTTTCTATAATCAACGCTTCATTTTCCTATGATTATGTTTGTATTGCTACTTGGGTAAACAAATCACTGCCTCATGGGGAAGCCACCACTTCTGTTTACTCTACTTCTGTCTATAAAAGTGGCTCATGGCATCCGAGCTCCTTTGACTTGCGTGTTCTCCACCAGCATCCTTTCTGCCTGCTGGAGTCACACTTTTTAATTTTTGCCAATAGCTGTGTTTTGATTTTCACACTACATCAATTTCATTGCAGTGCAGAGCCTGACCCCAGTGTCTAGCTGTCTCTAATTTCCTAATACCATCTTGGTCATTAGTTGGAAACATAGCTAGACATTAAGCATTCCTGATAATGCCTCTGACATGTAATCATTTACTGCATCCATCACTTCCACCTTCATTATGCTATGTGTCGGCTAAGTTCCCCAATTAACACTGGAAAGGTTGGAATCAGACATATTGTCATCACAGCTGAGTTGTCTTATCAGGGCTCTCCCGCTTCAATGTAGCTGCCTTGGAAGACAGGCAGACAGTGAGGTTTTCTCAGATAGTATGGACCAATTTCCCTGGCCAGCAGAAACTTAAATGAGTGGAGACTGTCAGGAAGAACAGAAAACGCTGATACTCCTGCTCAATTTATCGGCAACTACAAACATCTAAAAACATCCACGTGCCATTTGATGTTTCAGTGCTTAGAGCCTCGTCTGCTAATTCTGGGCTTCACAGCAACATTTTGGGATAAGTTGTCTTGGTTTATTGTAAAACGAGTGGATTTCCAGGACGCAGATGCTGCTTGGAGAGGATGCTCGCCTGTGTGATTGCTAGTTAGCAGTAGGAGAGGGTAGTGTGGATGCTGAGAAAGGCATGGACTTTACAGACCCTGGGCAATAAACCAAGCTCTCCCATACAAGTGGCCAAACCAGAAATACCTTGCTTGGAACCGCGGGTTCTGGTGGAGCACCCCTGAGCGTGTTTTAACATTGCAGAGTTTCAGTTGAGGCAGGGCTGAACGAGGACCCTTGCAGACACAGTGTCTTTGCAAGAAGCTGGTTGTCTGAGTGTCAGGGTGGAAGAAAGACAGTTTGTGATCAGCTATGAAGCTGTTGATCTCAGCAGAAAAGATGTAAACATTGTAAGTTATCACCAGAAGGATCTGTTCATGGACTTGTCTGTGAGTCTGGCAAACCTGTTTGCCCAAAGCAGGGACGTGCCTCTAGGCAGCCTGCCTAGCAGATAAGACAATATTCTTCAGTCCTCATCACCACTCTCTCTCTTGCTCACCCTCCATGCTGTCCTTGAGCAAATGGCTGGCCTTGGAAATACTCATTTAAAGATGAGAAGCAACCAAAACAGAATCTACATAGGTATCGGGAGTAAAACAGCAAAATCACATGATTGAAAAAAAAAAAAAAAAAAAAACCCATTGCCGTCGAGTAGATTCTGACTCATACTGACTGCAGAAAAGAGTAGAACTGCCCCATAGGGTTTCCAAGGTGCGACTGGCAGATTTCAACTGCTGACCTTTTGGTTAGCAGCTGTAGATCCTAACCACTGTGCCACCAGGGTTCCAATATGATAAAAATAATATATTAAATCAAATACAGGTCCAAAATACACAACTGAGGGAAAAGCATGCGGTAAAACAGGAGATATTTGTAAACAAGCACTTCTCTATCCTATTGTCATGGATTGAATTATGGCTCCCAAAAAATGTGTGTATCAATTTGGCTAGGCTATGGTTTCCAGTATTGTGCAGTTGTCCTTCATTTTGTGATTGTAATTTTATGTTAAAGGGGATTAGGGTGGGATTGTATAACACCCTTATTAAGGTCACATCCCTGATCCAATGTAAAGGGAGTTTTCCTGGGGTATGGCCTGCACCACCTTTTATCTTACAAGAGACGAAAGGAAGGGGAAGTGAGCAGAGAGTTGGGGGACCTCATACCACCAAGAAAGCAGTGCCAGGAGAAGAGTGTGCCCTTTAGACCTGAGGTTCCTGTGCTGAGATGCTCCCAGACCAAGGGAAGACTGATGACAAAGATCTTCCTCCGGAGCTCATACAGAGAGAAAGCCTTCCCTTGGAGCTGGTGCCCTGAATTCGGACTTCTAGCCTACTGGACTCTGAGAGAATAAACTCTTTTTTAAAGCCATCCACTTGTGGTATTTCTGTTATAGCAGCACTACATGACTAAGACACATATCAGACAAATAAATTACAGTATGGTCACATTGAAACATAAATAAATATTTATAAATGTGGAGTTCTGGCAAAATGGTGCTCTAGGCAGAAGCACCACACCGTGCCTCCACAGCGAAGATCCGAAAAACTAAGCTGAACAGAGAATACAACAATCCTGAAACCCTAAAACATCAAATGAAGAGATAAAGAACTCAGCCAAGCACCAAATGGAGTGAGAAAACTGAAAGAGAACAGAGAGCAAGGATAGATTCATGCAGAGGTCACCTACCAGCTAACGCAGTGTGGAGCCGTCATCTTGGACTCCTATCGGAGACCAGCAAACGGGATATGAGAAAGCAGCCTCATGGAGCATCCAGCGGGAGACAAAACAACGGTCTCTCATCTCTCCACTCCAACGGCAAGCTCCCCTAGCATTCTTTTTTGTTTGTTTGTATGTTTTTGGCTCATGTTCCTCTCTCCTCTCTCCCATATCCATCTTAGCTCCACACATAACAATCTCCCCGCTACATCCTGCCTACCTGCACCGTGTGTTTGACATCACACCACCAAGCAGCACAGGCACGGCCTACCGGAACCTGCCCTGCACTGATTACCGACTCGCTCTGGTGGCTGTAGTAAGTGCCACAAACAACCCATCCCAATAACTCCTCTTCAGCTAGACCTGCCCTGCCGTACCATATCTGAGTGACTGACGCTGTCAATTGGAGAAGGAGGTGAAAAGTATTGTGTCCACAGAGGAGAAAACAACAAAGAACACACAGTCCGCCTGCTCAGACATAGTCAAATTTTTTTTAAAAAAAGGGATGAAACAAAGAAATCTACAATCAATAAATAAGAAAAATAACTGCTGAATGCCCCGAATACAGCAGACAATATCAAAACATTTACAAAAACAGGACAGGATGGTTCCAGCAGGTGTCCAAAATAAAACACCAGATGACCCTCCAGTGGAAGAAAATGCACTAGAACTACCTGATAGGGAACTCAAATCTCTAATACTCTGAATTCTCCAAGAGCTGAGGCAAAAAGCTGACAAACATGAGGGAAAAATAGACAAATTCATGGCAAATATGGACAAAAAATTGGAAGAATTCAGGAAAATAATGCAGGAACAAAATGCCAAAATAAATTCACAGCTAGAAATTATACAAAGACAACAATTAGAAATCCAAAAGATAAAAAACAAGATTTCAGAAATGGATGGTGTCATAGAAGGGCTGAGAAGCAGATTTGAACCAGTGGAAGACAGAATCAGTGGAATTGAAAACAAACACTTGGATACAACTCTGTTTCAGGAAAACTTAGAAAACAGAACAAAGAAAAATGAAGAGACCCTGATAGTTATGTGGATACAATCAAAAGCAAAAATTTTCGAGTGA
>NW_004443967.1:17044580-17058320 GCF_000243295.1 Trichechus manatus latirostris
GTTAAATGAGAAACTATTTTGTTCTGTAAGCCTTCGTCTTAAGTGAGAATAACAGCACAATTGGAAGAGCGTAGTCAATGTCACTGAACTGTGTATTTAGAAATTTTTGAAACGGTGTATCTTTGGCTATGTGGATTTTCACCAAAAAAAAGGTTGAGAAGTTAGAGGGTTGACATGTTGTGGGGTTATTAACCAGTGTCATAAAACAATATGTGTAGTACTGTTTCATGAGAAACTATTTGTTCTGTAAGCCTCCACCTGAAGTACAATTAAAAAAAAGCACCCACACAAAAAAAATTTATAAATGTGCTATAAAAACTCAAAAGCAGATGATAAGACAACAGAAGGTGGTGAAAAGTGAACTGAAAGAGCTTAAGAAAGAAAAATCAAGTCACAGAGAAATAAATGCCATATTAGAATCATTAAAAAGGATACTGACACTACTAAAATTGCAGTGAGGGACATAAAGGAGAAACTTAAGGAAATAAAGTGGAAAAGAGTAGAGTTTAAAGGGTTATAGAGAAGACATTATGTATGGAAAATAGCTAAAAGAGACGGAAGCCATAGAAAATTGGTATTCTTGAAGATGAGAAAAGATGAAATGAACTGAAGACATAGTTAATGATATAATAGAAGAAAAATTTCTGCGGTGAAGGAATTCCTGAATCTGAACTTGGGAAGAGCAACATGAAAAACCGATACAGAATGAAACTTGAGAGATATACTCTGAGATTTAATATAATTTAGTTTATTTTGAAATAGGTTTTGTGTGTGTGTGTGTGTGTGTGCGTGTGTGTGTGTGTGTGTGGTTGCTTTTAGCACAGCTTTCCAGAGTGCTTTCATTATAGGGATACAATTTTGCTTCACAATCTATTTTTTGTTATTTTAACTTTGCATGGAATTTGATCTTGATAGTTTTCTGTTGTTATTTTTTATACGAAATTAGTTTCCCTGAACCTCTAGCAGGAGGCTTAGATCAGATATGTTGAGCCTGGTGGCACAGTGGTTAAGAGCTCAGCTGCTAACCAAAATGTGAGCAGTTCAAATCCACCAGCCACTCCTTGGAAACCCTATGGGGCAGTTCTACTGTGTCCTACACGGTCAGTATGAGTCAGAATCATCTAGACAGCAATGGGTTTGTTTTTTTGGTTTTGGATCAGATATAGCTTCTCTCACTTCACAGAGTTCCCTCTTCTGTTGTTATGGGGTGTTAAAGTTATGGACCCTTTCTCCCCAGGGTCCCTGCCCTGCTCAAGTTTGATTGCACTTCTGACAGCTTCTTCACAATGTGAAGCTTTGTCCTGGAGGACGGTCGGTTTTCAAGAGTTCACAGGGAAGCCACAGCTCCAGATCCTTCAAACCAAACCATCTTAACTCAGGCCCTTGCTCTCACTCATTATCGGAACAGGCTAAACCTCTCAAACTTCAGCTGCTGTTCCAAGACTGGCGTGCTGTGCTTCCAGTGAATACCTGTTGACTGTTTTGGGTTCTCCTGTCCTCAGGTCAGTCCTCTGCTTTCTCCCTAACCCCAAAAGCAGTTCTGGTGGCTGTTGGAAGTTTAGTTCCACCTGCTTATGTGCATTATAGAAAATCGGTCTGTCCTTTGACGTCTGTCTGCTATGAGACTATGTGATGTGCTTGCATTTTAGGGCCTGTAGGGCTACCTTGTTGTCCAGTTTTTTTGTAAAATTTGCGATGGTTTTTTGGCTTCCTATCTAGTTGTTCCAGCTGTTTGTATGTGGGGATTTTGGAAACCCCCCAAAATATGCTCTGCCATCTTTCCTGACTCGTATTCTTTCTTTTTTAAAGAAATATAAAGTATTTCAGATAAATCAAAAAATTATGGAAAATAGCATAGCAAATATTCACACTCTCTATCCAGCTTAAGAAAGAAAGTATCGCAAACACTGTAGAAACCCACTCGGTACTCTTCTTCAATCACGGTCCACTCTACTCCACACCAACCCTCACCTCTCCTCAGAGGCAGCAACTAAATGAGAAACAAATCATGGTCTATTCATAGAAGGGAACATACAGCTGTGAAAATGAGTGACAAAAGCCACGGCTGTCAACCTGGATAAATTTCGAGAATGTCAGTGCTCCTTCTGCAATAAAATACACATTCCATTTTATTTGGTCGGAGGTAGCTGCTTTCATAGCACATCCACTGAAAGTACCCCTTGCCCGTGTGGGAAGTGGATGACCTTATTGGTAACCAGCAGCTTTCACCAGGGGGGGCCTCATGGTGTCAGCTAATTCACTTAGATTAGAATTTTCAGCAGCCCAAATTTGGTATTTTACCATTAGAAACACAGACTTTTCTTACACTTCATGGTTTGTAATTTCCACAGGTTAATATGCTTTGCACCAAGAAAAAAAAAAAAATTACTTTGCACCGAACTGTAAGAGTTGTACGGGCTCAAGAACATAATTATGGCTGTGTTGTGAGCACAGCGGAGTTGATTCTTATTTGTGATCCTGAGTTATTATGCTGCAAGTCTGCAAAATTATTTAGACAGAAATAATTATACCCAATGTAGTCAGATTCAGAGTACTACAGACTGCAGTAAATTAGAAAGCCTGATCCTAAATATATATGTTACCATGTTTTCGCCGACTCTCCGAGTCATTTGTCACTTTCCTTGCAAACTTTTGATTCACTTAACTGCTTGTCTTTGAAAGCTTTTTTTCTCCTTTTCATATCAGATTTTAATAAGATGTAAATTATGTGCATTACAGAAAATCAGTCCATCCTTTGGTATCTGTCTGCTGTGAGACCATGTGATGCGCAGACTCACACCCCGATGCTGGGCAACTATCCCCACTCAACCAAACTCAGAGGCCCACTTGGGGTCTTTCAAAGGCAATTATCAAAGAACCTTTAACTTGTGTGAGATTCTGGAGCCCTAGTGGCGCAGTGGTTAACAGCTAGGCTGCTAATCAAAAGGTTAGCAGTTCGAATCTACCAGCTGCTCCTTGGAAACCCTATAGGGCAGTTCTACTCTGTCCTATAGGAGTCACTACGAGTTGGAACCAACTTGACGGCAGTAGGTTTGGTTTTGGTGAGTGAGATTAAACTCAACAGTAAACCTTTAAGAGTTTTCCAGCAGTGTGGTGCAAATAGCAAGAACCCTGGGCTTGGGGCTGACCTGTAAACCTGTATGCTAGCTCCATCACGTGTAGCTGTGCTGCCTTGTACAGAGCCTTATCTTCCTGAGCCTCAATTTCTTTATCTGCATAATGGAGTCGTAAGATCAGCCCTGCCTAATTCAGAGTGTTATGCACCTTGTAACTTGTAAGGTATATAGCATTGTTAAGGTAATTGAAAAGCAAGTGTGACTCATTTGGGTTTTTTATTTGTTTTCTTTTTCTGGGACGACTTCAAAAGTTGGCAAAAGGCAACCAAATTAATGTGCATTTGAACAGGGTTTTATTCCACTTAGTGGTTCTCAACCCTGGCTGCTCTAGAACCTTCTGGGGGAAGCTTTAAAAGAATAAAAGGTGCAGACCTCGCCATAGAGAGGGTGATTTAAGTGATCTGCAAAGGGGGCAAAGCACTGTGTGTTTCAAAAGCTCCCCAAGTGATTCTAAGATGCATCCAGGACTGAGTAGCTTTGATGCTTGGCTCAGGTGGGAGGCGATCTAACATTTGCCTTACAGTGAAAAAATCTTTTTTCAGAGGATGCTGACCCTGCTGCTGGCTTGGAATGATTATAAACCTGTGGTTCTCAAATCCGACTCTGCTTCAGAATCATCCAGGAAGGTAAGTAAAAGTGGAGATTTCTGAGCAAAATTCCAGGTCTGTGGAATCAGAGTCTCTAGGGGTGAAGACCAGAAACTGCATCTTTTTCGCAAGCCTCCCAGTGTAAACTTGGAAGTTCTGAATGATTACCTGAACTTCAATGGAGCTTGTTTAGCTCCCTTTGGAGGGATGTCAATCAGACAACAAAACAAACCCAAAAGACAAACAAACAACAAACATAAGCACAGGTCTAGATTTCTCTTTGAAAACCCAAACAAAGTGGATGAAACTGAGTGTGCTACTTGAGTCCATGCTAAATCACCATTTTATGTCTCAGTTTCTGCCAAGAACATTCATTTATCCAACCAGACTGTGGTAAGCACCTGTGTGGACACCTTGCAGGTCCTTGCATTAAATCAGACATGGCCCTTACCTTGCAGGGGTCTGCTAGAGAAATAGTGATCAAAGAACATTGGGTATAGTCTTGCATTTTCCCCCTTTTTGGTATTCTCAGAAGAAAAGAGATACATACAAAATGTAAATGTCCTGAAAATTCATGCCGTTTGATGGTGTATACATCTCTCATTCTGAGTGGTGCGTGATCTTGTCTCTAAGCCGTGGTGAGCTTGGAGCATCCACCTCGCTGAATTCAGAACATGTGTCTGTTTCCTGATGCTGCAGTAACAGAAATACCACAAGTGGGGGCTGTAAAGAACAGACATTTATTTTCTAGCAGTTCTGGAGGCTAGAAGCCCGGATTCAGGGTGTGGCTCTAGGGAGAGGTCCTTCCTTGTCTATTTCAGCCTCTAATAGCCAGCAATCCTTGGTGTTTCTGGGCTTAGAGATGTAACTGTCTCCATCATCTGCCTTCCTCTTCCTCCTGTCAGTATCTCGGTGATTATTCTGCTCTTTTTTATAATTCAGAAGTGATTAGGGTTAGGACCCAGGCTACACTGGTATAACTTCATTAACACAACAAAAGAAAAGCTCTATTTCCAAACAGGGCTATATTTATAGGTACCGAAAAACCAAACCCGTTGCCATTGGGTCGATTCCGACTCATAGCGACCCTGTAGGACACAGTAGAACTGCCCCATAGAGTTTCCATGGAGTGCCTGTTGGATTCGAACTGCCGACCTTTTGATTAGCAGCTGAGCTCTTAACCACATATGCCACCAGGGTTTCCATTTACAGGTACAGGGGTTAGGATTTCAACATATGTTTTAGGGGAACACAGTTCAGCCCACAACAGCACTCCACTCCCTGCCGTCGCGTAAGGAAGGTAGAGTGCATGATCACCCTGAGGGCGCCATCCGCCTCTGGCCTCCTGAGAATGATGGAAGACATTCTTTCTCATCAGTGCTCCTTTCACTTCCAGCTGCACACTGAGCTGACTTGTGTCAATTCTTCCCAGTCACCTTCTAGGGAGCCAAGAGTGCAAGGGGGACGGTGGGAGGAAAATTTTACTTTGGAGAAAATGTTTCAGTAAATGAGAATCTGTGACAAGGTTTTAAGCATCATAGCTGATCTTCCGTTGTGATATATTGAATGAAAATCTTGTGATATTTGCAAAAGTGTTACAAGATTACAGCAAGGTCAGTGCCATTATTGATGAGATTCTCAAGCCCTCTTCAAGGACAGCTGCATGTGACCTTCAATTAAAAGTGGTCCCTAAATGCTCTTTGGTGAATCTCAAATATCTCAGGCTGAGCTCTCCCTAAAGATGGTTATTCATTCATTCATTCACTCATTCAGCAAACATGTGTCCTGTATGCCAGTCATTGTTCTAGACTGTGGCAGAAGCCTATCTTCACTCAGGATTCATGTTTCTGAGTCTGTACAGAAGTACTGGCATTGCCCCATGTGTTGGGAATTCAGACATGGCCTCATCCTCAAAGACCCTGTGTTCTGGTGGAGAACTCAGGCATGAGGCTTGTGATCATGCCTGGCCTCGGAGGCAGTCATAAAACAGTTAAAATCCTGGACCAACCACAGACTCTGAACACATCAAGGAAGACCAGTGTCATGGAAGTGTCGGATGTCTTCCTCAGAAGCTGCTGTGAGGATTCCATAAGATGATTCATTAGCATACTTAGTACAATTACCTAGTTCCTGGTTTTTCCCATAACTCAAGATCTTCCCAATTCTTCTTATTATAATTAGATATAAATTGTGAAAATTATATAATGTATATATTATAAAAACATACATGAGGCAATCTTGGCAATCCACGGCTAAGCAACACCACGAAGAAACAATCAGACAAATCTAAAGCATGGGACATTCTTCAAGACAACAGAACTTGTCTTTTCAAAGGACCATGTTGTTAAAGTAAAGTGAGGGGACTATTTTAGTTTAAAAACACAACAGCTAAATGCAGTATATGAAACTTGATGGGATCCTGGTTAAAAAACAAACTAGCTACAAAATAAATTTGGGAACTGTAGGTTAAATAGGAACGTGAACTGGACATTAGACAATCAGGAAATTACCATTCATATTCTTAAGTGCAATAAGGAACGGTATTTCTGGTGAGGCCCTCTCATCCTGCCTCTTCTTGAATGGTTGGTCCAGGTGGCTTCACCTCACCAGGACTGACCCCCACCCAGCCTTCATCAGGTAACGTCAGGGAATCTGAGCTTGTCTAACAGGGTTAGGAGGACCCTCCTCACTGGCACATTTTGCTCCTCAGGGCTTTAACCCTTAGCTGAAAAGAAGAGGTCAGACTGGATTTTTTTATTGTTGTAAGTATACGTACAACACAACGTTTGCCAATCCAATATTAATCATGCGTACAATTTAGTGACATCAATTACATTAATCATGTTGTGTAACTATCACCAATATCCATTGTAGTCCGGCCTTTTGAATCTCAGTAGGTATCAGCCCATGCAGGCATTTCCTCCTCCTTCCAGCACTGTCTACAGAAGGGACAGCAAATGGATGTCCTTTTACATGACAACTGTAACTGATCCGTAGTGGCTGTCTGTAGGACCATGTTGGGAAGGATTCTGAGGCTGCATCTCAGTTCAGTGAAAAGTAGTGCCATGATCAATTAGTGATTAGTGATCAATTAGCCATGGACACGTTGGCTGGGGAAGTGGATCATGAATTTCCCATTCCTGTACCACCCTATTGGCATGCAGCCTGGAGCTACCCATTATCTCTGTGCATCTCTGTCTCCGGCTGTGTCATTAGTCTTTTGAGGACAGAAACCAAGACATAGACTGCTTTGTGTCCCCAGCTCCTGGCACAGTGCTCAGCACATAGTAGGGCTTCTACACTTGTATGTTACTTGATTGCCCTCGGAGTATTACACTACCGACTTGGACAGAATGGAGTATTTCTCACTGTACGTTGTCAAATCTCTCGGAAAGCAGCCACGTCTGGTTCCTCTACTCCCTTCATTGCAGGGAGCCGCAGGCACAGAAATGAAACTGCGTTGATCATTGTCGATTATGTCCTTCAGCTGATTTCTCCCAGCTCCCTGTCAGCTCTTTTCATCCTGCCCCCCACACGTTGTATCCACCCTTAGAAGCCTCTCCTTTTGGAGTTCAAGACATGCACAATAGCAGCCGTCTCATTCAGGCAGTAAAGTACTCGTGCCCAGGTTAATTATCTAGGATAACAACTCTAAATTGGGTAGAGACCATGGTAGTTAGCAGTTTGCAGAAACAACCACTGAAAATTTACATACACACTAATAGAGCTTTTATTGCTTAGTTCTGAAGTGAACATGTGGAATAGGACGCAGATAACATGCTAAGAGTGACTTTGGCTCTCCCAGAAATAATGATCCCAAATTCTTAATCATGTTGTGGTTAAGAACAAATCACCTACAAGTGCAAATGTCAATGACAAAATTCCCTCCTAAATGATCCTCACATATTTAACCATCATTCACAAATGACTCAGCAAAATGAATCAGCGAAGTTTCATTCTCCATAAAACTTCTTTGGCATGGCTGCTAATCAGCGGTCTTACTCATAGAGTTCTTTCTGGCTTCCTAAGACTACACGGATGGTTTTAATCCTATTTTTCCCCCAGTACTGTTGTTGTTAAGTGCTGTTGAGCTGGTTCCGACTCATAGCGACCCTACATACAACAGAACGAAACACTGCCTGGTCCTGCGCCATCCTCACAATTGTTGTATGTTTGAGCCCATTGTTGCAGCCACTGTTTCAATCCATCTCACTGAGGATCTTCCTCTTTTTCACCGACCCTCTACTTTACCAAGCATGATGTCCTTCTCCAGAGATTGGTCTCGCCATCCTAGCTTCTAAGGAGCATTCTGGATGTACTTCTTTCAAGACAGCTTTGTTTGTTCTTCTGGAAGTTCATGTTATATTCAATATTCTTCACCAACACCATAATTCAAAGGCAATTCTTTGGTCTTCCTTATTCATTGTCCAGCTTTTGCATGTACATGAGGTGATTGAAAATACCATAGGTTGATTCCTTGACTGCTGCTTCCATGGACATTGATTGTAGATACGAGTAAAATGAAATCCTTGACAACTTCAATTTTTCTCAATTTATCATGACGTTGTTTATCGGTCCAGTTGTGAGGATTTTTGTTTTCTTTATGTTGAGGTGTAATCCATACCGGAGGCTGTAGTTTCTGATCCTCATCAGTAAGCACTTCAAGTTCTCTTCACTTTCAGCAAGCAAGGTTGTGTCATCTGCATATCGCAGGTTGTTAATGAGTCTTCCTCCGAACCTGATGCTGCATTCTTCTTCATAGGGTCTAGCTTCTTGGATTGTTTGCTCAGCATACAGGTTTAATAAGTATGGGGAAGGATACAACACTGACACACAACTTTCTTGGTTTTAAACCATGCAGTATCCCCTTGTTCTGTTCAAACAACTGCCTTTTGGTCTATGTACAGGTTCCTCATGAGCACAATTAGGTGTTCTGGAATTCCCATTCTTCAAAATGTTGTCCATAATTTGTTATGATCCACACAGTCGAATGCCTTTGCATAGTCAACAAAACACAGGTAAACATCTTTCTGGTATTCTCTGCTTTCAGCGAAGACCCATCTGACATCAACAATGATATCCTTTATTCCACGTCCTCTTCTGAATCTGGCTTGAATTTCTGGCAGTACTTTGTCAGTATACTGTTGCAACCAGTTTTGAATTATCTTCAGCAAAATTTTACTTGCATGCGATATTAATAATACTGTTTGATAATTGCTGCATTCCATTAGATCACCTTTCTTTGGAATGGGCATAAACATGGATCCCTTCCAGTCTGTTGACCAGGCAGCTGTCTTCCAAATTTCTTGACATAGACAAGTGAGTGCTTCCAGCATAATATCCATTTATTGAAACATTTCAGTTGGTATTCTGCTAACTTCTGGAGCTTGTTTTCCACCAATGCCTTCAGTGCATCTTGGACTTCTTCCTTCAGTACCATTGGTTCTTGATCGTATGCTACCTCCTGAAATTGTTGAATGTCAACCAATTCTTTTTGGTACAGTGACTGTGTATTCCTGCCATCTTCTTCGTCTTCTTTCTTAATTGTGATTTAGGTGAAAATTTACAGAGCAAATTAGTTTCTCATTCAAAAATTTATACACAAATTGTTTCATGGCATTGTCTGCAATCCGGAATTGAGTCAGCACTCTCTCCCTTTCCCTTTCCACCCTGGGTTCACCACGTCCATTCATCCAGTTTTCCTGTCCCTTCCTGCTTTCTTGTTTTTTGTTCCTAGGCAGGTGTTGCCCATTTGATCTTGTGTACTTGATTGATCTAAGAAGAACATTCCTTACATGTGTTATTGTTGTCTTATAGGCCTGCCTAATCTTTGGTTGGGAGCCCTGGTTGTGCAGTGGTTAAGTGTTTGGGTGCTAGCCAAAAGGTCAGTGGTTCAAATCCACCAGCCACTCCTTGGAAACCCTCCCAGATGGTTCTCCTCTGTCCTATAGGGTCACTATGAGTTGGAATCTACTCGAAAGCAAGGGTTTAGTTTGTGGGTTTTTTTTTTTTTTGTTTTTTGTTTTGGTTTAATCTTTGGTTGAAAGGTGAATTTCAGGAATGGCTTCAAGTTTGAGTTAGAAGGGTGTCTGGGGTCCATAGTCTCAGGGGTTCCTCCCATCTCTTTCAGACCAGTAAGTCTGGTCTTTTTATGAATTTGTATCACTTGTTCTACATTTTTCTCTTGCTCTGTCTGGGACCCTCTATTGTAATCTCAGTCAGAGCAGTCGGTAGTTGAGGCCAGGAACCATCTATTTCTTCTGATCTCAGGGTCATGTCCTTCCATCTTCTTTCAATGTTTCCTGCATCATTCAGTCTTTTGCCCATAGACTCCTTCAATATTGCAACTTGTAGCTTGAATTTTTTCTTCAGTTCTTTCAGTTTGAGAAATGCCAAGCATGTTCTTCCCTTTTGGTTTTCTAACTCCAGGTCTTTGCACATTTCATTACAATACTTTACTTTGTCTTTTTGAGCTGCCCTTTGAAATCTTCTGTTCAGCTCTTTTACTTCATCATTTATTCCATTTGCTTTATTTACTCTACTTTCAAGAGCAAGTTTCAGAGTCTCGTCCGACATCCATTTTGGTCTTTTCTTTCTCTCCTGTCTTTTTAATGACCTCTTGCTCTTCTTCGCCTTTGATGGTTAAGATTGTGTGTCAGCTTGGCTGGGCCATGATTCTCAGTGTTTATAGGCGATCACTCCCATGATAGGATCTGCTGTGAGTAGCCAATCAGTTGAAAGGGAGTATCCTTGGGCATGTGGCCTGCATCCAAATATAAGCAAACATTCTGGCTTTTTGCTTGCTCTAGATCCTGCAGCTGGCTCTTGTTTGTCTGACCTCCAGTTCTTGGGACTGAAGCTAACAGCTTACCTGCCAAACTTGGGATTCGTCTATCTTTACAGCCTATGAACAAGAGCACTGCTCTCAGACCTGCCAATTTTGAGTTTGTCAGCCTCTGTGACTACGTGAATCAGGAGAAGCCTCTATCCTGATCCACAGACGTGGGATGTTCCAGCCTCTACAACCTCGTGAGCCATTTCCTCGATATAAATCTTTCTCTCTCTATATATATTTATACGCCTTACTGGTTTTGCTTCTCTAGGGAACCCAGCCTAAGACAATGTTCTTGATGTCATCCCACAACTCACTTGGTCTTTGGTTGTTAGCGTTCAGAGCATCAAATCTATTCTTGAGATGGTCTCTAAATTCAGGCGAGATATACTCAGGGTAGTACTTGGACTCTCATAGCCATGTTTTCATTTTCCTCAGCTTCAATTTGAACTTGCATATGAGCAATTTATGGTCTGTTCGGCAGTTGGCTTTGTTCTGACTGATGATATTGAGCTTCTCCATCGTCATTTTCCACAGATGTAGTTGATTCGATTCCTGTGTATTCTGTCCAGCAAGGCCACAAGTATAGTCTCAGTTTATGTTGTTGAAAAAAGGTATTAGCAATGAATAACTCGTTGGTCTTGCAAAATTCTTTCATTCGCTCTCTGGGGTCATTTCTATCACCAAAGCCATGTTTTCCAACTATTGATCCCTCTTCTTTGTTTCCAACTTTCTCATTCCAATCACCAGTAAGTATCAATGCATCTTGATTGCATGCTTAATCAATTTCAGACTGCAGAAGCCAGTAAAAATCTTTAATTTCTTCATCTTTGACATTAGTGGTTGGTGCATAAATTTGAATAATAGTCATATTAACTGGTCCTCCTTGTAGGCTTATGGATATTATTCTATCACTGACAGTGTTGCACTTCAGGAAAATCTTGAAATGTTTTTTTGATGATGAATGAGACCAATACCAGTCCATTTTAGCTCACTAATGCCTAGGATAGTGATCTTTATGAGTTCTATCTCATTTTTTTGACTACTTCCAATTTTCCGTGATTCATACTTCATACGTTACACTTATTAATTACTAATGGATACTTGCACCTGTTTTGTCTCATTTTAAGTCGTGCCACATCAACAAATGAAGGTCCTGAAAGCTTTACTCCATCCATGTCATTAAGGCCGACTCTACTATGAGGAGGCAGCTCTTCCCCAGTTGTGTTTTAAATGCCTTCCAACCTGAGGGGCTCATCTTCTGGCACTGTATCAGACAACGTTCCACTGCTATCCGTAAGATCTGTAAAGTTTTTTTTTTTTTTAAACATTTTATTATGCTTTAGGCAAAAGTTTACATAGCAAATTAGTTTCCCATTCAACTATTCATACACAAATTGTTCTGTGACATTGGTTGCTGCCCTCGCAATGTGTCAGCGCTCTCCCCGTTTCTACCCTGGCTTCCTTGTTTCCATCCCTTCAGTTTCTTTGCCCCTCTTTGCCTTCTCATCTTTGCTTCTGGGTAAATGTTGCCCGTTTAGTCTTATACAGTTGATTGTCCTAAAGAGCACATTCTTTATGGGCATTATTATTTATTTTATAGACCAATCTATTTCTTTTCTGAAGGATGACCTTCAGGAGTGGCTTCAATTCCAGGTTAAAAGGGTATCTTAAAGCAATGGTCTTGGAGGTTTCCTCCAGTCTCTCTCATTCCAGTAAGTCTGTTATTTTTTATGATTTTGAGTTTTAGCCTACATTTTTCTCCCATTCTAACCAGGACCTTCTATTGTGTCCCTGGTCAGAGTGGTTGGTAGTGGTAGCTAGGCACCATCTGCTTCTTCTGGTCTCAAGCTAGAGGAGGCTGTAGTTAGTGTGGGCCATTAGTCTTTTGGACTAATTGCGTCCTTGAGTTTTTGGTTTCCTTTGCTCTCCTTTGCTCCAGATGGGAAGAGACCAATAGTTGTATCTTAGATAGCCGATCCCAAGCTTTCAAGACCCCAGATGCTACTTGCCACACTAGGATGTAGAGCATTATCTTTATGAACTATATTATGCCCATGGACCTAGATGTCCCCTGAGAATATATCCATAAGGTTTTCACTGACCAATTTTTTTCAGAAGTAGATTGCCAGGTCCTTCTTCCCAGTCTGTCTTAGTCTGGAAGCTCCACTGAAATCTGTCCACCATGGGACAGTAGTATTTGAAATACCGGTGGCATAGCCTCCAGCATCACAGCAACACGCAAACCCCCAGAGTACAACAGACTGACATATAGGTGGTGGTTTTTCCCCCAGTACAAGTTGGAAAGTGAAGGAGGTAGGCCTATGACTGAGATGTTGAATAATCTCTTGAAATGAGTTGCACTTATGCTGAAAAGGTGTTAGCGTTGCTTTGTGTGCCAGGAAGTGGCAGTTCATGCTAAAAAGGGTTAATCTGATTTAGTGGATTGCTATCCAAGTTTTATCAAGTGTCAGGATTTTCTTAATATGCTCCACCTCAGCAAGATGAGTATCATCCAAAGGAAAATTTATAGAATATGTCTCTGGTGATCCCAGGATACAAAAGGTGTTGTTTCCCAGGCAACAGAAATGTCTTCATACTCAATATGGGAATAAAAATAGGAAGACACAATGTCAAGTGAGAGTGAAAATGCTTTTAGGAGCAAGGAAGAAGTTTAGAATCATTGTTGCTCATCAACAACTCCAGTCACAGATTTTCCAAAGGGTCAACCAGGAGAGGAATTTCACAACAGATTCCAAAGCCTGGCTTTATAATAGAACTACCCCGACCCCATCCAGATGGTTCTGAAGCATACCACATATTGACTACAGTTCTTCAGTGCATAGACATCACCTCATTGAACCTTCTGTCTTAGGCTGGGTTCTCTAGAGAAGCAAAACCAGTAAAGTGCATAAATATATATATAGAGAGAGATTATATCAAGGAAACAGGTCACATGATTGTAGAGGCTAGAACGTCCCAAGTCTGTGAATCAGGGTAGAGGCCTCTCCCAAGTCACACAGCTGCAGAAGCTGGCAAGCCCAAGATCGGAAGGTCGGAGAGCAGGGCTCCCACTCACAGGCTGTGCAGATCAACAAATCCCAGGTTCAGCAGATAAGCTGACAGCTCAAGTCCCAAGAATGGGAGATGAGATGACAGGAAGCAACCACAGGATCCAGAGAGA
>NW_004443967.1:17060900-17061940 GCF_000243295.1 Trichechus manatus latirostris
TGCCAAAGACTCCAAACAGCATCTCTATCTGCCACTGACACTTCAAGCACCATTGGATCAGCTGGATCATATGGTCCAAGTGGCAGAGCGGCTTTCACAGCAGCTGAACCTGTTGCAGAGCCTTCTCTTGTTCTGATCCCCACTCAAAACTAGCAGCTTTTCGAGTCACTTGCTAAATAGGCCAGAGTAGCACACCCAAATGAGGAAAAGTTGCCTCCAAAATCCAAAGAGGTCCACTAGGCATTGTGCCTCCTTTTTAGTTGAGGGAGCAGCAAGATGCAATAGCATATCCTTCGCTTCAGAAGGAATGTCTCGACATGCCCCACACCACTGGACCCCTAGAAATTTCACTGAAGTGGAAGGTGCCTGAATTTTTGTGGGATTAATCTCCCACCCTCTAGCACGCAAATGTTTTACCAGTAAGTCCAGAGTCATTGACACTTCTGCCTTACTAGGTCCAATCAGCATAATGTCATCAATGTAATGGACCAGTGTGATGTCCTGTGGAAGGGAAAGGCGATCGAGGTCCCTGAGGACTAAATTATGACATAGGGCTGGAGAGTTAATGTAGCCCTGAGATAGGCAAGTGAAGGTGTATTGTTGGCCTTGCCAACTGAAGGCAAACTGCTTCTGGTGGTCCTTTGAAACAGGTATGGAGAAAAAGGCATTAGCCAGATCAATAGCTGCATACCAGGTACCAGGAGATGTATTAATTTGCTCAAGCAGTGAAATTACATCTGGAACAGCAGCTGCAATTTGCTCAAGCAGTGAAATTACATCTGGAACAGCATTTGCAATGGGAGTCACCACCTGGTTAAGTTTTCGATAATCTACCGTCATTCTCCGAGATCCATCTGTTTTTTGCACAGGCCAAATAGGCAAGTTGAATGGGGATGTGGTGGGAATCACCACACCTGCGTCCTTCAAGTCCTTGATGGTGGCAGTAATCTCTGCAATCCCTCCAGGAATGTGGTATTGCTTTTGGTTTACTATTTTCCTAGGTAGGGGGCAGTTCTAATGGCTTCCACTTGGCTTTTCCT
>NW_004443967.1:17064166-17127730 GCF_000243295.1 Trichechus manatus latirostris
TGATTGTAGAGGCTAGAACGTCCCAAGTCCGTGGATCAGGGTAGAGGCCTCTCCCAAGTCATACAGCTGCAGAAGCTGGAAAGCCCAAGATCAGAAGGTCGGAGAACAAGGCTCCCACTCACAGGCTGTACAGATCGATGAATCCCAGGTTTGGGAGATAAGCTGACAGCTCAAGTCCCAAGAATGGGAGATGAGATAACAGGAAGCAGCCACAGGATCCAGAGAGAGCAAAAAAGCCAGAACATCTGCTTATATACAGATGCGGGCCACACCCCCAAGGAGACTCCCTTTCATCTGATTGGCTACTCACAGTATATTCAATCATGGGAGTGATTACAAGTCGACACACAATCTTAACCATCACACCTTCTCTTGTGACTAGTAAGCGAAGGCCGTAAAGATGAAGTGCTTTGGGTCACGCAGGTGGTCGGTGGCCAGGCTGAGGCTTCCTTCAGCTCTCTTCTCCTAGACCAGGGAGGCTCACCATTCAGACTGTGGCAGAGATGCTACTCTTTAGCAAAGCCCATTTGCTCTCCCTGATGATATTTGACTAAAGTCTAGCCAGTGCATGTTAGGTGCCGTTTTGGGGCCAAGACTTCTAAGACATGAATGTTTTCCTCTTTGGCGGATGGATATAGACAATGACAAGACCCTGGATAATTTTGGAGTCCAGAGGTGGAAGAAGCCTTGGTGCATTAGTCATGGAGGAGAGCCACCCACTGACCAGGAATGTTCTATGTATGTTTGCTTGAGCAAGAGATAAACTTCTGTTGTGTTTGATTCCCGGTACAAGTTTCAGCCTATTTGTTACTGCAGCTAGCCTTCTTGATTAATACACACGCCATTCTGTCAATGCAAATGGTGTCCAAATACATTTGTTCAACATATATCTGTTAAGTGTTGTTCTAATGCTATTGTTAGTTGCTGTTGAATAGATTCCAACTCATGGAGGGGCAAAAAACAAACAAACCCTGTTGCTGTTGAGTTGATTCCAACTCATAGCTACCCTGTAGGACAGAGTAGAATTGTAGAATTCCTCAAGGTGCAAAAGGAGGCTATGATTTCTTCCATCATGGGCATTAGAATTACATGAAACAGTCAGACAAAAGTCATGTAAATGAAAAAATAAATAATTACAAACTGCAGTAAGACGTATGAGGAAATCAGAGAGCTGAAAAGCACTTTAGCTGGGTGTTCAGGGAAGGCATCTCAGGAAAAGTGATATTTGCGCTTCTGTAAAGGATGGAAAGGAACCAGACCTATGGAGAGGAGGGAAGAATGTTTTGGCAGAGGGGAAAGCATGTGCAAAGGCTTGGAGGCAGGCAGCAGAAAGTGCATTTGAGGAGCAGAAAGAAGGCAGAGACAAGCTCAGGCGGGGCATTACAGACACTGCGAGGAGAGAGGATTTTATCCCAAGTGCAGGAAGGGGGAAGGGCCAGATCTGGTCTGTGAGCCTAAAAAAGGATTCTGGCCATGGTGGGGAGAAGGGGTTGTGAGGGGCAGTGAGACTCAGGTATTCCAGTTAGGAGGGTGCCAGAGTGACCCAGAAAAGAGGCGCTTGGACTTGGTGGTGCTAGCAGAGACAAGAGTGAGCTCTGTTGTGGGCTAAATGATCAGGACTTATTGATAAACTGAGAAGGAAGGCTTTCAGCATGAACAACTGGATGGTTTACTTACAATGAGAGAGTGAGACAGGAAAGTGGGAAGAAAGCAAAAGCTCGGTACTAAATCTGATAAATTAAGACATCCCTGAGATACTCTTGTGGAGATAGGTTTTCTTGGCTGTAATCTTTATGGAAGGAGAACTCCAGGCCTTTCTTCTGTGGAGCCGATGGGTGCAGGGGTGGATTATCCAATAGGCAAGGTAAACATGATGCTTACTTTGCTTACCAGATCATCTGTAGTGAATAATTGCACACTTTTTCACCACAGCAAAGATTCTGCCTCTAGGTATGGCTGACATCTGTCTCCCAACTCCATAGCACCTTCCTACAGAATCAAACCTCTTTTCAAATTTATAGTCCCTCACAGGGGCGGATGACACAGTAAGCAAGTAAACGCGGGCTTACTTGCGCTTACTTACTTATCTGTACTGAACAATTTCACATGGGTGAAACAAGTTCACAAAGATGTAGTGAAACCCATGTGAAATTGTTCACTACAGATGATCTGGTAAGCAAGGTAAGCGGTGTGATGACCTTGTCCGTTGGATAATCCCCCCTGGCTGGATGGATTCAACCCCAACCTTTCGGTGAGTAGTCGAGTGCAAACCACTTGCACCACCCAGGGACTGGAGATGCCCAACAGATAGCTTAAAATATGAGTCTGGAGCTCAAAGTGGAAGTTTGGGCTTTTTATGCATGTTTTAGACCGTCACCATGTAGGTGGTGTGCCCTGCTACGATATGTGTACAATAAGGGAGATGGTGTTGAGGGAGGAAGGAAGAAGGCAGAACCCAGCCCTGAAGACCTCTAGTGTTCGGAGGATGTGCAGGAATGAGAAGCCAGCAAAGAAGAGTAAGAAATACGGAGAGAGAAATTTGGATGAGACGGTGTCTTGGAAACCAACAGAAACCTCCAGTTCCTGATAGAGAACAACTTCTACCTCTTTCAGGGCAGGAAAGGATTGGCATCATCTCTTCTGGAGAAAGGGGTAGCTGGAAAGGAGATGGGAGCATTGGGAGGGGGCAGTAGGGATGAAGTTAGAACAGTGGACATATGTCTAGAAATGGCGGAAACTTTTGGCCATAGTGAAGATTTTTTTACATGCCCTATAGGCAATGAGAGGCGCCCTGGTGGCATAGTGGTTAAAGGGCTCGGCTGCTATCCCAAAGTTCAGCAGTTTGAACCCACCAGCCACTCTGAGGAAGAAAGATGTGGCAGTTGGCTTTCATAAAGATTTAAAGCCTTGGAAGCCTTGTGGGGCAGTTCTACTCTGTCCTATAGGATCGCTGAGTTGGAACTGACTTGACAGAAATGGATTTGGTGTTTGGTTATAAGCAATGAGGAGCCAGCATAGACAACAGTGAAATGATCAACTCAGACCCATGGTTTTGAAAGCTCACCTTGGCAAATGTGGAGCAGGTGAAGCAGGCAGGCAGACCGTGGCAGCAGAAGCAACAATTAGGAGGCTGCTCTCCTCATTCAGATTGGGAGTGGGACGGCGTCAAAGACGATGAGGCGAGACAGTGATTTAGCAGGGCTTGGTGTCAGACAGAGCTTAGGGGTTAAGAATGAAGGCAGCAAGGACGACTAACGTTGGAATGCAATACTCTTGAAACCAGAACCCACATAGCCCAATCTCAGAGGGTCAAACAACTCAACCACCAGAAAGTAATTTCCAAGGAACCCAAGTTCCTTCCTTATGTTTCTCAGATGCGTGAACAGCACGCGACATGCGTGGCACAGTTCCTTCAAACCCTACCTCTTCTCCTGTCCGCTCTCTCTGGTCCCCCGTCCCCAGGCATCTCTTTTTACACACCTCTCACACCTTCTCTTTGTACTTGTCCCACCTCTTTCCAACTCAGCAACATAATGCAAAAACCTGAAAAGAACTGCTAGGCCCTGCAGAACATGCCTCAGGGGAAGGGAAGAAGCTGATCTCAGAGAGCCAAAATCTTCTAGGGGCGGGAAAAACTGTCCCATGAACAGCAATGGAACTTCCAGTTCTAAAGCCTCCTCTGAGTGGAAGACAGTACCTTTTCCTTATGCAGAGTAGACAGAAGCTCACAGAGGCGGCCGGGCAGCTCTGGTCCTTATATGACAGAGTTCCACCGAGATGATGGACCAACCTTAGTGTTTTCTCATTGTTCATCTGTGTCAGAGGAAACTGGGGGAAGAGATTCTGCATCAGCTATAGAAAGCCAAATAAAATTTATGAGAAGGTGTCTGAATCTTTTGCCCTATTTTGGAAAGCCACTTCCTATGTCTAGCAGTCATTGTTTTCTTGACAGGAAGTTAGCAGAAGGGAGGGAGAGCGGGAGTCAGGGTGTATTCACTGCCAGCCAAGTTTCATCTAGATAGGGGAGACCATGGTGGGCGGAACCGCCATGTTGGCAACAATTATGGAAGCCAAATTGCACCTAAGCCTTAGGAAGAGCCTTTGAAAATGTGGTCCCTACTGGGAGCTGTGAAGTGCTACTAAAAGAAGAAAATAATACAGCAGTTTTATCTGAAATCGCAAATTAGCACTCAAAAGTGAAAACATGACTTTTGAATGCCAAAGAGCTACAATACGGGAAAGACTGAGAATCCGTGGTTCTACTCATCTGCCAAATTGTGCTGGGCCAAATACAACGTGCATCGCGTATCAGCCTAGTAGAGACCCCAGCGGAGATGCTCAGGATAACGGATTGATGTGAAGGGAGGGGAGGTGATCAAAGGGCTTCCCACTTTCATGGTGCAAACGAGGAGCTAGAGTCTCAGGTCCTGACTGCAGATGGCCCGTGTGTTTGAATAAACTGCTGTTTTGTTGATTTAGTTAACTTTGAGAAGCATATTACATTTTGGAAGAACTGTTAGATCACCAACACGCGCCACAGTTCAGAGACTTACCAAGGTAGGATTACAGTGGCACGAGAATGTTATTTTAATATGACCCTAAATGGATTCATTCAAGATCATGGCTTTTTGAGTCTACTTCTGTTTTCCAGAGATTCTGCAATTGGTCAAAAAATTGTTTGCTCTGGTGTTCAGACCCACGTTGCTCGAAACTCCAGAAAATTGTTTCTCGTTGCTTCACAGCCATGCCTCATTTTCCACCCTAATATTATGGCTTGGTCTGTTCTCCAGCTGAATTCAGCAGCCCTAGATCTGAGTGATGTATTCTTCTTCCTGCAAATCAACGTTATCCAAGGCTAAATAGTTGACAGCAGCGAGTAAATCCAAACAAATGCAGGTCTGCTTTATTTTCCTAAGCTTGGAAAGAAGGTTTAATTTTTTTCAGAAAATTGTTTCTGGATTTAAAAAGTGTCTGCAGACATCAGCTTATCACTAAGGATTATTCATGAATAAATGAATGAATCCAACCAGCATTTGCTGAGCGTCTGTTGTTGTTGTCGTTAGGTGCCATTGAGTTGGTTCTGACTCATAGCAATCCCACGCACAACAGAATGAAACATGGCCCAGTTCTACACCACCCTCACAATCCTTGCTATGTTTGAGCCCATTGTTGCAGCCACTATGTCAATCCATCTCACTGAAGGTTTTTTTCACTGACTCTCTACCTTACCAAGCATGATGTCCTTCTCCAGGGGCTGGTCCCTCCTGATAACGCATCCAAAGTATGTGAGACAAAGTCTCGCCATCCTTGCTTCTAAGGAGCATTCTGGCTGTACTTCTTCTAAGACAGATTTGTTCGTTTTTCTGGAAGTTCATGGTATGTTTACTATTCTTCACCAACACCATGATTCAAAGGCATCAGTTCTTCTTCAATCTTCCTTATTCATTGTCCAGCTTTTGCATGCATATGAGGTGACTGAAAATACCTCAGCTTGGGTCAGTTGCAAGGAGCCCTGGTGGCACAGTGGTTAAGCGCTTGGCTGCTAACAGAAAGGTCGGCAGTTCGAACCCACTAGCTCCATGAGAGAAAGATGTAGCAGTCAGCTTCCATAAAGATTACAGCCTTGGAAACCCTTTGGGGCAGTTCCACTATGGCCTATAGGGTCACTATGAGTCGGAATCGACTCAATGGCAACAGATTTGGTTTTGGGTCAGAAGCACCTTAGTTCTCAAAATAGTATCTTTGCTTTTTAACACTTTAAAGAGGTCTTTTACAGCAGATTTGCCCAATGCAATACGTCGTTTGATTTCTTGACTGCTGTTACCATGAGGGTTCATTGTGTATCCAAGTAAAATGAAATCCTTGACAACTTCAACATTTTCTTCGTTTATCATGATGTTTGTTATTAATGATTTTTTTGATGAGGGGCCTTGCATTTTCATTTTGCACCAGACTCAACAAATACGTAGCAGGCCCCGGACCGTGGAGAAGATAGTGAGAACAGTAGTGGCCGCGGCTGAGCGTCACCAGGCACTGTTCTAAGTGCTA
The DNA here is from genome assembly GCF_000243295.1 of Trichechus manatus latirostris. NCBI lineage: Eukaryota > Metazoa > Chordata > Mammalia > Sirenia > Trichechidae > Trichechus > Trichechus manatus. The sequence goes on from NW_004443967.1 coordinate 17,070,215, forward strand.
AACCAGTTGCCGTTGAGTTGATTCCAACTCATGGCGACCCCGTGTGTACACCCCATGGGCACCAGAGTAGAACTGTGCTTATTTAGGTTTTCAATGACCTTTTGGAAGCAGATCACCGGGACTTCCTTCCCAGGCACCTCTGGGTGGATTTAAACCTCCAACCTTTTAGTTAGCAGTCAAGTGCGTTGATAGTTCACTCCATCTAGGGACTCCAGTTCTAAATGCAAACGTGTGTTAACGCATCTAATCTGTATAGCAATCCGAGGAGGTAGTCATACGTATGTATTATTAGCTCCATTTTGCAGATGAGGAAACTGAGGCACAGAGAGTTAAAGCCACTTGTCTAAGGTAGCAAAGCTAGGACACGGGACATGAGGGTCCGAGCCCGATTGTCTGGCCCCAGTGTCTATGCCCAGAGCCTCTGTCTCTTGCTCAGGTTCTGTTGCTCTTGCTCTCATCTCTTGCTACAGGTTCTTGCTCTCACTTAGTCCTCTTTGTGCCCTTGCCTGTATGACATTCCTGGGCTTCCTATGGTACTAGCACTCTGCTTGACCTCCAGGGGGTCTCTCAGGGTGGTCCTGCCTTCAACCCACCTCAAGTGAAGTCTCATGCCCCAGCTGGACCAACTCAGCTTTCTCTTGTGGCTATTTTCCTCTGGGGCAGAGTTGCTAAGTGGTTGGTCACTGTGCTGCATCCATGAGTTCTTGCAAAGAAGATCCCCAGATTGGCCCAATCCCTGTCCTGGGCATGGTGGTTCATTTCCTCCTTTAATTCTGTGACCTTCCCATAGTCTTTCCCTAATCTGCTCTGAATTAGCCAGAGCCTGTTTCTGTCGCATACACCTGAAGAATCCTAACTTGTTCAGGGCTTCACAAGCTCACCTGTGAAGTCCAGGTGATAACCCTGCCGCACTGGAGTGCTGTGAGGGCAAGATGTCTGCCACACGCCCAGCCCAGAACCTGACACACAGTGGGTATTCAGAAAAAGGAGACTGTTGCCATTCAAGTTACCAGTTCAGGAATACGTTCTGCACGTTCCTGCCTCGTTGCTTTCTCGTAGCCTTGCTGGGAATTCATTCCTGTGGCTGCACTGAGAAATGACATGTTTATCATATGCTCAGCTGAGAATCCAGAGGAGCTCTTTATTCTACAGTGAAATGAGAATTCCTCTTTGACAAGTGTCTTTTTTGGAACGCTGACATCTTCCTCAAGTAGCAGCTTCCTTAGTATCTCTCTGCACAACCTGTGAAATCGTAATTGATGTTGGCAGACCCGGACGGCTCTAGGTCCTCTAATTGCTGCCAAGTGGAGGCGGCCCACTCCAAGCCTGCTGTGCCACCCTCAAAACATTGCAAGAATGTCCCGTTTTCTGCCTGTAAGCCCCGCTCCCCCTCCCGGAGTATCCTATATGAATGTAAAGGAAATTTAGACTGAATTGAACATGTCTTTAACAGACTTTCATGTAAAATAATTCCAAAAGGAGTAAAAATTCAAAAGTCCTCACAAAATTTTCAAAACTAGATTATTTGTGATGCTATTCATATCTGAGGTTGAACTCAGATGCCGGAAGCCCCTCCCAGCTCCCGGCTGACCGCTGGGGGCAGGTGCAATTGGCAGACTGAAATCAAGGCAGCCCGGGGACCAGAGAAGGGAGGCTCAGGTGATTCCACTTCTTGAACAGTGGCCCAGGCTCGCCTGCCTCCTTGCTTCCCTTCCTCCATGAATTGTCTCACTCTTGCGGTTAGAAATCCCAAAATACAGTACACTCTTTGTACCCATTTCCAAGGGCGGCCAAAACAAAGCACCACCAACTGGACGGGTGAAGACAACAGACGCGTGTCATCGCACACCTCTGGAGGTCAGGGGCCTAAAATCAGGGTATCAGCCTCTGGGGCTCCGAGGGATCCCCTGCTCCATGCCTCTCTCCTGGCTGCTGGAGCTGACTGCCTCATGTGGGCTGGGGCCGTCACAGGTGGGGCGGGGGAGACCACACCGGGCTCCGGGAGGGACCATCGATAGGAACCCCTCCCCTACCAAGTGCCACAAGTGGTTCCCATTTCACCCAGAAGCCTCTGGGACAGAAGCAGGAGGCGGCAGGAGAAACCCTCCAAGACTGAGTCTGACCCCAAACACCCCCTCTTGACCTGAAGGAGGCTGTTTAAATAGTAGACCAAATTGGTGTGTTTGAGCTGTGGTGTTGGAGAAGAATACTGAATAGCCTGTGAACTGCCAAAAGACTGAACAAACCAGTCTCAGAAGAATTGCAACCAGAAGGCCCCTGAGAAGCCAGGATGGTAAGATTTTGGCTCGCTCGCTTTGGACACGTCATGGACCAATGGCTAGAGGAGGACGTTGTGTTTGGAAGAGTAGTGGGTCCGTGAAAAGGGGGGAGCCCGAAATGAGAGGGACTGACACAATAACCACTTCGAGGGTTTCAACACGCCGACAATGAAGATGGCGCAGGACCAGGCGACATTTCTTTCTGTTACACATGAGGTCGCCGTGAGTTGCGTTGACAGCAACAACAGCAGCAATTGGCAACTGAGATACTTTGAGATGGCGAGTTTAAAACAGTTCAAGATCCTAGTGCAGATCTTGAAGAGAAAGAAAGCATCAGACAGAGGAAATAGAGAGCCAATATTTACTGCTTATTCACCTCTGTGTCTCAGCTGTCACGTATGTAAAATAAAAACAAGCAGTCCCAAATTCACAAAATTGTTTTGAGGATCGAATGTCAGAAAGCGCTTTAAAGAAAGAAACAAAACAGCGTTACCCAAATGCAAGATTAACCTGTGTCATCGAGTCGATTCTGACTCATGGCGACCCCACGTGTGTCGGAGTAGAACTGTGCTCCAGAGGGTTTTCAGTGCCTGTGATCTTAAGGAAGTAGATCACCAGGACTTTCTCCCTCTGCGCTGCTGGGTGGTTTCTAACTGCCAAGCATTTGCTTAGTAGGTACGTGCAAACATTAACACACGCTATTGTTAGTGCTTTGCAGGTCGGAGCCCCACAGGCAAATTCTCCATATACGTCTTGCTTTTCTTGCTGCACAAGGAAGAAACCAAGTGACAGCCATTATTAACTCTCTCCCACCTTCTTCCAGGGAAGAGTAGACTCTGCAGATCACAGTGACAAATCCTCCACGAAGAGACGGGAAGGGCAGAGAATGAAGACAAGCAGCCACCAATTCCAGCCTCCATACATCTCCTCCTCCCACGAAGCCCAGGTGCTTTTCCTGTGCTGGGAAGAGTGACAACGTGGCCTGGCTTCCCTCCTGAGCTCGAGTAGATTTTCTGAGAAGCAACCTCACGCCCTGAACCTTCCTTTTCTCTCTTCCTAGCCACTCACCTCTCAAGGCCTTAATTGTTCACTCTGGCCAATGCTGACCTGTATTAAAAATGTTTCTCAACCAAACATCTGACAAGATAAGAAGAAATGACACACATATGTAGGGTAAATGAGATGCTCTTGTTGGGTTCAGCCACCCTTCATTGTTTCAGGAGTAAACTGTGGGATCTGTTACCAATTGTATGGTTCAAATATTAGTTTGATGCTCTTGAAATTTTCACAGGCAGCTGTGTTTAGATAATCACTCGAAATACGCAAGGTGACCATGTAGCAGCCATAGTACTAGAATCATGAATTAAGAAACCAAACCACTGCCATAGAGTTGATTCCATCGCATGGTGACTTCATGGGTGGCTTTGAACTGCCAACCTTTCAGTTTGTAGCCGAGCGCAAACCATTTGTGCCACCCAGGGACCTCATAAGCAGCCTACCCCAAATCTTTTTTGAAGAAAATTAAATATACTTACTATTCACTGATAGCTTCAGCATTCTAACTAAAAGAAGTCAAAAGGGGTAAAAAGGGACAAAGAGTAACAAGGCTTTGAATTAGAGAGGAATTTATCTTCACTCCATTTAGGAATCCAGAGTTTGGAGCACTGTATCTTTCAGAGACAACTAACATGAAATTATTTTATCTGGGAGATCAGAATCACTTTGTAGGCCAAAGCAGAAGCTTCCAGTAGATAAAGTTTCAAGTGCCTTCTATTTATTTGTCCATGAATACAACCCTAATAAAAGACTATAAAGTTTAAATGGGTACATGGTTGGAACATAACTGTGGTTCTCGTAAAACCTAGATAGCTGAATCTATGGATGAGATGCCTAAAACCCTGGAGAAAAGGGATGAGGAGAGAGGCTAAAAGCAAGAAACTATCCAGCAGGTTCATCCTAAGAGATGGGATTTGTGAGTATTGCTGAGTCCTGGAGGCTGCCTTGGGGCAAGAGCCTTCACAGGTAGATCTGGCAGCCCTGTTCTCCTCTCGGCAGCCCTAAGGGTTCTGACAGATTTTTCCTCTCTGAGCCTTTAAGCTGGGAGCCCAGACAAAGTTGTGTTGGGGATGCCAGTCCCACGATGAGGGGCTGGCTAGCAGGGCTGGGCTGTTTCTCCTCTCTCCTGCTTCCCTCATTACAGAATTCAGGGGGATCATCCCCTAGACAGGAAGGAGAGGCCGGGAGGGGCCCCTGAGAGCTGGCAGGCATCAGTTTGCAGCCTCTGGGACTTCCTTGGATACAGCTGTGTGGGGTCACGCCCTAGCTGGGGGCATCAGGGAGCAATCTCGGTCTGTCTCAGTGAGATCCCATTCTTCTCATTGGTGTCTCAGTTCCCACAGCTGCCAATGAAGATTAGGACAGCCCCTGCCTCACACGGTTATGGAAAGGAGGAGATGAGCCTGTGGTTGTGGTTAGCTGCTGTTGAGTCACACCTGACTCATGACGACCCCATATACCAGGGAACGAAACACTCCTTAGTCCTGCGCCGTCCCCATGATCAGTGATGGATCACACAGTGTTCCATTGTGATCCATTGGGTTTTCATTGGCTAATTTTCGGGAAGTAGTGCATGGAAAATGCCTAGCACAATAGCCTTAGCCTAGTCTCCTCTGGGAGGGGTGGGTAAGGCAGGGAGGCCCAGGGAGAAGAGGAATGTTCATCAGCTTCCAGGAAGACAGTGTAGCACAGATCTCTGGGGAAGGTCATCTATTATCTTGACCTCCCTTCTCAGCTGTAGGTCCTACTTCTCCACTTGGCTTCTCCAGTGTCACCACACGCACCCCAAACCAAAATCAAACCCATTGCCATCAAGTCCATTCTGATACATGGTGACTCCATGTGTTACAGAGTAGAGCTGAGCTCCATAGCGTTTTCTCAGCTATAATCTTTATGGAAGCAGATTGCCAGGCCTTGCTCTTGAAGCCCTGCTGGGTGGGTTCGAACCCACAACCTTTTGATTAGTAATCAAGTACAAACTGTGCCACCCAGGGTCCTACCACTCCCACCCACCCCCCAAAAAAAACCCGTTGCAGTCGAGTCAATTCTGACTCATAGCGACCCTATAGGATAGAGTAGAACTGCCCCATAGGGTTTTCAAGGAGTGGCTAGTGGGTTCTAACTGCTGACCTTGTGGTTAGCAGCCAAATGCTTGACCACTGTGCCACCAGAGCCCCACCAGGGGACTCTGATTTCCATCTCTGACCACATCTCCTGTCCTTCCACAACCAATTTGATATGGTTGGTTTTAGAAAACCAGTGGTTAAAATGGCATTTTTTTGTTGTTATATATATTTTATCACTCTCTATATATATTTTTTTAATTGAAGAATGGTTTGGCCCTGATAGGAGCAGGGAGTTTAATACATAGCAACAAATCAGGGACTAGAAAATGCATTAAAGACGTGGGTGGGCTGATGTGTTCTTTTGGTGAGAAGGTAAGAGAGTTCTGACTAATTGCTTTTGTTTTCTCAGCAAAGCCGGAGGCAAAGTCATCGTTCAGATTTGGGGTGTGTGTGTCGGGGGGCAGTACCAAGGGGCCACAGGAGGTTTAGAGAAAAGAAGAAACAACATAGCCGGTCTGTGTCCTGAGAGAGTGGGCCTGCTACCAGGTATGGCACGATCTTAGGGCAAGATTGGGGCTCCCTGGAGGTTGGTGGCCGTGGATTTTAAAGTGTCATCAGGAGGCATTGTTGGGGGGTTTCCTCCGGCAATAACCCAGGTGAGGCTCCGGGATGGGGTCACTTGGGCTGACCCAGGGTTGGAGTTTTGCCAGTTGTGTCTCTGGAGGGAGAGAGAGGTGAGGGAGCTACAGGTGCTTCTGGGGCAGAGTGATGGGATGGGCCAGGCTCTGAGCGGGCAGTGGAGGAGGTGAGGACCGGCGGAGGGCCGCGGTGGGTGAGAACGAGGTCAGAACAGGAGGCTGGGAGACTGGGGCGTACTGGAGCTGAGGGGCCTGAGCGGTGGGGGCTGTGTCAGAGTGTCATGCTTCTAGTTGACATTTTAGGGGCAGCACATTCTTGGGTGGCTGTGATGAGCCGGGGAAGATCACCCCCATAATCTCGTCACCCTACGCATCCGATTAGTATCGGTGTCGGTTAACTCCTGTCTCTAAAGCCTCTGGGTTCTGTCTGTCTCTCTCCAACCCCATTTGCCACCTCCCTCATTCACAGCCCACCTTCTCATCTGCGTTCCTGTGGAAGGGCCCCCGCCCCCCACACCTGCTCCTGGCAGCCAGGCCACGCTTCTAAACCACAGGTCTGATTCAGCCCTGCCCCTGCTGAGAGCCCTTTGGGGCCTCTGCGGGCCTCAGGATAAATTCTGGATACCTGGCCTGGTGCACAGGTCCTGCATGATGGGACGTGCTGTGACTGACCGAGCCACCTACAGATCCTCGTGTATCCACGTGCAAGGGCTGTGACACCCAGTTCTTCTAGGTGCTGCTGATCATCACCATCCCCTGCCCCAGCTTGGGGTCCCCATACCTCCCTGTGTTTCCTGCTTGTGGTGTCACCGTCTTTGCATCCTCAGACCCTCACCAGTCCCTGTCACGCAGCAGCACGGAGTGACGGGAGAATGCATGAAGGAAATGTTGGCAGCCGCAAAGACCGTTCCTGAAAATGCTTTCAGGGGCTGCCCAGTCGGTGGGCCTGGCAAGGCGCTGTACACCACGATTTCCCCCTTCAGGCGAGTCCTCCGTTAAACCCACTGCTGTCGAGTCAATTCTGATTCACAGCAACCCTATAGGACAGAGTAGAATGGCCCCATAGGGTTTCCAACGAGCCGCTGGTGGATTCAAACTGCCAACCTTTTGGTTAGCAGCCGAGCTCTTAACCACTGCGCCACCAGGGCTCCTAGTGAGTCCTCAGAGAGGCCATTTACTTATTTAGAAGAAAAGATCCAGCTGCTGTTCATTCACCGGGTATCTAAATAGTAAACGGTAGATAGAGCATCAAGGATTAACGGAATTTACTACACAAAATACCCTCCATGATACAATGAAACTGTGTCTCATGGAACATCTACCTTCTGAAAAACAAATTCAGAGTCTCCTTAAAATAGAACTCGTGTGTAAGAAAAATAGTACCATATGCAGAAGTTTGTAACCAAGAACATATGTCAGTGAAAAAACCTAGTAGCATATTTTATTTCTGATTATTTAAATCAACATGTAACAAATAAGCCATTTATCCCTAATACTACTGCCTTCCATGGCATAAAAAAATAGGTGCCATATTTCATTGATCCTAAGACTCCATCGGTTGCTAAGATACACCATTGTTTTATGCACCACCAAGAAAGATATGCTCTGGATATGCTGCCAGGTGACTGCATGACACCAGGATGGTAAGGTGCGCTCTGTGATGGTCATTGCGTGTCAATGTGGCTGGGCTGTGGTGCCCAGATGTTTGGCCAAATACTAGTCTCAATGTTGTTATGAAGTATTTACCTGTGATTAGCATTTAAATCAATTGTCCTTGAGTAAAGCAGCTTACCCTCCATAACGCAGGTGGGCCTTATTCCATCAGCTGAAGGCCTTAAGAGCAAAACTAGAGGCTTCCAGAGAAAAGATTCTGCCTCCAGATTATAAACAGACATTCTCCTCCATCGCCTGACCTACAGATCTGGGACACAAGACTGCTGGAAGTTCCGTGCTATCAACCTGTGGGGGACTTGCCTGCCCCCACAATTGTGTGAGCCAATTCCTTAAAATATCTCTCTGTACGTATATATCTTACTCTATAGAACCTTGACCAAGACACGGTCCCACCCCAACTCTCCACCTCCACCAGGACAGAGGTAGAGCATTTATTTCTAGAACAGTGGTCCCACCCGCAGGGACCGTTGCCAATGTCTACAGACATTTCCATTTGTAACAACTGGGGTGTGTGTGTGTGTGTGTGTGCGATATTGGTATCTAGTGGGTAGAGGCCAGTGATGCCGTAAATAAGCATGCTGCAGTGCAAAGGCAGCCCCCAACAGCCGAGAATGACCAGCCCCAGTTGGCAGTTGTCCCAAGGCTGAGAAGCTCCACTCTAGAACAAGCAAGAATTGCTTGCTCTTCTTACAGTCTTCCATGAAAGAACCAGCATCTTTTGGATTTTCTTTGTCTTTTATTCCCATGGAGCCCTGGCGGCACAGTGATTAAGAGCTCGGCTGCTAACCCAAAGGTCGGCAGTTCCAATCCATCAGCTGCTCCTTGGAAACCCTATGGGGCAGCTCTACCCTGTCCTATAGGTTTGCCATGAGTCAGAATTGACTAGATGGCAACGGATTTGGGTTTCTTTTTTTTTTTTTTTTTATCATTCCCATAGCACACTGATTGTAAGCACTAAGCCCACTCACAATGCACATAAAGACTATAACAAAGCATTTCCGAAGAACTGTGAACTGGGGCAATGACTTATTGCAATAAATTAACTTAAGCCCAGAACAAGCCTTTATTTCTCCCATTCTGGTACAAACCTCGAAAATGTACTTAGCCACATTCTGCATTTTAATTATATTTTCAGAGGATATAGTAGTTGTATGAACTAAGAAGCAGTAAAATTAAATCAATTTTTCTATATATGCTGAAGGATGCAGGGCTTAATGGGTATTAAAATTAGCGACAATGGAATCAATTGTAGAGTTTTTTTTTTAAACACCCAAATCCTAAATTGCACTGAACTGCTAACCTTTTCTGGCACGTCATTTGTTCTTTAAAAACCATTTAGCACATTCCTAAGTCCTAGCTTTGGTAAGAAACTAACCTAGTAGCAATAAAGTTGGTGCTTGTAGGAAGTTTCCCAGTGTTATAACAGGAAGCTCTAGAAATTAGAAAGGAAAGGCCTTCTTCAATCTCTTCGGTCCAAATACGTCTGACTTGTCACACTTGAACTTCTGAGTGATGACTCGGAAGTTGTCTCTGAACACTTTCAGGCTGACCAGTGAGAAGCAAAAGTCAGAAAGTGTTTGCTCCTTCTCTCTCTTGCTTCCACACTGATGTCTTGCGGATACATGTGAAAAGGGCTTGGGTGACTCCAAGACAGTTACATTATGACAAATAAGAGAGTAAACTTTCGATGAGAAGTCCGTTAAATTCCAAGACTGAGTTAGGTGCTAACCTGCCCTTTAGGTGTTGGCAAAGGGCATGTGTGTGTTCTAATTGCATCATAAATATCCATCATAGACATTACACTACGTGCATAGTCACCAAGGAAGACAGTCCGGTCCCAGGCAAACGTTTTGCAACGCAGTAAGGGGAGAATTCTTCTGAGGCTCCTGACTCCGCTCTTATTTCTCCTCTCCAGGCTGTGTCCCAGACCCTACCACATTTTTAGGCATTGAATGCTCTCCCCACAATAGAAGACCGATTGAACGAATAATTTCTTGCACTAGACATTTAGAAGTTGTTGTTATTATTAGCCATTGAGTCAGCTCTAACTCCTGGCGACCCCACGTACAGCAGAACAGAATGTTGCCCGGTCCTGTGCCGCCTTCAAGATCGTTGGTATGTTCAAGTCCATTGTTGCGGCTACTGTGTTGTACCTTCCAACCTAGGAGGCGCATTTTCCAGCACTGTTTCAGGCAATATTCTATTGTGATCTGTAGGGTTTCCACTGGCTAATTTTCAGAAGTAGATTGCCAGGCCTTTCTCCCTAATGTATCTTAGTCTGGAAGCTCTGCTGAAACCTGTCCACCATGAATGACCTTGCTGGTACTGGAAATACCAGTAGCATAGCTTCCAGCATCACAGCAACACGCAAGCCACTACAGTGCGATAAATTGACAGATGGGTGGTGGATTTATAAGTTGGGGTGAGTTGAATTTGGCAATTATGTTGCTGGGTTGGGGCACTCTGATCCTAGACCCTAATTAAGTAATGAAAGGCTCTACCTCGCATTCACAGGAAGTCAGGTCTCAGTCAATAGTTTGGGAAGGAAGCCAAGATGCTGGGACTTTGTCCTGGCCCCAGAAGTCAGGGGCCCTTTGCATGCCCCAAGTTCCAGCCCACCCTTCTCATAATGGTCTGTCCAGCTGCTGCCTGGGTCCTGTTTTAAAATTCAAATTCAAAATTCAAAGGCAAATCTTGCTTGAACCTTAGCTGAGAACCCCATGAAGATAAGAGATGGGTGTGCCTTATTCATTCCCCTGCCCCCAGCATCCAGCACAGAGCCCAGTACATGGCAAAAATCAAACCAAACACGTAGCTGTCGAGTCAATTCTGACTCATAGTCATGCCATAGGACACAGTAGAACTGCTCCATAGAGTTTCCAAGACTGCAATCTTTAGGGACGCAGAATGCCACATCTTCCTCCTGAGGAGCAGCTGGTGAGTTCAAACCACCAACATTTTGGTTAGCAGCTGAGCACTTTAACCACTGCACCAGGGCTTCTGTTTTTAATATGTGGCAGTATCCCAAAATATGTATCCAGTGAGCAAATGGTAGACTCAACACCTTACAATAAACACTGTTGTGATTGATTTATATACAGAAGTTACTCTTGAAGGCAAACGTGTTTCTTTTGGATAGATAGATTTTGGATAAAAATTGATTCAAAATGCTTACTACTCTGTAACTTTTATTTCCATGCATGAGAGGTCATGACCTTTTGGTCAGTTGTCAATGCTGGCAGAGAGCTCCCTACCCCAGTCATGGTGCTGTGTAGTACCATCAGATGAGCTTTCGAGTTTGGGGAAGGAAGGCCAGCATGCCAGCAGCAATTACAGGACTAGATTTGGGAAGGAATCCTGAGTCCTGCACACAGCATTCAAAGCTTTTCAGGATTTCTTTCCCTCAGTGAATGTTTATTGAACACCAGCTGTAGCAGTTTGTTGTGTAACAATACACCCCAAAACTCGGTGACTTCAAACAGCAGATGTGTAGTGCTGCACCCGGGTCCGTAGGCTGGGGGTGGCTGATCTAAGCTCACTGGGCTGGATGCCTGGCTGAGATCAGCAGTCCTTGCTCACATGTGTGTGGGTGAGCTTCGAGTTGGACAATCCAGACCAGGCTTGTCTGGGGCAGGTCCGCTGCACGGGCCTCCCATCATCCTCCTGGGAGCAGCGGGCTGGCATGGGCCTGTTCTATCACAGCAATGGCAGGAATGCAACCAGACACGTGCTTTTCATGCCTTTTGTTGCATTATATCTGCTATGATCCATTGGCCAAAGCAAGTTTCACGGCCAGTCGCAAAGCTGAGGAGTGGGGAAGTACACTGCGTTCATAGAGGGGGAAAAGGTAGGGAGTGACTGTGTCTGAACAAGGATATACCCCATCAGCCTCACTCACCATTAAGTCTGTGTCCTCTATGTTCCTTTATTAGTCCAGCCTACCAAACGAATGAATAAATGAGCGCTATGAGGTTGCAATGGTTAAGCACTCTGCTGCTAACCGAAAGGTCAGCGGTTCAAACCCACCCAGCAGCTCCACAGGAGAAAAGACCTGGGGATTTGCTTCTGTAAAGATTACAGCCTAGGAAACCCCATGGGGCAGTTCTACTCTGTCCCGTAGGATCGCTGTGAGTCGGAATCAACTCGATGGCACACAACAACAAATGAGGACAGATAAATCTCTGGGAGTTGCAAACAGTTTGCTCTCAGCTACTAACCTAAAGATTGACAGTTCAAACCTACCCAGAAGTGCTGAGGAAGAAAGGCCTGGCAATCTGCTTCCATAAAGATTACAGCCTAGAAAACCCTAAGGAGTCATTCTATCCTGTAACACAATGGTTGCCATGAGTCAGAATCGACTTGATGGAAACGCTTTGGGTTTTGATATGAGGGCAGATGGCAGAGGAAGGAAGAGATACCATCCATTTAACTTTATGTCAGGGGGCGAGATAATTTGGACTGGTTGTAGGTTTATGTCTAAATCAGTAGTTCCTTTCTTTCGGGGAGGGGGACTCATGGATCATAGGAAATGTTTGAGAATCTGATGAAAGCTTTGCTTCTTCTCCCCAGAAGGAGGATCACGTGCACAGAAACACAATAATCAATATAGGATATCAGGGGGCTCAAGGGTTCGGAAGCCCATCTGCGGATCTCCTTGGGAGTCCATGGCTGTCTAACTAAGAGCACCTGGTCTAAACGCCTTACCTGGAAGACCCAGAGAAGTTGGAATAGACCTGGGTTGTCCAAAGAGCCTTCTGGAGAGCAGGTTGACCTCAGAGTCCCCAAAGTATCTGGTTCCATAAATAGTTGAGTCTGTTGAGGATCTGTTACTAAGCTCCTATTTGAGTAAGCGTCTTTCTCAGGTCTGTTTAGTCAATCGCTCATCACTCAACAAAATGCTGCTGCTGTAGTCTTCTCCCCATTCTCTTCGCTCTTGTGGGCGTATTTTAACTGGGTTTAACCAGAGACAAAAACAAATGTGTATGTTTCTTTGGTTCTCTTAAGGCCCTTTATCTCCCAGTGTCCAGAAGATGTTCCCAAAAGGACTCTGGTCAAAGGTGTTTGGATCACTTGCCCTAGCCCCCAAACTGAGACCAATCGCTGTGATCTGGGTTCTCTTGAGAATCTGGTCACCTGCTGTTCCTTGTGGTGAGCAACATGTGGCCACATGATTGACAGCGACACGAGGATCAAATGGAGTGACGAGTCTCAAAAGAAAGGATGCAGCACTGATGAATAGGTAGGCAAATACCTAGACACAGGGCAGCTTCATCCTCCAAGAACTGCTGGTCTTGAGAAGGCAAAGATTTTCCTCGGTTGCTTCGTATTCAAAAAATGTTGGCTGCATCTCAGAAACAACAGTTACCCAAGCAGAAACCACTTCGCTTGGTGTTTTCCTCCATGGTAAGCCTCAGCAACATCTGTTCACACTTAGCGCCCCAGAATCAATTTATTAATGTGGATGTCCACTGAACTGCATGGGCAGCAAAGGCTTTCCAGAGACATTCCATACTCTGGAGAGGAAAAGGAGGCCACGGCCTCTGGGCCTCGACTTTGGAGATTTGCATGGAAAGGAGGTTGAGGGAGTGCTTTATTTTAATTTGGATGACTAGTGACAAAGGGATACGGTGTTCGTTTTCCTGCTTTAATGGCTGAAATTCTACGGGAAGGAAGTCTAGGGCAGAATTTAAACAAGCTGCCTGCGTGTCTCGGGTAGATGCCCTCTCCGCTTGTAAGGATTTCTTTTCTATTGGTTTCTGCAGCCAGACGTCTGGGAGACACTAAAGGAAATAATGCCATACTTGTCAAGTGTTTCAACTCTAAGCTGAGCCAACTCTCGGTTCCTTTTGAGACCTCTGGCCATCTATGTCACCATGATGCAGTCTAGAAGACAATGCTTTGAAGGACGTTTTCAAACGGCATACTTAAAACGATGTCAGTCGTTGGGATCCCAGTGACTTCGTCTTTTTCCTACTTAACAAGAAAAAATGGCCATGGCCAGACCGATTAGTCACGTATGATGAGATGTGATGGCATTTTCACTGCAGAACTTTTCTGGTATAAAAGGATCACCCAAGGAGGAGTAAGTGTGAGGAATCTGGCAATAAAACCACAGATTGGCACAGATTTGGGGAAAGCCCAATATGATTAGGTAAAAGACTGCGTTTTTTCTACAAAGAAAAATGTTGACTTTTTGTGTGCTATCTTACTTACACTTGTCTAAATGAGACTAATCTGAATTTTTTCTTGCCTACCCTGCAGCTCGTTAAGATTCAGTCTTATTCTAGTGCCGTTGATTTCCACGATGCATGTGTTCTGATGTTATCCTGTTACACCTTCTAAGGTAAGATTTGCCTCTCTGTTTCGTGTTTGAGTAGATGACTAGAATTGTAGAGCATGTAAGTTCAAAATAATCCCAAGGAACATGTGGCAGAAAAATGATTTCCTTTATTATTAGAGCTTAAAATAAAAAAAAAAGCAGAGTCATGAAATTATTAAAAAGAAGCAGATTTATGTGACCATAAAGAATACTAGACTAGATGAAAATTTTTTGACTTTTCAGGGGCTGGTCACTACATAGGAAAATATTCATTGCAATGCAAAATGTTCATTTTGACCCTTGACAATTTTACGTATTCCACATGTATCTGTTCATAACCAAAGAGGACATTTAACCGATGAAACTATATTAAAAAATACGGCGGATCGTTTTTCGAAAACAGTGCCTTTCCTAACTTACAAAAATGAGAATTTTTTCAGATATAGAATATAGATTAAATGTTAGCTTTTAATGAAATGTTTATATAAAATATTAATTCATATATTTACTCAAGAATATTGATTGGGCTTCTAACGGTCTGCATTGAACTGTTCAAGATATTCAGAAAATAAATGTCTTTCTTTGGAATTTTTAATACTATTTCTGTATGATATTTCAGTTGCTTTTAGGGCAATACTTTTGTTCAAAAATTTAAAATATCTTTTGTGTCTGATGGCGTTTTGAGCTTTCACTTTCCTTCACTGAAATGTAAGCCGGTACCCTGTAATAACTGAAATCAGTGTAAATTATGAAATTGCTTCTAGAATGAAGAGCTAGCACGTAAATCCTAAGGAAGCCATGTGTGTCCAAATGTAAAGATCTAGCTGGTTCCCTTGTTGGCCTTCTCGGGAATCTTTGTATCTGTGGTTTCTCTACTGCTTGCTTGCTCAGTAGGGCTTTCCTCCTGATGACTCCTCGGAGCATTCCACGCTCGTTTAGTCATTGGGTCTCTCAGACACCACATTGATCCAGCTGATGAGTCACAATCCCTAAATTGGTCTATTTTCTCACGTGTCCTCCTAATTACTTTCTATTCTTTCCCCAAAGGTTTGTTCATGTCATTTCTGTTGAACAAGAGGAACTCGTGCAGATATTGTTTTAAAAATTAAGACTGTGCTTTCTTGTAATGTACTTATGAAACTTCCTGGTCCACAAATGAAGTGTTCCCCTTTTTACTGCGTTTTCTGTGTTTCTGTTATTGCACGGGACAGCTTTGTTCATGTAGTCATGGTGTGGGCAATATTCACATCAATCTGACTGTCTGGGGTGAATGACGATTTCAGTTATCTAGTGCTGCTATAACAGAAATACCGCAATCAGGTGACTTTAACAACCAAAATTTATTTCCTCACCGTTTAGGAGGCTAGAAGTCTGAATTCAGGGTGCCGGCTCTCGGGGAAGGCTTTCTGTCTGTCGGCTCTGGTGGAAGGTCCTTGTCTCTTTGAACTTCTGCTCCTGGATGATCTCCATGTGGCTTAGCATCTCTCTTCCCCCATCTCTGCTTGCTCGCTTGCTTTTTTAATCTCTTTTGGATCTCAAAAGAGATTGACTTAAGACACACCCTATACTAATTTTGCCATAACAAAGGCAACCCATTCCGCAGTGGGATTATAGCCACAGGCCTAGAGGTTAGGATTTACAACACATATTTTTGGGGGACACAATTCAATCCATAATAATGATTATGGGGCCAGATGATCTATAGGTTTTTATAATAATGGTTGTGAATTCATACAGTCCATCAATCGGGCAAACACACAGTATTATTCCACGTATGAGTCTGCTCTGCTAAGGGTTTTCTTCAAATGACTCAAGAAGGGCATGGGTATCTTTTTAGGAATGTTTGTTTATTCTCATAACTAGAGCGGATACATTTCCTTTATAGTATAAAGGTGGCACCACGAGTATTTCTGGAAATAATTCGATTGCTTCCTTTCCCGAAATGACCCATAGGCCCTCCTTGGTGGGCATTAAAATATAGAACATGTTATATCAAGTTTAAATTTGTTAACACAGGAGAAAACACACAGTGGATGTTCAAATAAGGGTTTTTGATTGGTTTTCTCACACCCAATATTTCTGGAACTCTCTTTGACTATTCCCCCCATCCAAAAAAAAAAAAGAGGGGGGCATCTTTTCTCTAAGCCTCCCTCCTACCTACCCAGAGGCCTGTGAGAATGATTTTCTTGGGAACTGTGATCACTTGAATCTTCAGTACACCACCCAGGAGTGGATGAAGAATGCTGGGGAGTGTTTTATGTACCGTGGGTACCTGTTTCAACCTCCAAATACAGTAACATGGGGCCAAACTTGTTTTCCTGTATCAAGATGGGGGAAATGTGTAATTTCTATGTGCAGTATGTTTCCTTTATTTATAATAAAATCTTTCAGCACCGTTTTCCTCTTGTAGGTCTGGTATAGTTGTTACAAACGTGGGCTTGCAGTCAGGTGCTTGGGGGTGAATCCCTGCCGTTTAATTTCCTCATTTAAAACTGAGGAAATAATGGTACCTATTGGTAAGAATTTTCTGAGGGCGTGAAATCCGACAGTGCACGTGAAGCGTGTAGCACAAATATTCGCTGTTATTTGCTCTTGTTGCTGATGGGTTTTCATTAGCACCTGGTCAGCGTGCAATGATTCTTCTGAAACCACATGGGAGAGGAAATCTGACAAGTGTTGACAATTCCTACCCAAGTCCTGGGGTCAGGACCACCTGGTGGACTTGCTAGCTTCATGGCTTGGGACCCGTTTTCTCTCCTACTTGGTTTTGTCATCTGCAAAATACAGGAGTTGAACTATGGGTTCTGGAGGGCCAATTTGAGCTCCAAGATTCCAGCTTTGCTTTTGACTACTAACTTAAAAGTTGTCAATTTGAACCCACCCAGCAGTGCCATTGATGAATGGCCTGGCAAACTGATTCCGTAGAGATGACAGCCAAGAAAACCTTACGGAGCAGTTCAACTCTGTAACACATGAGGTTGACATGAGTTGGAATTAATTTGATGACAATGGGTTTTGTGGTTTGGTTAATTTCTTTAACCACTAAGTGTCCCCTTACATGATCCTACACTATTGAGGCCTTCGAGCCACTGATTAAGAACTGGATTCCAAAGACAACGATGCTAGCGTTCAAGTGGCAAGATATCATTAAGGAGAACCTTGGCAAATGGCCCAAGACGGGCTCCAGAAGCAAAGTGGTTCAGAACGACACCTGGAATTTCGTTGTCACGGGTTGTTTTCCTAAGAAGTGAATCTTTAAAAACTCTTCCTGGGCCTCATTAGTGCCACTTGAAATATTCCTTATAAGTAATAGCAAGAAGATGACTATGTTTGATGCGTGATGTAAATACTAAATAGTGACAATCGTGTAAGTAGTATAAAAATCAGACAGGAAGATAGACAAACCCAAATAATATTTTGGGTCTACATAAAATATATATTGTATTTTAGCAAAATTTCCATATTAAAAAGATTGGATATAGTGGATATATTGCCATAAGGTTTTGAAAATTGTTACTATGGAAATAAACTTTTAAACCTAAAAGCTGTCTTCTCTCCCTCTGCCCCATCTGAATTGCCAGGTGTCTGGAGAATCAAATTACTTTCTCATCCTGCTGAACAGCTGCCCAGCTGGGATGGACAGGAGCGAGGAACTCGCTTTCCTCAAGCCAATTCTGGAGCAGACGTTTATGAAAAGGTCTTTTCGCAATGGCATTGGCACAGGGATGAAAAACACTTCCTTTCGAAGAGCAGAATCCTGAATAAGTGTGCAAATGACTCTGGAAATTAATCTCTAACTTTTTAGAGTGTGACGAATGTGCTCTAAGTCAGTCGTATCTTTACCATGAAATATTGGTCTGTTCTCGGTTCGGAAATATCCTTCCTGTCCTAACTGGTACAGAGTAGATCTGAGTTTAAAAAGCATATGTCTATCTCCAACTTGCACTTGTAAAAGAAAACTCTAGCTAAGGGACCAGTTAGTCAGTTTTCCGGGGGAATGGACACATTTGCTTTGATCTTAAATTGCCTTCAGTTCTGAGCATTTCACTGTCATGAAGATAGTATTATTTTTCTTCTGTAATATCATAATGATGAGTACTGCAGACCACATGTATGTTTATATATGGCTGTTAGTATGGCTTTTTCAAATGTCTTGCTGTTAATTGTTGCTGAATGGGCCCCAACTCATGGCGACCTTATGTATAACAGAACGAAATATCCCCCAGTCCTGTGCCGTCCTCGTGATCATTCTTTTCCCATGTCCCATTTCAGTTTCAGAGACAGTCTTGTGAAATTACAGTTAAAATTAGTGAGACAGTTCTGTTTTCCTCAACCAATCAATTGGCACCAGGAGAAAACATCACCAGAACCCCTCAGATGTGATTCTTATCGCCCCTTTCCAATTCCACATATACCTAGATGTGGATGGCTGTTTTGTCGTGGAGGTGCGTGGGCTCCCTTTTTTGTTTTTAAATGGAAACCGTGGAAACGCTGCCAGGTATGCCATGGACAACAGAGACGGTGATGGTTTGTCCTGTGATGTAGGAGGAGCAGCGGGTGAGTTGAGTCCCCAAACTGTGCTGATGAGTGCCCCGCGAGCCCCCTGCAGGAAAGGCCTGGTGTCCCTGCCACCCAAACTCCTGCCATTGTTGCTTTTAAAAGGATCACGCAACATTGGTCCGTGCGTTCTGGCGGTGAGCTGGCCGGATACCCACTGCAGGAAGCTGAGGTCTCCGGCGATTCGCTGTGCGTCGCCCTTGACTTGAATGAAAACAGGTGGTTTTGCGGTTTGAGCATGTGTTTGTTTCATCCTGGCTGCCCAGATCACACCAAGTGTTCGGCGTTAAAGTAGCATAAATGATGTAAACACTAGTTAGGGTGAGGACGTTTACTTGAAGGCTCAGGGATCCCCTCAGGGAAACACGGTTGGGGATGCAGAGGAGGCCCAGAAGGGGAAGTCCTCAGGCGGCCCCTCTGCTCCTTTCCGCCCCCCGGGATTGTGGGCCCTCTCTCTCCTTTCCACGCACGTGTCCCCGGTTGTGTTAGCTCCTATAAAGCAAACTCCTCTGCTCCACGTTAACTTCAGTCCTCGGGACTTTGTGCTTTACATGACCTTACAAAGCCACGACCTTACAACCCCATGACCTTACAACGCCATGATCTTACAACCCCATGAACTTACGACCCCATGACCTTACAACCCCATGATCTTACAACCCCAGCACCTAACTCCTCCCCGCTGAGCCGGTATCTTCCTGAAGGGAGTCAGGGCTGCACGTCTGGTCCTGGTCACAGGAGCCAGAGCCGTGGGTCTTGTATCTGAGGACGCTGCTCTGGGTGGTGGCAGATGGATCCCCAAGAAGAGGCGTGGGAAAAGCAGGAAGCCCATCGCCCATTCACCGTGTCACCCCTCCCTCTCCCACTGTCCCCAGGATCCAGAGGGCTACCTGATAGGCTGTGGCCTGTTCCTTCTCCTCATCAAACATTCACATGCAGGAGGCTCAGCCGGACCCTTTCTAATAATTCTTAAACAGTCTTCTCAGATGAATCCTCGCTTTCCTTCTAAGGCCACTTTCTCTTTCTTTCTTGCCCCAAACACATGCAAGGACAGTGACGATTGGTTTTCTAGACCGAAAGCCTTGGATCTGGATACAAAATATGGCCTCTGGCCATCATCCCAGGACAAGCTGGAGTGGGGTTCAGGGCGGAGCAGTGTTGGGTGCAGGATGGAGCCAGCCCCAGGCGAGGCTGTCCTCCAGCTGGCCCTGCTTTGTCCATGGGTCCGGTCATCGCAGCCGTGCCCACAGCGTCTCCCAGCACCTCCTGCCGTGGCCACAGGGGCGGTTACTCCAGCCCATCACCAGCTCCTCAGCAGCACTGCCATCGCCACCTCTCTTCCCAGGACGTGTGGGTGAGGCAGGTGGAGGCTTTTGTGTTGGGTGCTGAAAGGAGATATCAGCCACACATGTGTTTTATGAGTTTGTGTGTGTTTTATGAGTTTCATGAGTTTGTACATGATTTTGGAATCAATTATGTTTTTCTAGAATGTATCAGGTTGCCTTCCTGCTTGGGGGACAAAGAGTTTCAGGAGGGGCCCATTTAGGACCTAGAGTTGGCTGAAGTCATTTAGATTAAAACTGCGTGTGTGTGTGTGTGTGTGTGTGTGTGTGTGTGTGTCTACCCACCACTTGTCTGTCAGTTTGTTGCACTGTGGTGGCTTGCATGTTACTATGATGCTGGAAGCTATGCCACTGGTATTTCAAATACCAGCAGGGTCACCCATGGTAGACTGGCTGTAGCAGAGCATCCAGACTAAGACAGACTAGAAAGAAAGGCCTGGAAAACTACTTCTGAAAGTTAGCCAATGAAAACTCTGTGGGCCACAACAGAACATTTTCCTATATAGCGCTTGGAAGATGAGCCCCCTGGGTTGGAAGGCACTCAAAGTACACAGTGGCCACCAAAATGACCTTGAGTATACCAGCCATGGTGAAGATGACACAGGACTGTGCAACAACATATATGTGTGTGTGTGTGTGTATGTGTGTGTGTGTATACATACATACATATATAATAACATATATGCCCATTGCCAGTTGCCATCAAGTCAATTCCCATTCATAGTGACCTTACAGGATGGAGTAGAGCTGCCCCATAGGGTTTCCAAGGAGTGGCTGGGGGATTCCAACTGCTGACCTTTTGGTGAGCAGCTGAGCTCTTAACCACTGTGCCACCAGGGCTCCTTACACATATATACCCAAAACATCAAACCACTGCCATGCAGTCGATTCCGACTCATAGCGACCCCATAGGGTTTCCAAGGCTGTAAATCTTTACAGAAACAGGCTCCCACGTCTTTCTCTTTCAGAGTCATTGGTGGTGTTGAATGGCTGACCTTTCAGTTAGCTGTCGATCGCTTTTCCAACTGCGCCACCAGGGCTCCTGTATACCTACCTACATGTAAATGTATACATATATACCGGAAATAAACATTGTGAAAGTGAAAGTACTTTTTTTTTGGTTAATTACCAGGAAAATTGTCCTGATTTCCACCTTGCTCTGTGTGAGGGCACAAAATGAGGAAGCCCTAAAGGAGCTGGGGGCCGGTGACACTCACAGCCTTTTGGTTTCTGTCACTGTGGTCCCGGCCTGTCTCCATGGCACAGCTTTGAAAATCGAGCCAAAGGCAGTGGCAGCTCCACTCGCCTCCAGCCCAGACTGGATGAGGCTGGTGGGACTGGGAGGGCAGCCAAGGGGTCACCTCTCAGAGGCCCCTTGGCTCCGCAGCTCCACGGCTTCACAGGTGAAAAGTGCTTCCCATAAAACGTGCATGTTCTGACACAAGAATGTCAGGGAAATTGGCATGTTTTATCTGCCTGGTGTTATTGACGGAAAGCTAATTAGATAGCCTGAAAGTCATTGTTACTCCCTGGAAGTTGAAAACCGATGACTGCAGTCAGTAAGCTCACAGTGAGAACGGTCCCATGTAGGGAGGAGAAAAGATTCTTATTTCAGGGGACTGTTTCTAATTTTCTATTATTTGCTTTATATGGATTGGTTGGAATAATAAAACGCCAAAAACGTAATTGGAAAAATTCGCTTCCCATTTCTGGATCTAAAATATCACCTCGACCTTGGGAAGAAAAGGCTCATGAAGAAGTGTTTGCACTCTTAAGATTGCAGCAGAGGCAAAGCTGGCAGCTGGCAACATTCACTTTCTCAGGAAAATCATCTCTTGCCAAGATTTAAAGAAAAAAGTGTTCATGATGAAACAGTACTTCTCCAAGAAGAGTTTGTATAGTGTCATTGGAGAGGTGGTCAAGGATGGCCGCGCGAACGTTTGGGGAGCGTGAACCCTAAAACAATTTAATGACCTGAGTGGCTGGGCTAGATTCAGTCATTGGCACCATCTCCCATGGGGTCCTGAATGAGCCTGCCTGCTCCCAACACTCCACTGGGCAGGAATCCCATGGGATGTGGAGGGAGTCAAGGGCCCTGGCACCTCTTTGCCCCCACCTTGCCCCCAAAAAAGAGAGATGGCGGCAGGCTCCCGCTCCTGGTGCACAAACCCCGGTGGCATCAGGTACAAGCCCCCTCTCTGAGGGATAACAAAGACCAGCCCTGCCCTGTGGGCGTCACCCAGCTGCCTGTACACGCACCTTGCACCATGCAGTGCTCGAGAGCACGCCTGGGCCCTTGACTGATTTCTGCCCTATCAAGTGCTATGTTTATGGAGAAAACTGGCCAAAAAAGTGAATCTAAAGAAACCTTTGCTACGTGGGGCTGAATGTGTGGCTATAAGCAGGCAGCTCCATAAGGATAGCCATCCTCCCACTTACTGGGTATAGGGCATCATGCTGAATGCTTTCCATATGTTGTCTCATTGAATCCCTCCACAGTCCTGCAGGAGGCACTGTTGTCATCCCTGTCTACAGATGAAGAAACTGAAGCTTAGGTAGATCAGACGGTTTCATCAAGGTCATATACCTAGCAAGGGCCTGTCTGCCTGACTCCCTGACAGTTACCCACAGTATGCTATCTGTGAATGAATGAAAGGAAGAGAAATAAGACATCAGACAAGGTGGATTCATCTTCTCTTGCTGAATAACAAGAAACCAGCAACTTAAAATGACACACGTTGATTATCTGCTAGGGTCAGGAGCCTAGGCAGAGAGTGGGTTAGTTGCTCAGGACCTCACAAGATGATAGTCCAGGTGTCGGCTGGGGCTGCCGTCTCATCTCAAGGCTCGACTGGGGAAGGGTCCGATTACAAGCTCACGTGGTTGTTGGTGGAATGCAGTTCTTTGTGGCTGCGGGACTGAGGGCCTCAGTTTCTTGTTGACCGTTGGCTGCAGGCTGCCATCGGTTCCTAGACACTGCCTTCAGTTCTTTGTCATGTGGGCCCCCCACCATGGCTGCCTGCTTCATCAAAGCCAGCAAGACGGGAGTTACAATCTTATATAACATAATCAAGAAAGCGCCATCCCATCACCTTTGCTGTATTCTATAGGTTAAAAGAAGGTCACTGGTCCCTCCCACACTCAAGGGGAGGAGCCTACACAAGGACATGACCACCAAGAGGTGGGGGGGATATGTTTCCCATGGTGAAATGTGTTCCCATGGGAGAGGACAACTAAGTCACTGGAAAATGACTGGATCCAGTTCCAACAGAAAACTCTCGAGCTGTAAATGATCTGCCTATGTACTTGTAAAATACTGACATGACATTGTAGCTGCCATCCTGTAAATAAGAGAGAAACAGTGTATTTCCATCTACAACAGTACAAGTGCTAAAAGTTTTACTGGAGAAGACAGCCTACAGGAAGTTTGTCACTCTTGCTCCCTGGATTCCTTGGGCAAACAGGTGATTATCAAAGAGAATTATGGTCACTGCCAAAGGATGGCATTAGCTGGAATCCTGCTTCCTGCCACCATGATGGAAACCCTCCAGGTACATAAAAGAATTATAAGTTGAGGTTCTTTTATAGCCTTTACAGAACAAGAGCTGCAGCTCTGAATTGGTATGTTATGTTCTCTTTCCAGGCTGCCCTGAGCTGTGGTGACCCCGGCTGTGAGTATGGCTGAGACAGTTCCGAGGGATTCAATGTAGCTTGGGATGTGTAAGCACGGGCTTTGATGTCAGGCATACCTGAACTCAAGTGGCATTCCACTTAGCACACGTTGTGCCTGTGGATGCCTTCTTGGACCTTGCCAAGACTCAGTTTCCTCATCTGTAAAATGGAATCCATAGTGACTTCATGATACAGGTGTCGTGAGCAGTAAGAGAGATGATACGTGCTGTGCACTTAGTCCAGTGTTTGATTTCATGTGCGTGTCCCCTAAATGGTGGCCAGCTGCAGTCACATGGAGATCATCCCAGTTTAACACTGGATAGACAAGTGGGTATGTAACTCATGCTTACAGATGAAACTGGTAAAGATTTAGAGGCAGATACTGTTGATGATGGAAATAGACAATGGGTATTATTCCAAGTATATTAGTTAGCTAACACAGATGCTGGTGTGGCTGAGTCCCGAGGGAAAATTCTATGATCTTTGGAAATGGTGTGGCCAATAATGAGGATTAGTTGAAGTACACTGACAGACTGAATACGCGAATGACGTAAGGCCAGATAGAACTTCTGCAGCAGACAGACCAGGGATCCAGACCACACCCTCTGCAGCAATTGGCCCACAGATTAGGACGTGGTCAATGACCGCCAGCTGCTCTAACTTTCGCCCCCATTCCAACTCAGGATCACAGGGAAAGCCAAATGTGCTCCCCAGACCAATCATATAAGAAACCCCTTCTACTTAGCCCACCTCTAGCTTCCCCATGTGTCAACAGCTTCCAACCAGAGCACACCTGGCCTCCCTTCATTTCACTGTAAATCGTCCCCTCTCCCCGCCTGCTGTGGGTCTCTGCCAAAGATAGAGGATGGTGGCTGCCCCCTGGCCATTGCCAGCTCTGAATAAATCGCCTCTGTTCTCATGTGGGCTATCTTTGCTTATTTCCAAAACACTGATACAGTCAAGGTGGCACGCATCAAGACAAATTTCACAGGAATTTCATAATATTAGTTGAAAATCACAATCTGTTGGCATAAACTTTTTCAAGTTTTTTTCTTTTCTTTCTTTCTTTTTTAAATAATAAAGGCACCTTTGAAAATTCAGGCATACCCCAATCTCACCACCCCCAGGTAACTACGCTTAACACTTATAAACACCTTTCAGATACCTCTGTGTTATGGGTGAAGTACACACATACAGACACACACACACGCACTTTTTTTTCAAGTCACCAAGTGGGTGGTGATTTGTTACAGTAGACACTGTTGTTGTTGTTAATTGCCATGGTGTCGATTCCAACTCATGGCGACCCCACGTGTGCAGAGTAGAACTGTGCTCCATAGGGTTTTCAAGGCTGTGACCTTCCAGCAGATCACCACACCTGTCTTCCAAGGTACCTTTGGGTAGGTTTGAACAGCCAGCCTTTCGGCTAGTGGTCGAGCGCTTAACCACTTGCACCAGCCAGGGACCTTGACACACATTTTCATGTAATTAGGATTACACAGTTATCATTCCAAAACCTGTTTTTTCAGTTAACAACATACATGGAGATCTTTCCATGTCAACGAATGTCAAAATATGTCATCATCTTTACGTCTGTATGGTACTGGATGGTAGGGATGTATCATATTCTGTTAAACCATCTTCTTTAATGGACATTTGGGTTACTTGCAGTATTGTGTTAATGAAAAAAAACCTACAATGTATACACCTATATGTAAATAAGTCCACACTTGTCTCATTGCTTTGTAATGATAAAATGCTAGAAGGGGGAACACTGGTCAATGAGTATTCACACTGAAAATCTGAACATATATTGCATAAACTGCCCTCCAGAACAGTCCTGTCACAATAGGAACACTGAGCTTTGTCTATCTTTCTTGATTTTTGCCAGTCTGGTAGGAAAAAAGCAATCTCACCTTGTTGCTTCAATTTGTACTTTTTCATTACTAGTGGGACTAGTAGAGGATCAGCGAAAAAGAGGAAGACTTTCCAAGAGATGGATTGACACAGTGGCTGCAACAATGGGCTCAAACATAACAACAATTGTGAGCATGGCTCAGGACAAGGCAGTGTTTCTTTCTGTTGTCCATAGGACGGCTATGAGTTGGAACCGACGTGATGGCACCTAACAACAGTGAGACGAGGAGTCTTCCCTTGATGGATATTTTGAGTCATTTCCAAATGTTTGTTTTTATGAATATGATCACAATGGAAATAACCTTCTGCCCATGCTATGCACACATTGTTTTATATTTGTAGAGGCGTCAGACCTCTCTTGGTCATTTATGATCCAGTCTCCCTGGCTGTTTAGGTCCAGTCTCTCAGATCACCCTTGCCTTCCTCTCAGGGAGCCAGGATCACTCTACTGCTCTTGCAACTTGCTGGAGACACATGAAATGTGGTGGGATTTTCCATAACCTGTTACCACCTTGGGGAGCACAGGACTCTTGCTACTGCTCCCAGTGTCCAGGGGAGCGGGGAGCTCTGTGAGATGCCTCAGGCTTGTTTGCCCAGGTCCACCACCCAGCCATCTTCACCTTGGGGCTTACTGCCTTCCTGGCCCCTACCTAGTAAAGGTGCAAGTGTTTACCTTGTGCTTGGATTTCCCAAAGTGGAGGTTTCTGTCCTAATCCTATCTCATCAAATAAGTCTTGGGGCTGGCTCAGCCCCACCTCATTCTCTTTGCTTCCCCTCAACTCTTCTCCTCCACTTCCATGTCTCCCAAGTCGGTCTTAGCCATAGGAAGCTTCTCTTACAACATCTACAGGTGGAGTCTAAGGCTTTAACTCTCAGAAGCCAAGAAACAACTCTTTGGTCTGCCATGTCCTTTCTTCCCAGGGGTAGTAAGCAAGGCACTAAGCTTGTGAATGGCGGTGGAACAAGAGGTTCATGGAAATGCAGAGGGGCAGTCAACATTAGTTTAGTTTCCCACACATTAGGAGCAATGTCTTTAGTTATCCAAGAACCTTCTAGAAGAAAATTGCCATTTCCATACCCAGGAATCAAGGGCATCCAGGTCTCTTGCTGGGGGTGAGGTGCTTACATTCTGATTCTATGGAGAAGCCCTGGAGGTGACTTTTTTTTTTTTTCATGAAAGTATCGCCATTTGGAATTATTTTATGAGTTGACTTTTCATGTACTTGGCCCATTTTTCAATTGGTTATCTTTCTTTACTGATTTTAAAACTTATGTAATGGGATAGTGTCATGGATTGAATGTCCCCCCAAAATATGTGTATCAGTTTGGCTAGGTCATGATTTCCAGTATTGTGTGATTGTTCACCATTTTGTTATCTGATGTGATTTTCCTATATGTTGTAAATCCTACCTCTATGATGTTAATGAGGTGGGAGGGGGGCAGTCATGTTAATGAGGCAGGACTCGATCTGCAAGATTGGATTGTGTCTTGAGCCAATCTCTTTTGAGATATAAAAGAGAGAACCAAGCAGAGAGACAGGAGGACCTCATACCACCAAGAAAGCAGCGCCGGGAGCAAAGCGTGTCCTTTGGACCCTGGGGTTCCTGTGCGGAGAAGCTCCTAGTCCAGGGAAGATTGATGGAGAATAAACTTCTGTTTGTTTTTTGCTTTGCAAATATGTTTCATTTTTCTCTTTTACAGTTTCTGGCTACTGGATAATGGGGAAGCAAAGATGTTCCCATCCCAAGATAATACAATTTAAGGTTTTGTTTAAATCTTGGATTCAGTACATCATCTCTTGGTGGGTTAGATTATATCTTCAAGTGTATTTTCATAAAGTTACATTAATCTTCTTTGCATATTTAGAGTGTACTTCTGCTGACTTCTTAAGTAAGTAATGCTTGTTGAGTATGCTATTTTGGGGTTGCCTTTTTTTTCCCTGTCAAAATTTTTTACACATTCGATTGCTCCATTTTCTCCTAAAATCCTGTGCTGTGGAGAAGGTTAAGCCAGCCCTTTATCTATCTCTCTACCTATCTCTCTATCACTCTATCTATTCATCTGTAGATCTATCATCTTTTTTTTTTATTTACTTTTTTTTATTGTACTTTAGATGAAGGTCTACAAAACAAGTAGTTTCTCATTAAACAGTTAGTACACATATTGTTTTATGACATTGGTTAACAACCCCACGACATGTCAGCACTGTCCCTTCTCGACCTTGGGTTCCCTATTACCAGTTTTCCTGTCCCCTCCTGCCTTCTAGTCCTTGTCCCTGGACTGTTGTGCTCCATTAGCCTCGTTTTGTTTTATGGGGCTATCTTGTCTTTGGCTGAAGGGTGAACCTTGGGAGTGACTTCATTACTGAGCTAAGAGGGTGTCCGGGGGCCATACTCTCAGGGTTTCTCCAGTCTGTCAGGCTAGTAAGTCTGGTCTTTTTTTGTGAGTTAGAATTTTGTTCTACGTTTTCTTCCTGCTCTGTCCGGGACCCTCTGTTGTGATCCCTGTTAGCACAGTCGGTGATGGTAGCTGGGCACCATCTAGCTGTACTGAACTGAGTCTGGTGGAGGCCATGGTAGTTGTGGTCCGTTAGTCCTGTCTATTATCTTTTTTTTAACGAGTCATTTGTTTCTTCTAGTTGAATATGTATAAGATTTTTTTCTTTTCTCTTCAGGATAAATCTCAGTATTGATCTTGTTCTATTAATTTTCCAGGTCTCTGTGCATTTCTTGAAAGTCCTCTACTTTTAAATTTCTATTATTCTTTAACTCCATCGGTCTGTTCTGTAATTCATGGAGCCCAGTATCTGTGTCATCCCCATTGTCTATGACATCTCTATCACTATCCTAGTCTGAGTTCCCCAGAAAACAGAACATGGCCAGCATTTCATGGCTGCCCTTTATTCGAAGTGTGATTGTAGGACAGCAAGGACAGAAGAAAAGTGGAAATGAGATAAAGGAAGAGGGAAAGCAAATACAAGGTTGTGCACGGCTGAACGGATCACACAGTCGTCAGAAAACACAGCTGGTGCTGTGGCTGCATGGACCACTTTGTCTTGGAACAGTTCTCTGGAGACCAGACGGTGGTATAAATCCTTTAGCTAGCAAATCTTGGGTCACATTTTTCAGCTTGATCCTTTCCATCCATGTTTTCCCCAAAATGCACTCACCCCTCCAGAGTCTGGGCTGTGTTGTTTAGGCTCTCCAGGCAACTATCAGGGACACCCAATCCCCATCCCATGGTGGACTGCTTCATCTGAGCCTGGGACCAGTGGGAGCAGTGCGAGCCTCCAGGTGCCTTGGGTTGGATGCAGATGCGGACAGCTGGTGGTGTTAGGAGAAGTGGCTGAGGGCATGGACCAGAACCAGCTGTATGTGCCGGCTGCAGTGTTCAGACCTGAGCTGGCAGTGTGGCTGCTGCTTCTGATGAGGCTGTCTGCTCTGGGGAAGGGCATCGTCTCCACGGAGGCTCCACTCTGGGCACAGAAGACTGCAGCCCAGAGAATTTGGGGTTTGGTATGAGAGGCGAAAGCGCTCGGCTGCCAACCAAAAAGTTGGAGGTTCGAGTCCACTCAGAGGTGCCTCAGAAGAAACCTCTGGTGATCTACTTCCAAAAAATCAGTCATTTGAAAACCCTATGGAGCAAAACTGACTCCACAGCAACTGGCTACTGCAATACTTTTCTTTGTAATTCTTTCGTTTCTTTGCCTTTGCCTCTGTGTTATCTGTAACTTTTCAATCCTGTTTCAAATGTTATTAAATTGGTTTCTTTGTTGTCTATTCTGATACTTACGGCTTCTAAAACGTTTCTAAGTTCTGTAATGATGCTGTTTTTCTCTTCATTAGCGTTCTTTAGGTATGCCAGGTCTATGTTAATCTCATTCTGTTACCTTTAGTTTTTTTTTCTCTTGTTCTTCTTATTCTCGGAGTATGTGAAGAAGTAGTCTGATCTGATTTCTGAAAGTGACCAGTTTGGGATTTTTTTCTTCTTCCTTCCTTCTTTCCTTCCCTTTTTACAAATAACATTTCAGCACAATTATGCATTTTTGAGCACTTACTATGCCAAATATTTTGCTAAACATTTGACATAATTTGCCCTCTTTTAATCATCACAGCAAAAGCATGACCGAGTTAGTATTCTCTCAACGAGGCGTAAAGAGATTCATTACGCTGCCCAAGGTCATACAGCTAAAAGGTGGAGAAGTCAAGATGTAAGCCCAACTGTGCTTGACTCCAAACCCTGTTTTCTTTCACTGAGTGTTTCCTGTGCCAACTAGAAGTGCTTACTATGTCTTCCAGAGCAGGCCATGTGTTACTTGCTTATCCTTGCATACCCATTTTTTAATATGAATAATTCTGCTCATATCTGCCTTTTGCCCCCAAAATAATGTGGATGGGTCTCCTTGACTCTATGCCCTGTTAAATAATGTGGGTCGGTCTTCCTTGACTGTAAACCAAACCAAAACCAAACCTGTTGCCGCTGAGTTGATTCCAACACATAGTGACTCTATAGTACAGAGTAGAACTGCCCCACAGTGTGTCCAAGGATACACTGGTGGATTTCCTTGACTCTATGTACTGTTAAATAATGTGGGAGGGTCTTCCTTGACTCTACGTACTATTCAGCTTGGTACTTTCTCTTAGCTCCTCAGCTGGAGGGCCAGATGCAGATGAGATGGGGTATGATGAGTCTGATCATTTCGCTCCTTGAAAAGAGTAAAGGAAGAGCAGATATGGCATTAGAAATTTGTTTCTTTTTCTCTAGTATTATGGAAATTCGCATACTAGATAACAGCTCCCTCAAGACAAGCGTGTATGTTGACCTTGGAAGGATAGGAAGGTAGCTTTCAGCTTCAGTTTTCCCCTCTACTTTTAGGTGAGTCAGCTACTTTGTCGAAAGGTATTTGCATTTGTAGGTTTTCCGTTTGGTCACATGGTGGAAATATCACTCGGCTTAGATGTCTTCATCTGTGCTGTAGTCCTCGCAGAAGCAATTGCTCTCTGAGATTGCTCCCTGTCACTCCCACTCCCATCAGACTGCAGGGTCCTCTCCAGAAGGGCATACACTTTCACTTCAGCATCTTCCCGAGCCGAGTCCAAACAGCCTTTGGGAGACAAGACCTCTCACAGTTATTCCAGTCTCCTGGCATCTTTGTCTAGTTTCAGCATTTATGAAACTGCCTTTGCTGTTTTATTTCATTCACTCATCTTCTGGGTTGGGAAATTCTGCAAACCTGCATTTATACCATTATCATTCCCCAAAGTCTAGTTATTTGTGCTATTAAAGAAAAAAGGTGCTACTTTCAAGAGAAACTCCCATGATAATACTACTCAAAAGGGCCATTTATTCATACCTATAAGCGAACCTGAAATGTTAGTAAACATGTTTTTGTTTGAAGTAATTTTGATGGTCTGTATATACTTCTTGAGTATAGGTCATAGATCAATTGTGAAAAAAGAGTAAGAGTAATGGCCAGAGACCCAGGGTCTCTGACTGGCACAGCCTTTAATTAGCTACAGAACTTGACCGAGTCACTGCACTTCTGATGTTCAGTCTCCTCATCTGTGAAACAGAGAGTTTAAGAGAAGGTCCCTCGAGCTCGGAACTCGTTGGCTCTATTTCCTCCGTGCTTCTCATTGCTTTGGCTTAGAAGGCCTAGACTGGACTTTCAATTTGGGTTGTGACTTGCCTATGATGGAAACAACTAGGCTGCAACTTTAGCTCCTTTTCTGCTAAAATGAAGTTTTAGAATCCTGACACAAATAGTAAGCTCTCCCCGCCGGCCCTGACATTTTGTTGATTGGGTGGCAGGGCGCAATGAACCATTGATTTCTAGAAGTAGACAAAACCACAAGAAGTTTTGCATCTCAGATCTCAAGGGGTGGGTCCACCCTTGGTGTAGACCTTTTCTTTGTTCTTGGAAGGGTAGTCTTAGGAAGCCCTCTGTGGGGTCGCTATGAGTCGGAATTGACTTGACAGCAATGGGTTTGGTTTTGGTTTTTCTTGGTCACCCCGATGTAGGCTGAGTACTGAATCCACGTCCTCAGGATCGCTCTAGACAGTGACAAGATGCACCTCCAAACGCAAACACTTAGGCCAGGATAATCAGCACTCTTTTTAATAACATAAAATGCTATCCCATTGACGGGTCGGGGAAGGTACACCTTTGTAGATTCTTCTAAAAAAATCATTTAATTGACAGTTTCCTCTGGTTTTCAGGAGGTGACATTTGGGAATGCTGAGGCTACGGGGGAGAGGAGATGGAGCTGATGACACAGACTCTGAGTTAAGGACAAAAGTTGCCTGGCTTTTAATTGCCAAGTCCAGTTTTGGGACTTCATTTCAAGAAATTAAGGCCATGTCTTGAGTGACTTGGTCATGACTTCCCCAAGTTTTCTGCATGTTTGTGTAGAGGATACTGGCTGTTTGCCAGTACCCAGCCCCCAACACCCCTTTGTCTGGTAGAGGTACAGAAGGTTACACTTCGGGGACTGCACTCCCCAGTCCGGGCCCTGTGGTGCTGGTGGGGCCCTGCCCCAGTACCAGGGGTGGACATGTGACTGAGACCCAGCCCGGTGGCACACTAAGTTCCCCTCCACAGTGCAGGGGTAAGTATTTGAAGTCTAGAAGGAAAATCCTTTCTTCCATTGTCTTAGAGCTATGAAGACTAGAGCTGGTGGTCGCCATTTTTCCATGAGGAAGGGAAGCTTTAAATGTCAGCGAGTGATACAGTCACATGGGGAGACATCAGGCTCTGCAGACAAGGACTGGGGCCCTGGAGTCAGTCATGCTTGAAGCCGTATCTGCTCCAGACCTTTCCATGATAAGAACCAGTAAACTCCCTTTTCATTAGACAGCATTGAGTTGAGTTCTCTGCAGCTTGCAAACAACTGCTTCTCCCATGTGCCGTGTGCCTTTCCTGCATGGATGCCTGTGCTCCAGCCTTGCTGTTCTTTATTTCTGTTGAAGTCAGATGTCAGCCCTGCCTCCCATGTCTTTGCTTCTACTAAATAACGTTACCATGTCCTCTAATAACATGGCCACAGCATTTCATTTGCCCAAGGAGCCTGCCTTTGGCTGTTGTTTCATAAGCAGCATTACATAAAGCTTTCAACAAGCAAAATTAATATAAAGTTAGCCTTTTCCGAGGTGGGAGCCTTCCTTCCCTCTGCTTCAAAGGGAATGCTAATACACTCCCAGGGGGACAGCGGGCACAAGCAGGCTCTGAATTACCCTCCGTCTCCAATGTGTGTGGAATATCGGCCTCACATAAACTGGGAGCAGTGAGGAATAATAAAGGCAGTGGTATCTTCAGTTATGAACTCGGGCCAAAAGTAAAAATAAAAAATAAAAACCCAAACCCGTTGCTATCGAGTCGATTCTGACTCATAGCGACCCTATAGGACAGAGTAGAACTGCCCCATGGGGTTTCCAAGGCTGTAAATCTTTCTCCCAAGGAGAGGCTGGTGGATTCAAACTGCCGACCTGTTGGTTAGCAGTAAAGCGCTTAACCACTGCACCACCAGGGCTCCTGAACTCGGGCCAGTAAGCATGGAAAAAGGTGATGTAATGGAGGGGCTGGAGGAGAAGGAGGTGGATGAGGTTTTTTAAATTCTTTTGTTATTTTGTGGATATAGCCATATAAAATAATTGCCAGTATTTGGATAAGGCTTTTTAATTTTTTAAAATTTATTTCTCTAAAGGTTATCACATCCACATCTGAATTTATTCTGACCATTTTGTAACATAAGTAGAAAAGATATTATAATGTCCATTTCGCAGTTGATGAAATTGAGATCCATAGAAATAAGCCAAGGACACACAACTAAGTAATTATAATTTTGGAGTAAGCTGACTGTGGGTCTTCATAATAAGTACTGCTTTACAGATGATATCGGCATTCTATACATCAAGAGGATTATGCATATACTTGTGACCTCTCGTCCAGGATCCCTGAAGTTTCAGATTACATAAAGCCTTTACAAAGGCCCAGCGTTATAGTAGATGGTACACTTTTATTAGTAACTCTTAAAAACTAATTGATTTTAAAGTTCTTTTTTCAAAAGAACTTTTGGAAAGTTTAAATCGTTACCTAATTTTTAATGTCTCTTTAGGGTTATCGTTTCAGAAGCAGCAAAGTGTATCAGGTAGGAGTTATAGACATTTTCAAGATCACATGTGCCACTGAGCTTTAATTATGAAATAGTCACAGCTACCTTGTTGTGAATCGAGTGTGGGCAGGTAGATCTCCCTGGGCTTCTGGCCTCAGACCACGGAGCAAAATCAGTTGGGACCAGAATTCACGAGATTCCATGCAATGCTTGCTAAGAGCATGGGCTCTGGCAGCAGACGGACCCAGGGGTAATCCCCTCTATCTCATCAGCTACTAGATGACAACCTCGGGCAAACTACTTCCTTGCCCAGGACTTAGTTCCTTAATCTATAAAACATTCTTGTTTCGTAAGGATTCAATGAGGTAATGCATATAAAATACTCAGCCAAGGATTTCAAACACAGTAACAGTTCCAGTTCACATCTGAGCTGACTCCAACTCATGACAACCTATGTGTGTCAGAGTCGGCCTATGCTCCATAGAGTTTTCAATGGCTGATTTTTTGAAAGTAGATCTCCAGGTCTTTCTTTTGAGGTGCCTTTGGGTGGATTTGAACTGCCAACCTCTCAGTTAGCAGCTGAGCCCA
This sequence comes from Trichechus manatus latirostris, assembly GCF_000243295.1. NCBI lineage: Eukaryota > Metazoa > Chordata > Mammalia > Sirenia > Trichechidae > Trichechus > Trichechus manatus. Next base: position 17,104,435 of record NW_004443967.1, read on the forward strand.
GTAACTGTTTGTACTACCCAGGGCCAAGGATGCAACAAAAGCTAGCTGTTATTTTTCACATCGATCTTAGCATACCACAGTTATCACTCACCATCGCCAGCACCACCACCATCATCATCAAAGCCAAGTTAGGTCTCTCTTTAGGGAATCTAGTTACTTTGCTATGATATCCCACAATTTAGAGGCTCGACTCCAGTGGTCCAAGACCTTGCTTGTCTGCCCATGATGTAGAGCTATGCCTAACATTTCATACCTCAAGAATCACACACTGGAGTCAGAATGAAACATGAAAAAAGACATAATTTTTTACACTAACATTGTGTCTTATGCAATTCACTGAAATCACTCAGAAGCTCTGCAAACATTCCACTCGCAAATTAGGGGGTCACGTGGGTGTTTCCCATCTTACAGCGGTCATTCTAAGTGGCTTGAAATAGGCCTTACTTGCTGACTGTTTTTCTTTCATTCTGCTTATACCAGAACGCTAATACTTCAGAGCCCAAGAGGGATTTCAGAACTCCTCACTAGGACCCTGGACATGGCGGGCAGTGCACTTGAAGCGACTCCCAGGTCTGTATGTGTTGGCTTCATTTGCTGTGATCTTGCTGATTAACGCCTCCTTGTAGTGATTAAATATATTTAAAAAAAAAAACAGCTATGGCTTATAAAATCACTTGCTGTTAGGAGACCCCACCATCTGGGTGTTTTCATTAAGAAAATACTGCTGAGAAGTGCTGTTAAAAGCTTTTGAACTTCCAACGTATAAATTGGCTTAATGAAAGAAAAGAAAGTCTTCCTACCTGGTGAAAAGATCTGAGACAGAAGCTGAAAGAAAATAGGCTAAAAATTAGGAAAAAGGAATTTTAAAAAATCTGTTCCACTCCTGGGGGCCCTGGTGGTTCCGTGATTAAGCGTTTGGCTGCTAACCAAAAGGTCGGCAGTTCGAACCCACCAGCCATGTGCGGGAGAAAGATATGCCAGTCTGCTTCTGTAAAGATTACAGCCTTGGAAACCCCATGGGGCAGTTCTCCTCTGTCCTATAGGGTCACTAGAGTCAGAATATCTCTTGATGGCAACTGGTTTTATTTCATTCCTCCCCTCAACCCTCCTCTGTAGTAAGGTATCAGTTGCTGGAAAGAAGAAAAGCAATGGTAAGATTTAGACTACGTATTTAAAAAAACTGTAAGTTTCTAAAATTCTTATAGTAGAGTGATTGTGTGGGCTCTTTGTTTACTTTCACCTATGTTCCCTTTGCTTAAGTGGTGTGTACAAATTTCTTTTTACACATTTAATTTTAGGACAACATTCAAGTTTGTAGAAAATATTTATACATATTAAGCATATATTGCACTATTATTAACTCCAAAACTTGTTTACACTTACAGGGCATCCTTGTGAATACAAAATCCAACATTTGAATACCTGTGGAATGCAAACAAAGCCCTCTGAAGCTCTGTGTTGGTTTTATTTTTGTTGCACTATAATTGGTTTTGGGATTTGATGCAAAGGAAATCATTAATACAAAAAATCAAAACATAATAATTCTGGTTTCTTGGGATATAGGCATAATCATACAGCAATACACTCTTCACATTTTGGGAAGTGATATAAAATGCATCATTATTAGCATCAGGATAAACATTTGGCTTGTTGTGTGGCAATCAGATCCCTGGTGAAGGAGAACAATCAATCATCTATTAGTCTACCGGTGTCTGTTGTGTGCCTCTTCTACTATATCACAGGATTTAAAGTAAATTCAGAGGAGGAGAAACAGCAAGAGAAGGAGGAGAAGAAAGAGGAGGAGGAAAAGGAGGAGGAGAGAAAGGAGGAAGAAAGAGAAGAGGAGGAGGAGGAGGAGAAGGAGGAGGAGAGAAAGAGAAAAAGGAGGAGGAGAAGGAGGAAGAAAAGGAGGAAGAAAGAGAGGAAGAGGAGGAGAAGGAGGAGGAGGAAAAGGAGGAGGAGAGAAAGGAGGAAGAAAGAGAGGAAGAGGAGGAGAAGGAGGAAGAGAGAAAGAGAAAAAAGAGGAGGAGAAGGAGGAAGAAAAGAGAGGAGGAGGAGGAGGAGGAGGAAGAGGAGGACGAGGAGGAGGAGGAAGAGGGTTAGGAGAAGAGTCAGCTCCATCCCCAAGCAGAGGAGGAGGCTTGCTGGCATATCGCATGAGTAGGCAAGCACGTGAACCAGTGAAGAAAGGTGGTGAGTCACCTTCCGTTAGCTCCATGAGCCACAAAGACAGCTGTCTTCTGAGCAGAGGAAGAAGTTTCCCTCTGAGCACCAGTGATGCTTCGCAGCAGTGGGACTCCTTCATCATTGCTAGCTCAGAGAGATATTTCCTGTGTATTTCAAAGCTACTTTGATCCCAACAGACTCTCTTCCTTCCTTTTTTCTTCCCTTCTTCAATTTAAGTTAAACAGAGCAACACCCACAGAATGGGCAAGCTCCCTCTCTGGAAGTTTTTGGTTTAATGTGCTCAGTGCAGAAAGATTCCTAGGAAATCAGCTACACCTGCATGAGAGGAAAACCAAATGGATTTGTTGGGTGGGACAGGAGTGTTATTAAGATGCCTTTGGTGGCAGGTAACACACACCCAACCCAAAGGAAATTCTGGAATAAAGGAGCATGTGTTATAAGAATCTGGGTGGAGGAATGTGGCTGGGTCCCAAACCCTAGAACCAGGGCTCAGCCTTAGCCAGGCTCTCTCTGGCTGGGTAGGTCCCCTTCATTCTCTTCCTGTGCTGGCTTCATTCTTCTCTCATTTTGTTAAAGAGTGTCCTTCACACATTACAGTTTCAGCTGCCTAGGGAGAGAGAAAAGAACTCACTCACTGAGTCTTCCTTGTCTGGGGGAGTCTGGTTGAAGAGCTCTGATTGGCCTGGGTGGGTCAGGTGCCCTCCCGTGGATTTATTGGCTGGATCAAGGCCCCTCAGCATGAACATGGCGATGATGCCCATGGCACCATGATGTACAGAGTCATTCTTAGAAGAAAGCCAAGGCAGATAATCCCAGAGACGGCCACTGGAGGGTGGAATGCCCATTAGTCTTTCATTTGAAGGCAGTCTTCCAGGGAGTCTACCAAACATCAGGACAAATCAGTAGGGGAAGAAATGAAGTCAGCCAGTTGTTTTGGTGCCATGTCCTCTGGACTTGGCCATCAGGATTAATGAGTCGTGATGCCTAGCCACCTTTTCTCAGCCTTTTGGAATAGGCAGGTGACCTGCGTGACAAGAACTGGCAGTGTCACGTCCACCTTCCCCCTGGGGCAGCTTCCTTTCACAGCCCTTCCTTGGGCATAGACATTCTACCCTTCGTTGGAAAGGGGGTCTTTTCAGGCAGAAGAGGAAGCACCGGGGTTGCTTGCCTCAGAGAATGTGGTTTTACCCAGATCCCAGGCCAAGTACAACAGGAGCACATTTGGCAGGGGCAGCCCTTCCACAGGGGATTGGGAAATCCTTGGGCAATTCTACAACTAGAGGAATCCACACGGCCCTCGTAGGTGCACACTTATTTCTAAGTTTCGATATGATCATTTTATTTATTGAGAAATAGTTTATGCAAGTTTTCCAGCCTGTTGCAAAATTATAACAGTTGCAATTGATTATTTTCATGAGCTATGTTCTCAATTTTTATTTTAAGTCCTTATAAGAACCATGTCCCAAACATGGCCCTTATAAATACATAAATATTTTAATCTAATTTTTCATGCCAGCCAAATCTAAATATATCATTAAAAAAAAAAAAAAGCCCACTGCCATTGAGTTAGTTCCGACTCACGGCAACCTCATAGGGTTTCCAAGGCTGTACATCTCCACAGAATCAGACTGCCTCATCTTTCTCCCTTGGAGCTGCTGGTGGTTTCAAATGCCAACCTTTCTGTTAGCAATTGATCACTTTAACCACTGCACCACAAGGGCTCCTTAAATATATCATATAAAATGTTAATGTTTTAAAAAATAATTAAATATCATAAAAGAATATAAAAAGACATTACTTGCTTCCAATATGTACCCACTAGAACTTTGGAAAGATTAGTTTTATGAAATGGAATTTCCATGTTACATATAAAATGTAACCAACGCACCAAGAGGATCCGTGATGCGTATCTTACCTGTGAATGGTGTTACCTGGTCACAATATATAAACAGCAAATACTGGTCTCGCCAACACGATGCATTTAACAGAGACCTAGACGAGCTGAGTGGGAGGAGAACTAAGAGGTCCTCTTTCTTCGGGTTCAGACTTCAATGCTGCCGTTCATTTGAGCAATTTCCTTCACATTGCTAAGTCTCAGTTTCCTTACCTGTAAGATGAAGATTCCAACACTTCCTTCCAAGGTTCTTGAGGGGCTTCTCTGAGATCATGTAAACAAACACCAGTGAATTAGGTGTTCAACAAATGAAACTATCATTATCCTATGAATTGCCTTGTCTATAAGCTTGGTAGTCATGGTGTCTGCCTCTTCTTAAAATCACCACTTCAACCAATACTACTTCGGGTTCCAGTTAAGACCCATCTCACACACATTCTTATTTGACCAGCATAACAACCCTGAGAAGTAGGATAAGCATTCGAAATAGAGGGTCAGAGGGTTTAAATAACCTCATTAACGCCAGCCAGCTGACAAGTACGTGAGTAAAGAGATGAACCCAAGCACTAGAATCGTTCTGATGCCACATTCAGGAATGTCTTCACTTGCAGAATATCTGGGGAGTAGTTTGAATTGTTAGAAAGCTCTTCCTTACACTGAGTGATGTCAACCCCCCTCTTTGTTGTGATGGTCCTTCCAACATTTGAAAACATCCATTCTGCCCTCCAAAGCCTGCTCACCTCCCACCGAAGGGCTTGAAGTGAAGGCTCACTTACCTGTCAAGTGTGAGTGTCTCCCACGGCACCAGGATCCATGAAGACTAGAGTGTCCTTCCTGGGTCATTGATCAAGGTCCAATTCAAGGTCATTGGGATCATTCTCCTTTCTGGTGGCCATTTGTGAGCCTTGAAGGATTCCAGGTGCTCAGATCCCTCAGTCGGCCTGGCCACAAAAAACTTTGTGACACCTTTATCAAAAGCACTTTTTATTTAGTCACCTTCACAACCTTACATGAGATTGAATCGTGTGAAGATTGGAGTAACTACCCAACAGAAAAGCGTTCAAGACCCATTTGTTCTTGCCCGTGCCACCCTTGTTCTTGGGCCAGGGCTCTGCACTCTTCCTTATTTAAATCGACAACGTCTATTCCACTCACACGCAATGGTTTTCAAGGACTGGAAACTGCAAATCCAAGGCAGGCAGTCTCCTCATCGTCCTATAATTTACTGTGCAGCCCTGTGCAGGAGATCCCAATCCTCCACCTGGACACAGGGCTTTGCCTCTTGCGAGGGGCAGGGGAGGGCAAAGGAGGTTTGCAATGCTAATTAACAAACAGCATCATCAATGCAATGGTGATTAGAACACCATACCGTTGGAAATGAAGCTCTGAACACAAAATAACCCGATGTCTACCCCAAGGAGAGTAAGAAGACACTAGCATAGATTAGGGGGGGAAATGCAAACTGACAAATTACTTTGCGCAGCTCAGTGTTTCCGGGCCAAAGGGTCAGGGTGGCTGCGGGTGTGGGCACTGGCTTAGCGTACATCTGTGTGGGCTTAGGATGCAGTTCCCAGATGGAGCCACTGCAGATGGTGCCAGCAGCCCATACGGGTGGGAGGATCCAGTCCCTGGGAGAAGGAGTAAAATCATATTCCCAGATGGGGAGGTCAAGGCTGGCAGTATTTTTGGTGCCTTTTAGTAGGAGGACACCCTTATTCCCAGACCTGATTGGCAATCTTTTTTGGCACACTGAAGTTTGAACGTTGGTCAGGATGCTGCCTTGTGCTGTTATGTGATTGGTTACAAAAATAAAACTCAGGGCATGCTGCTTGCCTGTGACGTAGGACTTCCTACCCGGGGTGGTGCTGTCTGCAGGGAGTGAGTGAGAAAAGCGTTCATTTGATAATTTTCGAGAAGGAAGCCGAATACAGCTTCCTTCTTCCTCTTTGATAGGACACAAGACAGAGGGGCATTTAACCTGTCAAAAATGCATCTTGTCCATACCAAAAAAACCCAGTTGCTGTTGAGTCAAGTGCAGATCATGGCGATCCCATATGTGTCAGAGTAGATCTGTGCTGCATAGGGTTTTCATGGCTGTGACCTTTGGAAGGAGACTGCCAGGCCTTTCTTCCAATGTGCCTCTGGGTGGGTTCCAACTGCCAACCTTTTGGTTAGCAGCAGAGTGCTTAACGGTTTGCACTACCCGGAGACTCCTTCTTATCCATGCAGCTCTTATCCATATAACCCAAGTCAACTAATAAGCCAGTCATGAGAAGATCATCCTAGCCAAGCAGTACTGTTTTCCACTGGCATAAATCTTACTAAAGGGGTTAGCAATAGAAAAGACACCAGACATTGTAATTTTGCCTTTGATATATTACATAATTTCTTGATGGTAGAAATTTACTCAGGAACTCTCAAAAACTCTATTTCCCATCATTTAGTTAGAGCTTGAAGCATTTCAGTGGGAAGGACCTCAATTCCACCCTCTTCAACATTTGATAAAACGGATCAGGAGGGAAGTGTGCATAACATCACTTTACCTTGTCTTAATGAAAGCACTGCCTCCAGCTGGTTAATAAATGGTTTTGATGACTTTTTATTGACCGAAACAAGCAAGTCATTTTCCCTTCATTTAAAAAGGAATCACAAGTCCTATTAAAGGTAATTTTTCCTCTTTTCATAAAAATTAATAGCACTCCATAATGCCTGTCATTCTTACATCAGCTGCAGAGTGAAGATGGTCTGCGGAAGGCAGGTGCTTGCCATTCTGAGCCCAGCAGGCAGCAGCAGGGTGCAGGCACTGATCCGTTACTGTAGGAGCTGTTGACATTCACAATTCCACTCCGGGAAGCCACATGGCTGCATCATCAGCAGGTCATGGGACAGTTGACCTTACTTCCATAAAGATAACAGAGAGCCCAAATTAGAGACCTGACCATCACAGCAAATGGCCTATAGCAGCTGCTTGAATATACCAAAAGAGACCCCAAGCAGTATCCATGAAATGGCACCTGGCTTTATCTTTACGTTTGTATATGACGGGCTCTGAAGGGCTTGCTTTGGCTTTGGAAGGTCTATAAGTGACCTGCCATTTATTGAAGCATTAAGGCACAGAGAAACAGGAAAAGAAGAAGCAATCAGAACTGTTGTATCTGGCCAGCATGAAACAGAACTCAAGGCCTCCACCTGATGGAACCGTAAAACGTGAACCACATCTGAATACCTGTAGGCATTTGTCCAGGTCAATGTGGTACCAGGAGCTAGAGTGGTGCCTGTCACTTTTATTCAGAAGCATCACTTTGCTGAGGAGGGCTAGGCATCTGAGAGGAGACCTCATCTTCCCAGAGCCTGTGCTGAGCACGGCCCACGGCCACCTCAGCCCCAGGTGCTTCTTTACGGAGGTCAGAGCTGGACTTGCAAGGTCAGGAAAGGTGGGCTCCAGGGGAGGGTGTGGGGAACACCACAAGAGCCCTTTCTGATGCGGGTACCCTAGTGAAGCCAGTTTCAAATGGGGAGGAGGAAAGTGTGTAATGGGGCTAGCAGCCCCTGCTCAGACACGGGGCATGGGGGCTGGCAAACGGAGGGAAGAAAGTGGTCCTAAGGTTGCCGTCTTTGAGAATCTCAGCCACGAAGGTGTTTCTGCTTTCTCTGCTTTGTTTTCTAGAGGTTTGGTTTGATTCAGTACCCGTGGCTGAACTACCAAAGCCTCTAGCTGTTCCTGACTGTACCAGTTCTACAGGGTGTTGGTAGGGGCGCCAGCCACTCAAGAACTGCTGAATTAAATGACATTCGACAACATGGAGTGTTCTAACTTACTGCACTCTGCAGTCCCTTTTTACAGGGCATGGGGTTGGACTTGTGCTCCAGGAAGACGGATGGAGAGACGGCAGAGCCAACTGTGTCTCACCCAAGGGGGTCACCTCCTCACTGAATGCAGCTATCAGCATGGTGAGACCTGAACGACAGGGGCCAGGAAAAAGAGGAACATCTCTGAGACCCTGCTTCCACTGAGGCACCCTAAAGCCTTGTAAAACCCACCATCTTCCTGTGCGGTGGGTGGCACAGGCTCCATGCTGACGTCAGGAGACCAGCTCTGAGAAGGCAGGTGAGCCGTGGCTGCACACACAGTGGGCAAGGGCAGGGCTGGTGTCCAGAGCCTGGTGGGGCTGGCTCAGGGTGTCTGCTCCTTCCACACCACATGGCATGATGGGGCATGGGGTCTGAGCAGTGGTCCCAGAGTTGCCACAAACTTGCAGGTGACCTCAAGTCTTTACTTACCCTCTCTGGACTCAGTTTTCTGACGTGTAGAATGAAGAAGTGGGATTAGAGTGGTCTCTTGAGGACTGTAGTTGATCCCATGTTCTAAGGTTTCCCACATCTGTGATGGTGTGTGTGTGTGTGTGTGTGTGTGTGTGTGTGTGTGCGCGCACATGCATGTACTCACCCCCACACACAGGGTACTCACTGCAGTGAGAGGTTAGCACGGAAGGTAGATACCTTATCCTTACAACACGGCCATCTCCACTGAATTTTCTCACTAAAATGTTATTCCAGTTGTTTAAACTGAACTCAGAATTGAGACAGAGAGAGAGAAGAAAAGATAGAAAAAGAGAGAGAGAGGAGAGAGGAGAAAAGAGAGAGCGGGGGAGACAGAGAGGTGGCGTTCACAGAGTTCCTTTCCTTCCAACTAATAAGGAAAATGTTAAGGATTTCCTAAATAAATATGTTTATTTCTCCAAAAGCCTTTAATAAGAAAGGGGGAGGGATCATTAAGAATTTAAAGTGTAAAGATTAAAACTCTCACAAGCTTCCTAAGCACTGACATTAAGCTCTAACATCATTTATTAACTACATGATTTTGTGGAAGTCTTTTCACTTCATCTTTAACTCTATTGAGTTCACAGGCATAAAAGCATTATGCAATGCAGTTACATTATTCGAGGACAAGTACCCGTTTCTGGTTATTATAAATGACTGGAGACACCAGGCTTCCGTAGTGGAGTTCACATGAAAATAAGGTGGGAACATTTTTTACTGGTAGGAGATTCTCTCCGGCCTTCACAGTGATCTTCAGAAACAAAGCGTCGAAAAAATATGTTTTATCTAAAAAATTTTATTATATTATAATTATAATTATATTTCTTATATTATAATAATATAAGTAATTATATCATTATTATATAAAATATATACAATAATTATATAACATATAATTGTTACATATTATATAATATATAAATTACATAATATATAATATCGATAAATAATACAATTTTTGTAAATTTTTCTTTTAAAGACCGCAGAATCATTTTTCTTTTAAAGCTCAATTTGCTTGGAAAACTCCTGATGAGCTACTGGATTTCCACCAACCTTTTTCTCTTAATGCCAAATCAGCCTGACACTGTAATAACATCAAGACTTAAAATAATTCATGGTACTGGTTTTAGCAAGAGATGGAGATCAATTACTAAACAGCCCCGATGCTTCTGCTGGCACCCCAGGTTCTCTCAGCTGTGGGCCTCTGCCTCTTCTCACGGGGTTTTCCACATGCAGAAGGCTGTGCTCCACCTCCCTGATCCAGCTAGGCTGCACACCTGGGCTTCCGGGCTTCTTCTACTCTGAAAATCAAATCTTTCATTGAGAAGACGCCCCCAGCCAAAAGGTGGAAACAGCCCACGTGTCCATCAACAAATGAATGGATAACCCAAATGTGGTATATCCATGCAATGGAACATTCTCAAACCCAAACCCCTGGCCATCTAGTCGATTCAGACACATAGCAACCCTATAGGCAGGGCTTCCAACTGCTTCTTTCAAAGTAGATAAAATGCTGGTGCATCGAGCCTATCAATTTCCAAAAAGCGGACTGAACTGGAAAGAGCTCTCTTCCCATATCAGGTTTTATATTGTCTTCCCAGACCTGTTATCTCGGTATTTCAAGAATTCAGACTTGTATCAGTGTGTGCAAACCAATGACATTGGTGCTTTTCTCTTTTCTACCATCTACGTGTGGGGAGTCCTTGGGTGGTACAAACTGTGAATGCCCTTGGCTACTAACTGAAAAGTTAGAGATTCGAGTCCACCCAGAGGTGCCTTGGAAAAAAGGTCTGGCAATCTACTTCCAAAAAATCAGCCAGTGAAAACCCTAAGGAGCACGGTTCTACTCTGACACACGTGGAATTACCATGAGTCAGAATCATCTGGAGGGCAACTGGCGTACCACCTACGTAAGAGTAATTGCTGATGAGAGATCCCCCCACCCCCCCACCATGGCCCAAGTTGTGACACAGTGCAAAGTGTCAAGGCTCCCTCTGGTGGAAATCTCACTGAATGTGTTTTCTGGCTGGGGAGTCAATTGTGCAAATAGCAGATTGAAGGGGTCTCTGCCTCTCTCTGTTTATTGACTCTGTAATATCTACAGGCCCATCATACGGGTCAAGGTAAGGGCTAAAACAAAGAATAAGAGAGATACAGCACACCTGCAGTTACAGTGTCTGCCACAGCCACCGAATGGGGCACTCTAACAAACGAGTTGATGCCTCATCCATTCTGACTCATAGCGACCCCATGAGTGTCAGAGTACAACTGTGCTCCACAGGATTTGCAATGGCTGATTTTTCAAGAGTAGATTGTTAGGCCTTTCTTCCAAGGCACTTCTGGTTATAATCAAGCCTCCAAACTTTTGGTTAGCAGCCAAGCGCATTCACCATTTGCACCACCCAGGGACTGGGTGCTCTGAAAACACATCAGCGCTTATCCCTGGTCAGCCTTACATACTGTCATCAAAGCGATCTTTCAGTGAGGAAAGACGATTGATGATGTACTTTATTTTGCCACAAATGCAGTAAATCTCATCATATGTAAATGAACGAAGTGTCTCAAATGATTAATCGTCCCCATGATCAATTGTCTTCATGCAATTCCCAAGCTCATTTTCATTTCAACAATCTTGTCATCTGCAATAAACATATCCCATCTTGCCTTGCAGTTGTTGATTAAGAGTGTTAAACATCTGCTAAAATAAACCAAATCTGTGAGCCATTCTTTATCGTTTGGATGAACAATGAATTGATTCCCCTTATCCAAGTGATGTCTATTATTTTTCCTCCTTGAATAAAAACAATAATTTGACCATGAATTGGAAAACCCTGACCAGCATCTTCCTCCATCCAAGTCAACAAGTATCCATGGAACAGGACAAACATCCTAGGCCACTTCTCATTAAAATTTGACCAAAAATAAGCAATAAACCACCATTTGCTTTATAAAGTGTGTCATTTTTACCACCCCATTTAATGCTTCATCAGTTAAAACACTTTCAACTGCAAATAACAGAAATGCTGATGAATAACTGCTTAGACTGGGATGCATTTCACCCACAGCACAAGAATTTAGGAGTTGGCTAGCTAGGGCTGGCATAGGTGCCCCAGGATCTAGGATCTCTGCAGATTTCCATCATTATACTCCACTGTCCTTATCACAAACTTATCCTCATTCTTGCCATCCTCTGCCACAACATGACCAAGATGACAACGTAGTCTGCCACCAAGCAGGAGGGGAAGAGGGAAGGGGGAGGGGTCAAGGAGCAAAGTGTTAGTCACTTCTAGCTGCAAGGGAGTCTGTCCATGTGAGTATTTTAGCTGGGTGCCTTGGGGCTGGAACACAATCAGGGTTTTGTTAGTGAAGAAAAAGGGGAGAATAGATACTGACTAGACAGCAGACTCTGCCATAAACACACAGAAAATCAAAGGATACGCTCTTTGGAATCCCTGGGTGGTAGAAATGGTTTTCATACTTGGCTGCTAACCAAAATGTTGGAGGTTCAAGTCCACCCAGAGGAGTCTTGGAAGAAAGTCCTGGCCATCTACTTCTGAAAAACCAGCTATTGACAAAAACCCTACAGAACACAGTTCTGAAAGGGACTGCGTGGGAATTTCACATTTATTGTCAGCCGTGTAGGCCTAGTGTCCTGGGTATTGTGCTATTGTTAATGCAAAGCTTGCATAGTTCACTTCTGCATGCTCCTGTGATTCTGATTTATTATCCAGTCCTGTGTGCTCCTAAGATTCTGATTTATTTTCCTTCTCTCTTCCGTCCTGTTTTCCCATGATTTTATAAAAGTTTAAAAATTAACCTAAGTTCCTCTTTGGGAGGTAGAACAACGAGTGACAAAATGTGAAGGCGAGACAACTGAACAAAGGATCTTCAAGAACACCGGCAGAAGGTCAGCATGTCTGGAAGGAGGTCATTGCGCCCACCTCAAAGGGGATCTAACATTCCACAGATTCTTTGGACCCTGACCCTGTCCCGATAAAATCCTCTGATTGGCTTCCAGCGGGGGAGGCAGATTTTGGAGGAGCTCATTCTCCTCTGTCTCCTGTAGATCCATATACGATAAAACCCTCTTGTTGCTCACCTCACCCCATCTCAGTACTGGCTTTCGCGGCAGGCAGCTCAGACCTACGTTTTGCGGTAACAGTTCTACTTTGATACACATGGGGCGGCCATGAGCTGGAATTGACTCCATCGCAACTGGCATTTGTTTTTGTGATTTGTTTTTAAAGCTCTCTGAGGCGAGATGTGTTTAAAATATTTAGCATGTGCAGTGGACTGGAGCAGACATATCAGCACTGCTCAAATCCCCGAATCCTTTACCATTTTGTGCACACCTGCATTCACTCCAAACAGCCATCACCTATGTGTCTTTGTCAGAGGGCTGCTGGACCTGCTTGTACACAGAGAGAGAAGGGAAGTGCCTGGGAACTTCCATTCCCTCCATTCCCAGAAGAGCCCTTTCCCAGTAGTATCAATGCTTCAGTTCACTTCACACTGATAGGAATAACTCTAAAGTGCAAACTATACATCTCCACAGCATCTCGGGGGATCGAGCCAAGGTTAAACTCCTTGGAGCTCCGCCTGACATATACTCTTCCTTGGTCTCCTACCTTCTAGGCCCCACTTCCCCTTTCCTGTACTTGTTTTTCCTGGGATCACTTCCTAATAAACTACATTCACAAAAATCCTCATCTCATCTAACATACTCCACTGGTCTCAACCCGTCGGGAGCAAGGGAGAATGAAGAAAACCAAAGACACAAGGGGAAGATTAGTCCAAAGGACTAATGGGCCACAACTACCACAGCCTTCACCAGACTGAGTCCAGTACAGCTGGATGGTGCTCGGCTACCCCACCAACTGCTCTGACAGGGATCACAATAGAGGGTCCCAGACAGAGCTGGAGAATAATGTGCAAAAGGATTCTAACTCACAAAAAATCACCAGATTTACTGGTCTGACAAAGACTGGAAAAACTTCTAAACTATGGTCGCCAGACTCCTTTTTAACTCAGTACTGAAGTCACTCCTGAGGTTCAACCTTCAGCCAAAGATTAGACAGGCCCATAAAACAAAACGAGACTAAATGGGCACACCAGCCCAGGGGCAAGGACGAGAAGGCAGGAGGGGACAGGAAAGCTGGTAACGGGGAACCCAAGGTTGAGAACGGGAGAGTGTTGAGATGTCATGGGGTTGGCCACCAATGCTACAAAACAATATGTGTATTAATTGTTTAATAAGAAACTAATTTGCTCTGTAAATCTTCATCTAAAGTACAATAAAAAACAATAAAATATATTAAAAAAAAAAAAGAAATCAGGTAAAATACCAATAAATCCAGAAAGTAAAAATGGAGCAATCTATTAGTAAATCATCTTCGCTCATTCTGCTTTCTGCAAAGACTACAGATGCGGACTGCATAGGTAATTAGGGAATGCAAACGATAACATTTTAAACGTTCAAACTTGAAGTTGTCCATGAAACCTCTCAGAATAGTCAGGACAGATGAAAACAACAGGGGGAAAAAGAGCAAATGCTTTCTTCTCCATCTTTCTTGTATTACCATGAAATCCCACATGATACTGCCATCAGCCATTGATAATTAAACATCGAGGTTATTCTATCCTACGGAAATGAAAATGCAGCCAACATAGCAAATAAGGAAAAAAAAAAAAAAAAGTATGAAATGCTCACCACCTTGCTGAATAAAGATGTAAAAAGCTTCTATAGAGGGAAAAAAATCTTCATCTCAGAGAGTGTTTCTCAGAAGCCAAACTGAAACAACCATTGTAATTTTAGCTTCACTTCTGCTCCCAAATGGGCATTTTTTCCCGATTCAATCCTGCAATTATTAAAAAATACTCACACATTATTAAAAATCTATATGCCATTATCTTACCATCAGGCACTTTGCAACATAATTAGTGTTTATAGGCATCATCAGCATAAACGTTGAGAACACAGATGGATGTAATGGTCATATCACGATGGGCTTTGCGATCCGCCAACTACAAGGTAAAGAACGGAGTTAAACTCAAGTCTCTCAACCACTGATATGAGCAAAGGGTGACTTTTAATCAGAATAAAATACATTCTTAGCATGCCATTTGAGAGGATACATTTTCTGGCAAGCTACTTGTATTTCTTTCGAAGGAGAATCAATCATACTGACAGGGTAAGACGTCACCAACTTTTCTCTTGTAATGTGAATTTCACTGTTCAAGGCATTTCTGAAACCCATCTCGATGGAAGAGTCAATCCACTTTTTATTTTAAGTTTTATTTTCTTGTGCTTTTCATTCCTTGTTTCTAGTCTAAAGACTGCTCTTTAGATGCACAAACATTCCTAGATTTTCTTTCAAGTTCGCAGGTTTGTTTGTAAGTGATATTGATCTTGGTTCCGTATAATTCATTGTTCAGTTTTCTTGAACAGGTGATAATAAGATTTAGGCTAATTTGTACTGCCACAATCATCTTGGAACTAACCTATGTGTTCTAGATGGACAAAATGCTGCTAATGACCTCCAGGGTGCTGGCTGCACTTGAAGTTTCTTCTGCAATACCAGGTTCTACGCTGGAATCTTCAGAGACCAGCCATACATGTCACAATCCTCAGTGACTCCAGGAGATTCCACATGTCTTCATTGCCTGGTATATTTCTACTGATTTCAAGTTTAGGCTTCTAACTTCCCTTCTAAAAACAACACGTCTTCAAGCTACCAATTGAAAATATAATTATAAAATTATCATGCTTTAAAGGGGCAAACGAAGAATGGCACTCACTCACTCACCAAGAGCTGAATTTGCAGTCTTTCTGCCATGAGAATTCCTTGCAGCTGGAACTAGGCAAAGCGGCATTTTGATAAACTGTTCGGGCCCACATAATAGTAGCAAGTTGAGCTGGCTTGTGAGGTCCAATTTTATTTTCTATAATCAAACCCTGGCACAGGAAGTGACAAATCCTCTTTGAAAATGGCTTCCAGCTCAAGACCTTGCACTGAGGGCATGTTCTCACTTTTTCCAAATAAACCTCCAATGGTAGTAAAAAAAAAAAAAAAAAAACCACTTCAAAAGGGAATAAATTCATAAAAAATTATTACACCTTAAAATGGTAAATGAAAATTGAAAGGAACTCATAAAGCCCATGCCTCTTTAGTACTTTTATGAGGTCAGGGCATTCTCTGGCTCATACTCAGCTAAGTCATGTTTTTGTAAACAGAGCACTTCTGAGCACAATTCCCTCAGGAAGCGGAAGAGACTGGTAGAAGCCAATGGCATTTTCTGAATTCAGCAACAGCTCAGCAGACAGCAATTACATTTTTTCAAAAACCTCAGTGTTCAGTTCACGGTTGGGATTGAGCCTGAGTCCACATATTTACCTTTATATAATAGGAAGGCCACTGAATTGATAGGAAAAGATTACAAGAGGGGATAAATTCATAAGAAATATGTAGTGGGCCAAAGACCTCAATAAATATCTGGGTGACCTAAGAGAGAGGTGCCGCCGTCTCAGAACACACCCCAGAAGGCGGCAATCACGGACAATTCATTTTCACCAGTGGACAGCACCAGGTTGAGCAGTACAAAGAGCTAGAGGTAGGAGCAGACAGATAGCTAGGTAGGTAGGTAGACAGACAGATAGATAGACAGATGATAGCTAGATGGATGATAGGTAGGTAGATAGATAATAGATGATAGATGATAGATAGATAGATGATAGATAGGTAGACAGACAGATAGATAGATGATAGATAGACAGAGAGATAGGTAGATAGGTGATAGACAGATGATAGATAGATGATAGATAGATAGATGGTAGATAGATAGATAGATAGATGATAGGTGACAGATAGACAGATGATAGATAGACAGATGATAGATAGATAGATAGATGATAGACAGATGATAGATAGATGATAGATAGGTAGATAGATAGGTGATAGACGATAGATAGACAGATGATAGATGATAGGTAGATAGACAGATAGATAGATAGGTGATAGATGATAGATGGATAGATGATAGGTAGATAGATAGGTGATAGATAGATGATAGATATAGACAGATGACAGATAGATAGGTAGATAGATAGATGATAGATAGAAAGATGGTAGATGATAAGTAGATAGATAGACAGATAGATAGATGATAGATAGACAGAGGTGGATAGATAGATGAATAGATAGATAATAGGTAGGTAGGTACATAGGTAGATAGATGCTGTCGAGTCAACTCCGATTCATGGCGATCTTATGTACAACAGAAAGAATGTGCACCACCCTCAAGGTCACCAGCATGCTCAAGTCCGTTGTTGTGGTTACTATGCCAATCCATTTTACCTAAGTTCTCCCCGCCCTTGTTGGCTCACTAGTTCACCAAACATGATGTCCTCCTCTAGCGATTGATCCTTCCTGGTGACATGTCCAAAGCAAGTGAGCTGAACAATGTTCTGTTGTGATCCACAAATTTCCATTGGCTAATTTTTGGAAGTAGATAGCCAGGCCTTTCTTTCTAGTCTGTCTTAGTCTGGGAGCTCCGCTGAAAACTGTCCACCATGGGTGTCCCTGCTGGTGTCTGAAATACCAGTGGCATATCTTCCAGCATCACAGCAACACACAAGTCACCACAGTACAACAAAACTGACAGACAGGCAGGGGGACAGAAGTGCAGGGCTTAGGTGAAGACCATCTGTACATGGGCTGACCTCACATTTCCCCCCTATAGAGCAAGACTAAGACTCCCCATTGGCTGGAGCACCACCATCAGCAGGTGAGGGACTCAGGTTTTCAGACACCACGTTTCAGTTACCGCGTTTCACCCATGTGCCGAGCCCCAGAGAATAGGCAAAGCTGATTCTGACGGCCCTGTCTTCCGAGCTCACCTCGTAGGTGTTTCCCCATGGTCTTTGTTTTCGGTACAGTCCTTACACTGGTCAGATGGCGGCTTTCGGAAACAGACACCAGGTGCCCACTCTGTCCCGTCCAGAGCCTGGCACAGAGCAGCCAGAGCTGCCCCCGGATTTAGCAGCTAGGAGCCACCCCGCGCCTTCTTGGACTTCATATTCGTAAATCACCGGCACACTGTGACAATTTCTCCAAACACTGTCTATTTCTAACATGAACCAATTGCGCCATCTGTTAGGTACCTATTTAACCACTGCCAACGAGCCAAGATGCTCTCTGTCCAAATTTATATGCAGCAAAGGATTACTGGGCCACGCCAATCAACAAGGAGCTCAGCAAAGTCAATGCACACGCGAAAATGGAAGGACTCTTATAAAGGAAGTTTGTGCTCGGCCCATCTGTTTTCAGGGAACTTAAAACATCCCCTGACATCAATGACGGTGAGCCGGGAACTTATAACTAATTACACCATTAGAATCCCCTTTGGCTGATTTTTGTGTTTGGAATCCATCACACTCCAGTGCTCTGGTCTGTTGCACTGGCCTGGCTCCCACTGAGAGAGCCTCATTGAGAGCTCGGAGTGGAGCAGTTGGTGTCTTTCTACATCCAGGGAGATTCACCTCCTAACACACTTGGTGTTCAAAGAGCCTCTGAGAAACGTTTGGGTGCCTGGGGGTAAAACCAGACTGACAAAAGCACTATGCCTTCTTAACAGCACCTTTTTATGTGAAGGAGACTTAAAACTTCCATTGCTAAAATTATGACAAATAAGGAAAGCTTCCTGGTCCATACCCGCTTTAGCCCAATTCCTGAGGAAATTCCCTACGTCTCAGCTTCCTTGCTGTTGTTAGTTGCCATCAAGTTGGCTTCAACTCACGGTGCCCCATGTACAATAGAATGAAACGTTGCCCAGTCCTGCACTATCTTCACCATCTTTGTTGTGCGCAAGTTCGTTGTTGCGGCCACTGTGTATTTTGAGTGCCTTCCAAACTAGGGGCCCTATCTTCCAGTACTTTATAGGACAATATTCTGTTGCGATCCATAGGGTTTTCATCAGCTAATTGTCAGAAGTAGATTGTTAGGCCTTTCTTCCTAGTCTGTCTTAGTCTGGAAGATCCTCTGAGACCTGTCCACCATGGGTGACTCTGCTAATATTTGAAATACTGGTGCCATAGCTTCCAGCACCACAGCAGCATGCAGGCCAGCACAGTACAACACACTGACAGCCTCCCTTTCTGGGGTTGGCTTCATAATGGTCTGTGGCATGTCCTTTTTACCCTCTGTGGTACCTAGCATCCTGAGGGCTAGCAGGTTGTGCAGAGATGTGGTAGAAAAGAAGGAGTTCTCGTTTGTTTTTTAATGAGACTCCGTAGAGTGTGTTTGGTGTTTGTGTATTTACCACCAATCCAGTGGAGCGTGAGAATCTGAGGATTATCGCAGCGAGAGGACAACCCAGGAGCACCCTCTGTGAGTGGGGAGGGCAATGTCTGCAGTGACACGTAAACAGCAGGCTTTAGAAGAGGGTACAGATGGTCCAAGAAGGCCGGTGGAGTGAATGGTCCTCCAGGCACAACGTGCGCAATTGTGGAAATTAAATGAGAACACAAAAATTGTGCCGTGTGTGGTCCTGGACAATGCCACACTCCTCTTGATCCCAACCCCCCAGTGTTTTGCTGAGAACCTATCTTCCACCTTCTGGTTTTAGTAAGGTGCAAAGCCTCTTCCATATTTGGTTAGGTATAGACCACACTTTCCAATGGAAATATCAGAAAAAATTCTGAATTACCGAGTTCTGCACAAACCACATCCACTAGCTATGTGTCTAATTTTCTTAGTGGAGACGCAGCATTGATAGTCTTAAAGTCCCCAAGTGTGCAGGTACTAGTGTCCCACTAAGTCTCTAAGTTCTGAGATAGCAGGACTGGAGCTAGTTCACTTCTGTATCTCTAGACCTACAACAGTGACTGGTGTAGAGAGAGCACATAAAGCAGAGGGAAGACACTCAATTAATTCTAATAAATAAATTGATAGATGAATGGGTGGATGGATGCATGGGTGGGTGGGTGGGTGGATGGATGGTTGGGTGGGTGAATGGGTGGATGGATGCATGGGTGGATGGATGCACGGATGGGTGAATGGACAGATGATACCAACCAACTGATTTTTAACAGCACAGCAAATGTAGCTCTAAACAACCCAAGGAAAAATCGAGTTCCAAAGAAAGCGTGGAGTACATCTGGTGTACTGTTACCTAGATAAGTAACCAATTAAAAGAAACATTCCCAGAACCATTTGCTTATAGGAAAAGCTTAAGCTTAAAGGTATTCTTGTATTGGCGATGTCTCTATACATTGGTTCTTCCCTGTTTCGGCAGATTTAATTGTGAAGACGGCTTTCTTGTTTTTCAATAACAGGAACAAATAAACAGATTTTCTTTTGACCTTCCAGACTGCTAACTTGCTTTCAGAAGAATGCTGGCAAAGGCTCCTATTTTCATTCTCAGGATTTTATAAAGGCAGGCAAGTTGAATCTACAGGTTATTTTGACGCAAATGACATTTCCTTCTTGGCCTTATTAGTCAGATGATGCATCTAGTGTCCTACTTGTGTGTGGCAAGTTCTGTCTAAGGGCTGCTTGAAAATGCTCACCACATCGGTAGCTACGCACCCTTCATTCACTGCCAACGGTGGTACTTGCAGGGTACAAGTGAGAGATATGCAAGCGATCCCTGTATATATTGCACTTCTCCAAGATTTATAACTCTTCACCTTCAGTAGAAATTGTGGAGAAAAGTCTAGCCAAACCTTGTGAAATCAAATTTTTACAGTGTTGGTGTGAATAGAAAGAATAAAAATTTTTATAGCGTTGGTTACAATAAATAGGTAGCTTCAGCTTCTTCTTTCCTCTTACAAAAAAAAAAAAAAAAAGAGTGACCTTGCAAAGAAAAACCTAAAGTATTAAAGTGAAAGTAAGATAGTCTCCTCGTAGGCTGTTGCTGGCCTCAGAAATGGTTTGCTTGATAAAGGGATCTGGAAAGAGCTTGAAGATCTCTGCCGAAAGAGAAAAAGTGGACCAGGTCGATGCTTTGCAGAAAGTGGGTGTTAAGCATTTGTTCATTAAATTTGAAAATATTTTTCAAAGTGTTTTAAATGAAGAAATTTCAAAACAAAATGTTAACATCTTTGTGCTCACGTGAGTTCTGGGAATGAAGTCCTGTCTTCCCACCTCAGGTGTATCGGGGGGTCTCAGGTTGGAAGCCAGCTGCAGGGCGGAGGCTGGATGGGCTAGGGCAGTGGTTCTCAGCCAGGGTGGTGGTGTTCCCCAGGGGACATTTGGCAGTATCCGAAGACATTTTTCATTTTTGTGTGTCACGATTTGGGGGAGGCAGAGGTGGGGTGGGGAGTACTACCAGCATCTAGTGGGACAGGGGCCGGAGATGCTGATAAATACACCTCAGTGCACAGGGCATCCTCCCACTGCAAAGAATCATCCAGGACAAAATGTCAGCTGTGCCGGGTTGAGAAAATTTGGTATAAAGGTTTACACTGGAGTGGCCATGGGCAGGAGGCAGAGTCTCAGCTGTCAGAGATGGGAGTGGGAAGTTCTCAATCTCCTGGTTCTGGATCTAGGGACAGAAGTGAGGAGGTCAGAACAGACAGGGGAAGCTGTCCATCTCATTATGTGTCCTTAACATGCAGCCCATGGCTCATTGTAGGTTTTATGATCCCCAAACCTAACACAACACCATATGTAATCTCAAAATTTATCATTGACAAATCACGCTTTTTCTTATAGGATTAATTAAAGTAAAGAGTATGTATCTCTTTTTAAATGGAAAGAAGCCAGACATGTGAAAAATGACCCTCAGGATTATATTCAAATTAAATACAATAAAATCTTTAATAATATACCCATCAAAAATGAAATGATCTGCTCTTAAAATACATTTTCTGTAACATGCTTATGAAAAATATGAAATGACTACAACCCCTAAGGGATTTCAAGAGGTTATATATTCCCAGGAGGGACCAGTCCCTGGAGAAGGACATCATGCTTGGTAAAGTAGACGGTCATCCAAAAACAGAAAGACCCTGAACTAGATGGATTGACACAGGGGCTGCAACAATGGGCTCAAACATAGCAACGTTTGTGAGGATGGCGCAGGACTGGGCAGTGTTTTGTTCTGTTGTACACAGGGTTGCTATGAGTTGGAATTGACTCGTCGGCACCTAACAATAATATATTCCCAAGAATGAGATTACTGGGTGAAATTGTTGGGAGATCTTTCCCCAGGGGCTACTAGCAAGGGGAGGGTTTTCTTAGGTTCTAGTCCATTCCATGGCTCAATTCCACACCACCCTTCCCCTCTGCACCCAGATCCCCACCCCACCCCTGCCACTGGGATCCTTAGAGGGAAGTCCCTGGGGCTGACGTGTTAAAAGATAGATTGACACCTATTTAAAAGTTAAAAAATATTGTATGTGTTATAACCAAGGAAACTTCCAATGTAGAAGATCCTTAAAGACATAACTTTTGGAAAAATAAAATATTGTTTATTGTTCAACCCAGGCAAGAAAAAATGCATATAGCTTATCAATATCTTTAGTGACTTATCAGTATCTTTAGTGACTTAAAGTATAATGTGAACTCACTTTATATAACTGGTAATAAGCCCTCTTGTACATAGAATTGGAGACCTGGTGGCCAAGTGGTTAAGAGCTCAGCTGCTAACCAAAAGGTCAGCAGTTCAGATCCACCAGCTGCTCCCTGGAAATAGAATCTAGGAGCCCCTGGATGGCACAAACAGTAGAGCACTTGACTAATAACTGATAGATTGGCAATTTGAGCCCACCCAGAGGCACCTCATAAGAAAAGGCCTGGCAATCTGCTTCTGAAAAGTCACAGCCAAGAAAGCCCTATGGAGCAGTTCTACTCCACAACATACGGGGTCAGCATGAGTTGGAATTGACTCGATGGAAACTGGTTTTCCCCCCACCCCTGGATGAAGAGCCTGTATTATTTCTAAAGTAAAATGAAGGCTGAGTTACATTTTGAAGATTGAAGAATAACTGTTAAATGAGTAGATTTAGAACAAAGCATCGCTAAGGGAGGCTCTGTCTGTATCGAGATGACTACTGCCTGGGTGCAGCAGCACTTGGAGGCATCATGGACACAGGGCCTGGGACCAGGCTGACCTGGTCTGGTGCCAGTTCTCACCGCCAGCTGGCTGACGTGGGGGAAGGCACTCCCACCTCCTTAAGCCAACCTCGTTTATCAAATGAAGATGTTAATACCTAATTTAGCAGCTGTTGTGTTGTTTAAATGGAATTGTTCAGCACAGGGCCTGTCCCCTAATGAACACTCAGTAAACTATAGTTAATTCTACTGATAAAAATATTCAGGCAAACAAAGAGTGTGAAGTTACAGAAACAAAGATGTAAGAGGGTCCTTCAGCCACACTTCTATCCCAAGACCAGAAAGGGGCTCTGAAGTTGTGTTTTCCATGGATAATCTTTGCATGAACTCAGGTGTAAAATGAAGTGCTCCCCATGAGCCGGCATAGCTCCTTACCTGCTGGTGAGGAAGTTCCCTCTTTAAAAAGGGATGAAATTCCATGACTCCGACCCACATTTTATACACAGAACAAAGCTAAAGACCAGAAGAGCAAGTCTGGCTACAGCACAGTGCTGTTCAGTTTCAGCGGGAGTCAGGAAACGGTTCCTGCTAATAGTTGAGTCATGTGATTGAAGAAAGCCATCGTGTAAAGACTGTTTAAAACTACTCTGAGGTCCAAAATGAGCTTCACTGTACTTAAAAAAAAAAAAAAAAAGTGAAAATACCAACACTGTCTGTCCCATGAGGAAACTTTACCATTAGGATGTGAATAGGCACTTCACCAAAGAAGACATTCAGGTGGCTAACAGACACATGAAGAAATGCTCACAATCATTAGCCATTAGAGAAATGCAAATCAAAA
>NW_004443967.1:17127830-17144507 GCF_000243295.1 Trichechus manatus latirostris
AGAAATGCAAATCAAAACTACAATGAGATACCATCTCACCCCAACAAGGCTAGCATTAATCCAAAAAACACCAAATAATAAATGTTGGAGAGGTTGTAGAGAGACTGGAACACTTACACACTGTTAGTGGGAATGTAAAATGGTACAACCACTTGGAAAATTGATCTGGCACTTCCTTAAAAAGCTAGAAATAGAAGTATCATATGATCCAGCAATCCCGCTCCTGGGAATATATCCTAGAGAAATAAGAGCCGTCACACTAATAGACATATGCACAGCCATGTTCATTGCAGCACTGTTCACAATAGCAAAAAGATGGAAACAACCAGGTGCCCATCAACAGATGAATGGATAAACAAATTATGGTATATTCACACAATGGAATACTACACAAAGATAAAGAATGATGAATCCGTGAAACACCTTATAACATGGAGGAATCTGGAAGGCATTATGCTGAGAAATTTAGTCAGTCACAAAAGGGCAAACATTGTATAAGACCACTATTATAAGAACTCAAGAAAAGGTTTAAACATAGAAGACAACATTCTTTGGTGGTTAGGAGGGTGGGGAGGCAGGGAGAGGGGTATTCCTTAACTAGATAGTAGATAAGAACTATCTTAGGTGAAGGGAAGGACAGCACACACTACAGGGGAAGTCAGCACAACTGGACTAAACCAACTAAGAAGTTTCCTGAATACAACCAAACACTTGGAGGGATACAGTAGCAGGGGCAGGGTTCTGGGGACCATGCTTTCAGGGGACATCTAGGTCAATGGGCATAACAAAGTTTATTAAGAGAATGTTCGGCATCCCACCGTGGTGAGTGGTGTCTGGGATCTTAAAAGCTAGCGAGCAGCCATCTAAGATGCATCAACTGGTCCCAACCCACCTGGAGCAAAGGAGAATGAAGAACACCAAAGACACAAGGAAAGCATTAGCCCAAGAGACGGAAAGGGCCACATAAACTGGAGACTGCAACAGTCTGAGACCAGAAGAACTAGATGGTGCCCAGCTACCACCAATCACCGCCCTGATGAGGAACACAACTGATGTATACAAGAGAGTCCCTGTTGGAGCAGGAGAAAAGCAGGGTGCAGAACTCAAATTCTAGAAAAAGACCAGAGTTAATGGTCTGACTGAGACTAGAGGAATCCTGGAAAGCATGGCCCCTGGACTCTCTGTCAACCCAGAACTAAAACCTTTCCCAAGGCCAACTCTTCAGTCAAAGATTAGACCAGACTGTGGGACATAAAATGATACTTGTGAAGAGTATGCTTCTTACCTCAAGTAGATGTATGAGACTAAATGGGCAGCTCCTGTCCGGAGGTGAGATGAGAAGGCAGAGAGGGTCAGGAGCTGGTTGAATGGACACGGGAAATCAGGGGTGGAAAGGAGGAATGTGTTGTCATAGTACAGGGAGAGCAATTAGGGTCACATAACAACGTATGTATAAATTTTTGTACGAGACTAACATGAATTGTAAACTTTCACTTAAAGTACAACAATAAAATAAAAATTTTTAAAAAAGAAACTACCCATTAACCCATTGCCTTCGAGTCTATTCCAACTCATAATGTCCCCATGTGTTACAGAGTAGAACTGCTGCATAGGGTTTTCTTGGCTGTGATCTTTATGGAAGGAGATTGTCAGGCGTTTCTTCTGCAGTGCCACTGGGTGGGTTCAAACCACCAACCTTTTTGTCAGTAGTGGAGCACAAACCGTTTGTGCCACCTAGGGACTTTGAAGAAATTTGTTGCTGTTGTTGTTAGTTGCCATGGAGTCTATTCCGGCTCATGGGGAGCTTAGCTGGTAAAATTGGAATGTGATTTGTTAAGAAGGCATCCTAAAGCTGAACAAGGAGAAAGTTGGAGTGTGACTCAGACCATGGAAGGGAGTTGGCCCAATGAGTGTTCCATTTGGAAGGACTGTCCTGGGGTCTCCTAGGACCTTCCTTGGATGGGCTACCCTGCTTGTTTTTCATCATATTCTGTGTTTGAGCTAAAAAGAAGCCAGGAATGTTGCAGGTCTTTGGAAGTATCAAGGATGCAGTCCCATACAAGGGTGCTGCACACTGAAGTAACTACGATGAACAGCAAAGCAATTTTACTAAAAGAGGTAAGAAGCTGAAAGCTGTGGTGGGCAGACAGGATGGTCGTAAGCGCAGGCTTTTTGCTACCTGATGTATACAATGAAGAAATTGAAGATTTTTCTGTAGGTCAGAGTTGCCTGAAATGATAATGGGAGAAGGTCCGAGAGATTTTAACTGACACATCTTACTTGTGTAGCTTTTAATATTGCTCCATATGCCATTTCTTTGTTTATAATCAGCAAATACGTTGAGCCAGTTAAATGTTTAAACAAAGAGGGGACATTTGTTATTTTTATTTGCTGTGCATGCTTTGTGCAAGCCCCTTCTTCTGGTAACAGTGCTAACTGCCCCTCCTCCATTCACCCTGATTCTCCCCACCTGGCCACAGGTGTGAACATGAGACCCAGACCTGGCCAGTCCCAGTTTTTAAGTCCCAGAAAAGTGATTGGCCCAGGGTGAGCACATGACCAAACCTGGCCAGTCAGAGTTCTCCTGTGGGAGATTACGTGTCAGCACTGGCAGCGAGAAGGTGGGACCACAGCTTCTAGAGTTTATGTCTCCACCCCCCTGGAGAAGCCTGATAAGTAAGGACAACATGGGGACAGAGGCCTTGAGGAGAGATGGACAGAGAGAGACTCCTGATGGCTTTCTTTGAACCTATGGACTGGTGATGCCTGAGTTCTTCTCTGTCTTCCGGAAACTATCCTTCCCAGTTTAGGTGGCCAACAAATCCTGTTTCTTCCTTGAGCTAATTTGAGTTGGGACTCCCAATTATTATAAATTGTAATATTTACAATTTACACAAAGTTGTATTTGTCTAGGTACAGCCCATTTCTGCTTCTCTCAAGGATTGAGTCCTCTGTTGTTAGTTGCCATCTAGCAGGCTCAGACTCATGGTGACCTCATATATGGTAGGACGAAATGTTGCCTGCTTCTGTACCGTCTTCATGACCATTGGTATGTTTGAGTCCATTGTTGTGGCTATTGTCTCAATCCATCTCATTGAGGGTTTCCCTCATTTTCACTGACCCTTTACCAAACATGATGTCTTTTTCTAGAGATTAGTCTTTCCTGATGATGTGTCCAAAGTAAGAAAGTCGAAGTCTTGCCATCCTTGCTTCTAAGGAGCATTCTGGTTGTATTTCTTCTAAGACTGATTTGTTTGTTCTTCTGGCAGTCCACGGAATATTCAAGACTCTGCCAACACCACAGTTCAAACACGTCAATTCTTCCGTCTTCCTTTTTCATTGTCCAATTTTGCATGCACATGAGACAATTGAAAAGACCATGGCTTGGGTCAGATGCACGGTAGTTCCTGAAGCGACATCTTTGTTTTTTAAAACTGTAAGCAGGAGTTCTGCAGCAGTGGGGTCTGTTCACTAGTTCTCCACCTTTATTAGCCAAGACTTCCATTTACCTACAAGAGCCGTCGTTGGATGGATGGAGGGAGGGCCCCTATAGGACTGACTTTAAACGCCAAAACCTGTGATATTTATGGCATGAGATATCTCACATGGATTTCTACTTTTCAAAACGCAAAAATAAAGAATACTAAGTCATGCAAATATATTGACTAGAGTTCCTTTTTCATGATTTAGAACACGTCAGAACCTACTCCATCGGTGTTTTTAAAGAAGGCCAAATGTGCATCTCTCCCAGCCAGAGAGCCAAGGGAAGAGGAAGTCAGGGTCACCACCTTCAGACTGGAAAAGTCGGACATAAAATGGAAAGGAAGAGGTGGGTTGGAGAGCCCCCTGGGGGGAAAGAGCAGGTAGAATACCAGGGCTAACTGTGCGGGAGATGGAGGAGAAGGGATGGCTTGAGCTCAGAGCCTATGCTTTGGAGCTAGCATATTCTTCAGTGCCTTTGAAGCCATTACCAGGGTCACATATGATTATTGCAATTAGGGTAATTGAGTGGCTGTGTCACTAAGGTGTTCCATTTGACCAAACAGTATGTCAAAGCTGATGATCAGATTTCTCTGAGCTCTCTCCCCCACAAATTGGAGACATTATTTATCCGCTGTCAAGTTGTCCATCATTGCTCCTTCCTTCCCTTCAGTCTTTTAAAGCGATACTCTCCACTGCATCACTGGCTTAACCAATATTCCAGGAATGCCTGGTCTCCCTTTTTGCATCTATTTTTGCTATTTTCTCACTTCTTCCTCCTGCTGTGGGCCAAAGAACAGCCCAAGGCCAAGGCTGTTCAAACGCCAAGTGGGAGAAGTCTCTCGTTAAGGGTCACCCTGGCACTCTTTCACTTCCTACTTTCTGCATGGCTCCTTAAATCCAATAACTTGAAAAATTTCCAATTTTGCCCTTCTCGTGTCTAAACTTAAGACTCATAAATGAGCTATATCTGACTGCCCTCGTTACTACTCCTGCCCACCAGGGGTGAAGTAACCAGTAAGCACAGTATGCACGGGCTTAGTTGTGCTTACTTACTAATCTGTGGAGCCCTAGTGGTGCAGTGGCTAAAGCGTTCCATTGCCAACTGAAAGGTTGACGGTTCAAAGCCACCAGCTGCTCCATGGGAGAAAGATGTGAATCCCAGGTGAAATTGTGCATTACAGATTAGTATAGGTGAAATTTGTATTACAGATCAGTATTGGTGAAATTACGCACTACAGATTAGTAAGAAAGCACAGTTAAGCCCATGCATACCTTGCTTACTGGATAATCGTCCCTGCTGCCCACACAAATCCACTCAGCCCCTTTTATAACATCATTTGTCTTTAGAGGGGTGCTCTGTTCTTCCCTGTTTGCATGACTGAATTTCATGAACTCCTCCTTTCCTAGTCTTTAACAACAGTGTTGGAGAAAAGAGAGGGCTTGATGATGCCCGGATGGCATGCTGAGCTAAGGGCAGGCCTTCTCTCAATAGTTGTCCAACGCACACAGATCTCTTCCTCCCTCCTCTCCCCTCACGCTGCCCTGGCCCCCTCTTCTTTCAATTCTCTTTTCATCCTTCGGCTGTTTTGAGCCTCATGGGAAGCAAGCTACAAGCAATGAACTGAGAAATATCTTCATCAGCTTCCAGGAGCCAATGCCCTGGATGAGATTCTTAGCATTCCAGACCTACAATCTGTGTTTGGATCCAACTCTGTGGTTTGCTGGCTTAAAACCATGTCTACAATAACCTTACAACCCATGGAAGTGACAGCAAGGCACATAGCTCACCAAACCCAAACTCAGCTTCCTGGAAACAACCCCAAAAATGCTTGTAGCTACTCCACACCACCCAAAATGAGGAGAAACTGGAGCAGAAAAAGACAGTAGTTTTAGCTGATTGGAGTTAGAATATTTGCTTTGGCAAGTTTCACAGTTATGTGAACACATTCACAGCCCCTCCCATAGCCTGAGAAGGTCCTCTTGGGTATGAGGCAAATTCATAGTAATCTGCAGACAGCGGTAGCTCCTCACCACCCCAGCAGAAGGCACTACTCCAGGAGACCTGAAGTTTTTGCTCCACCAGATGGAGTACCTACTCACCAAGAATCAGTTACATTTGTCCTCAAATCTGTTCATGCCGGTTGCCCTTGAAATTTTTATTATACAATTGAATTAACATTTTGCAAACCATTGAAATACAAATGCAGATACAGTTGTGGTTTTTATGAAAACCTAGTTGAGTGCTTTGGGGTAAATGATAAAAAAAAAGTCACTTTAAAAATTGTCATTAAAAAAAAGCATGAGAGACCATTTTAAAAGTTCAGAAAAATATCATAAAAACCTTCTTTCAGCTTCTGTTCCTCTCAGCTTCCAAAAATGTTCCAAGGTCAATAATCCAAACTAAAAAAGCCATCAAAACAACCACTACAATAATGATGTTTTTTGTTGTTGTTTTTTACCTCCACGTTCTTTTTCTTTTTCTTTCAAACAGAAATGACTGATCAGGATAAAAATTAACTCACTGGAATACAGTAATTCTTCTAAAAAAAAATCATTAAATCTCTGACAAGGTTGATATGCTTCACAGAGAGAGCCCAGAAAGTACTGTTCAACTTTATTACAACCATTTTAAAGTAAATCACTCGATAGCAAAGCCTTTGGATATTATTTTTCTCAGTCCTCCCACTACTTGTTATGATACTTATAGTAACACAAGCATTAGTTTTTTTTATTGTTGCTGTAACAAATTACACACATATACAGGTAGTCCCCAACTTACAACAGGGTTTTTTTCTGACAACTCCATCGTAAGTTAATTCTGACTTAAGTTGAACACCTCATTTTTTTTTTGTTTTATTTTCATTATTATTGACTTTTATTATCAGTAGTTTTATAAATCTGAGCTTTATTTTTCTTTGGGAGTTGGAAACATACATATAAACTTACAGATATATTTTAATAAATACATACAAAGATATGCAAATCATAAAAACTTACTCTGACAATGCAGAAGAGTTGGATGATGCTGGCATTTGTCAGTTGCGGTAATAACTCCATTTGTGGAAGGTTCTGGATCATCTGGATTATCCCTGGGAATGGGGGTAGCATTTCTAGTCAGAAAATTAATGAAAGTTGTCTGTATGATCCTTTTCTTCTTTTTTTCATATATTTCAAAGTAACACTTCACTGCTTCCCGAATCTGCCTATAGACTTTAGCAAAGCGAGCACTGTTTGGGTCCACATTTTCAAGCAACTGAAGCCTCTGATTTAGTTTAGAAAAAAACTCCAGCTAACTCTCTTACTGTAAAAATTTCTGACAACTTCTCTCCTTCCTCTTCTTCATTATTTCTTTCTTCTTTAGTATTTCTTTCCTCTGAAAAATCCATTAAGTCTCAATATGTCAATCCCTCTTTTTCATAACCAATGAGCTGTTCCACACTGATGATATTAAGCTCTAAATTCAGAGTTCTTGCCATATGGATCACTTTTCCACCAA
The DNA here is from genome assembly GCF_000243295.1 of Trichechus manatus latirostris. NCBI lineage: Eukaryota > Metazoa > Chordata > Mammalia > Sirenia > Trichechidae > Trichechus > Trichechus manatus. The sequence continues at coordinate 17,134,810 of NW_004443967.1, forward strand.
TCTCTTCCATCATATTACGCTTAGAGTGTGCTCACATAACTCCGCAATTTTTTCAATATCCCCTGTATGCATTTTTCCATAACTTCCTCCCAGGAAGATGTACTAATGAGAAAAAAACAAAAAACAAAATAAAACAAAACAAAAAACAAACCAAACCCATTGCCATTGCGCCATTTAGTCAATTCCAACTCATAGCAACCCTGCGGGACAGAGTAGAACTGTCCCATAGTTTTCAAGGAGTGGCTGGTAGATTTGAACTGCAGACCTTTTGGTTAGCAGTCGAGCTCTTAACCACTGTGCCACTAGGGCTCTGTACTAATGATAAGATGTACAAAAAAGAAAAGAAAGAAAATGACTCAAATATGTTGTAAGTCAGAGGTATGTGTAATTATATATATATTGTTATAGTTATATTATATATATAACTATAAAAAAAACCAAACCTGTTGCCATCGAGTTGATTCCGACTCATAGCAGCCATATATGTATACACACACACACACACACACACACACACACACATATATCTTAAGTGTACTTCTTTTTGCTTTTGTTTGTTATTTAGTTAGTTTTCCGTCAAGTGCTGGTTTTCTGGCAAAGTGCTGGGCCTTTGCATTTTTGTATGAATTTTAGAATAAACTTGTCAATTTCTACAACAACAACAGAAGCCTGCTGGCACTTTGACTAACTCTATACCTCACTTTGGGGAGAATTATAACTAACAATAGTGAGTGTTCCAGTCCAATTCCAGTTCTTGCCTTATTGCACTGGCTACAGCCTCAAGTACAATGCAGAATAAAAATGGTGAATGTGGAAATTTTGCCTTGCTCCTCATACTAGGAAGAAAGCATTTAGTTTTTCACCACTAAGCAGGGTTTTCAAACGTGCCCTTTATCAGATTGAGGAAGAGCCTTCTTTTCCTACTTTGCTGAGAGTTTTTTTTTTTTTAAAATAAGGTTTTTATCACATGCTTTTTTCTGCATCTATTGAGATAATCATGTTGTTGGTGTTATTACTTGCCATCAAGTTGATTCCAACTCATAGTCACCCTGTGTACAATAGAAAGAAACACTGCCGGGTCCTGCACCATCCTCACAATTGTTGCTATGTTTGAGCCCATTGTTGCAGCCACTGTGTCAATCCATCTTCTTGAGGGTCTTCCTCTTTTTTGCTGACCCTCTGTTTTGCCAGGCATGATGTCCTTCTCCAGGGACTGGTCCCTCTTGATAACATGTCCAAAGTATGTGAGATGAAGTCTCGCTATCCTCACTTCCAATGAGCATTCTGGCTATACTTCTTCCAAGACTGATTTGTTCATTTTTCTGGCAGTCCATTCAATATTCTTCGCCAACTCCGTAATTCAAAGGCATCGATTCTTCTTTGTTCTTTCTTATTCATTGTCCAGCTTTCACAGGCATATGAGGTTATTGAAAACACCATGGCTTGAGTCAGGCTCAACCTTTGCTTTTCCATACTTTGAAGAGGTCTTTTGCAGCACATTTATCCAATGTAATACACTGTTTGATTTCTTGACTGCTACTTACATGGGCCTTGATTGTGGATCCAAGTAAAATGAAATCCTTCACAACTTCAATCTTTTCTCCATTTATCATGATGTTGTTAATTGGTACAGCTGTGAGGATTTTTGTTTTCTTTATGTTGAGGTGTAATCAGACTGAAGGCTGTGGTCTTTGATCTTTATCAGTAAGTGCTTCAAGTCCTCTTCACTTTCATCAAGCAAGGTTGTGTCATCTGTATAACACAGGTTGTTAATGAGTCTTCCTCCAATCCTGAAGTGCCATGTATTCTATTCTATTTCCTTTCTTTGGAAGGGGTACAAATATGGACCTCTTCCAGTTGATTGGCCAGGAAGCTGTCTTCCGAATTTCTTGGCATAGACAAGTAAGTGCTTCCAGCACTCCATCTGTTTGCTGAAACATCTCAATTTGTATTCTGTCAATTCCTGAGCCTTGTTTTTCACCAATGCCTTCAGTGCAGCTTGGGCTTCTTCCTTCGGTACCATCAGTTCTTGATGATTTGCTACCTCCTGAAATGGTTTTACATTGACCAATTCTTTTTGGTACAGTGTCTCTGTGTGTTCCTTCCATCTTCTTTTGATGCTTCCTGTGTTGTTTTAGAATCCTTCAATACTTCAACTTGAGGCTTGAATTTTTTCTTCAGTTCTTTCAGCTTGAGAAATGCTGAACTTGTTCTTCTCTTCTGGTTTTCTATCTCCAGGTCTTTGCACATGTCATTATAATACTTTACTTTGTTTTCTTGACCTTCCCTTTGAAATCTTCTGTTCAGTTCTTTTACTTCATCATTTCTTCCTCTCACACTTCATCATTTCTTCCTCTCACTTTAGCTGCTATACATTCAAGAGCAAGTTTCAGAGTCTCTTCTGACATCCATTTTGGTCTTTTCATTCTTTCTTGTCTTCTTAACGTCCTCTTGATTTCTTCATGTAGGATGTCCTTGATGTCATTCCACAATTCATCTGGAAATTCATCGGAGATGATCATATGGTATGTTTTTTCTTTTTTTAGTCTAATAATTGGTTAATTAGATTGATTGATTTTCCAATATTAAACCAATATTGCGTTTCTGAAAGAAAAACCCTACTTGCTCATGATACATCCTTTTTTGCATATGTGTTTATGATATATATTGGTCTGTAGTTTTCTTCTACTAATGTCTTAGTAAAGCTTTGGTATCAGGTTATAGTTAGCTTCATAGAATCAGTTGAGAAGTATTACTTCCAAAATAATTTACAGGAAAAGTCTTTATAAAATGGTTATCATTTCTTCTTAAAATGATTGGTTGAATACACCAGTTATGCCATCTGGACCTGGAGATTTGTTTATGGAGAGGTTTTTAAACTAGAAATTGTATTTCTTCTTGAGTGAGCTTTGATAGTTTATGTCTTTGAAGAAATTTTTACATTGAATCTAAGTTGTTGAATTTATTGCTAGAAAGCTGTTTATAATATTCCCTTATTTTCTCAATATCTGTAACATCTATTGTGTTATCTATTTTATTCCAGCAGTTCTTCCCTCTAAGAATTTCCATCCAACTCTAGTTTTCTGGCAATTGCTATGTTTTACAGGGTGAGGGGGGCATGAATACAGGGTAAATATAATTATACCTATAATGCATAATAGTTACCAAACTGATTCAAAGTAAAAGGATTATGTTTATAATCATAGTAAACTGTAGTTTTAAATAAAATGAAAATTGAGTTGTACAACACATCTCAAAATATCTAATTACAGGAAAGCAATTTTGCATACAAATGCCCCAATCTATTGTTAAACAGCACCGCATGTTCTAGGTATAACTACAAGTCAATTACCATAGTTCTGACATTATAATACAAGTCTCTTTCAAAGGCCATCAAAACTGTTTTAGCAATGTGGGAGGCTTAGGGTTTTATAAAGAGGAAACAGTTAGAAATAGGAAGACTTAGAGACGAGGCCAATAAAAAGAGGCGGAGGCCTCAAAACTGTCAGGGTCATCAAAAACGAGGAAAGTCTGAGAAACTGTCACAGCCAAGAGAAGCCCAAGGGACATGACAACTGAATGTGATGTGGTGTCCTGAGTGGGGTCCTAAAACAGGAAAAGAACATTAGGTGAAAACTACTGACATCTAAATAAAGCATGGACTTTGGTTAATAAATAAGGTATCAACATTGTTCATTAATTATAAAAAGGTACCATAAGATATTAATAATAAGGGAAACTGGGTGCTTCAGAGAGATCTGGTGGCACAGTGGTTAAAAGGTTAGCCTGTTAACCAAAAGGTTAGCAGGTTGAATCCACCAGCGGCTCCTTGGAAACCCTATGGGGCAGTTCTACTCTGTTCCACAGGGTCACACTATCTGTTGGAATCGACTCGATGGCAATGGGTTTGGTTTGATTGGTTTGGGTGCTTCAGGGTATATGGGAACTCTCTGTACCATCTTTGCATTTTTATGTAAATCAAAAAAATAGTCTATTTAAAAAATACATGTAATGAAAAACAAAACAAAACCACGTGGAGGCCTAGAAGCTGTGTATAGTTGCCCTGAAGTGGTTTTAGCTGACTAGGTTCCTTATTTAGTTACCTTCTTAGATTGACTTGTGTTTTCTTGGAGAATTGCAGCTGCATAATTAATAACATATGCATCAAATTGCTCTAATTTCACATTGCTTTGTACTTTAGATACATGTACAAACTCATGTATATTCAAATTCACAAATGTGAAACAAAGATGCACAGGGCTTTAATGCAGCTTTTAAGCTTCTTTTTGATCAGCAGAAAGAGAGAGAGCACGTGCACTCTTAAATGTTCTGTTTGAAAATGCAGAAAGTCCCCTGGTTCAGGGTAATGCCCTCTCATAGGGACAAATAGGAGGGGCAGTAGTCCCAGATCTGCCAGGGAAAAGATGATTTTTGAGACTTTCTGTCCATCTTCAGATCAACCCCGTTTAGTTTATGACAGTTTATTGTCACATTGAAATAAGTTTCATTTGTTTAGAAACAATAAATTACGAAAACGACAGTGGTGCTGCCGGAGCACTAGAAAGAATGACACCACTCTCACGTCTTATTTGCTATTTATTTTATTTAAACCAAATGATTGCACCACTGAAGACATTGACATCTGATCTACATATTCAATATCTGCTCAGCAGTGTAATTCAAGAGCACCTTCCGATATACCACATTGGACTGTATTTTCCCACGTGGGACGCACCTGAGTGTTACAACTCAGCCCTTATTGGAGGATATGGCATCAGCATAGCCCGTGGGAGGCTGCCCTGCACCTGCGGCATCATCACGGTGCTGGGCACAAAAAGGGGAGACTGGGACTCAGCATGGTTATTGTTAAGTACTAATAGTAATGACGATGATCAGCGCCATTTCCCAAGGATAGGGTTGACTCACCGGCAACGGGTTTGGTTTAATATGTGCTAGGACCCACACTAAGTCTTTCTTATGTGTCTTTCATATGTGAACTCTCCCATTTAATTTTCACAACAGCCCCCTGAGGTCAGCAGGGCCTAACATTACATCAGTTGGACAGATGAGCCAGCCCATGCACAGATGGCTTAAGTACCATCGCTGAGAGCCCACAGCTGCAGGTGGTGGAGTGGGATTCTTAGTAGGAGGAGTGCTTGCTGCTACAGCTAAATCCCTAGACCCAAAACACTTTAAATGCTGGGCAGGAATTATCAACTTGTCTATCATCTTTGGTAGGTTGGGAGGAAGGATTCTTTTTTATTCACTGTTTTTATTGTGAGAACTTGCAAGCTTTCAGAAAAGTAAAAGTACAGTACAGTGAGCATCCGTATATCCTTTCCCTGTTGTTGTCAGTTCCAACTCATAGAGACCCTATGTACAACAGAACGAAACATTGCCTGGTCCTGTGTCATCCTCACAATCATTGTTATGCTTGAGCCCACTATTGCAGCCACTGTATCAATCCATCTCCTTGAGGGTCTTCCTCTTTTTCACTGACCCTCTACTTTACCTAGCATGATGTCCTTCTCCAGGGACTGATACCACCTGATAACATGTCCATAAGTATGTGAGACGAAGTCTTGCCATCCTTGTTTCTAAGGCTGTACTTCTTCCAAGACAGATTTGTTTCTAAGGCTGTACTTCTTCCAAAACAGATTTGTTTGTTCTTTTGACAGTCCACAGTGTATTCAATATTCTTTGCCAAGACCATATTTTAAAGACATTAATTCTTCTTGGTCTTCTTTATGTATATGAGGCAATTGAAAACTCCATGGCTTGGGTCAGACACAACTGTCTTTAAGGTGACATCTTTGCTTTTTAACACTTTAAAGAGATCCTTCACAGCAGATTTGCCCAATGCAATGCATCGTTTGATTTCTTGACTGCTGTTTCCATGGGTGTTGATTGTGGATCTAAGCAAAATGAAACACTTGACAACTTGAATCATTTCTCCGTTTATCATGATGTTGCTTATTGGTCTAGTTGTGAGGATTTTTGTTTTCTTTACGTTGAGGTGTAATCCATACTGAAGGCTCTGGTCTTTGATCTTCATCAGTAAGTGCTTCAAGTCCTCTTCACTTTCAGCAAGCAAGGTTGTATCATCTGCATACCATAGGTTGTTAATGAGTATTCCTCCAATCCTGATGCAGCTTTCTTCTTCATATAGTCTAGTTTCTCAGATTACTTACTCAGCACACAGATTGAACAAGTATAGTGAAAGAATATAACGCTGATGCACACCTTTCCTGACTCTAAACTACACAGTATCCCCTTGTTCTGTTCAAATGACTGCCTCTTGGTCTATGTACAGATTCCTCATGAGCACAATTAAGTGTTCTGGAATTCCCATTCTTCTCAATGTTATCCATAATTTGTTATGATCCACACAGTTGAATGCCTTTGCATAGTCAATAAAACACAGGTAAACATCTTTCTCGTATCCTTTGTTTTCAGCCAAGATTCATCTGATATCAGCAATGATATCACTGGTTCCACGTCCTCTTCTGAATCTGGCTTGAATTTCTGGCAGTTACTTGTTGATGTACTGCTGCTGCCACTTTTGAATGATCTTCAACAAAATTTTACTGGCATGTGATATTAATGATATTGTTCGATAATTTCTGCATTCTGTTGGATCACCTTTCTTTGGAATGAGTGCAGATATGGATCTCTTCCAGTCAGTTGGCCAGGAAACTTTCTTCCAAATTTCTTGACATAGACAAGTGAGCACTTCCAGCGCTGCATCTGTTTGTTGAAACATCTCAATTGGTATTCTGTCAATTCCTGCAGCCTTGTTTTTCACCAATGCCTTCAGTGCAACTTGAACTTTTTCTGTCAGTACCGTCGATTCTTGATCATATGCTACCTCCTGAAATGACTGAATGTGGACTAGTTCTTTTTGGTATAGTGACTTTGTGTATTCCTTCCATCTTCTTTTGTTGCTTCCTGCATCGTTTAATATTTTACCTATAGAATCCTTCAATATTCCAACTCAAGGCTTGAATTTTTCTTCAGTTCTTTCAGCTTGAGAAATGCAAAGTGTGTTCTTCCTTTTGGTTTTCTAATTCCAAGTCTTTGCACATGTCATTATAATACTTTACTTTGTCTTCTCGAGCCGCCCTTTGAAATCTGTTCAGCTCTTTCACTTCATTATTTCCTTCATTTCTTCCATTTGCTTTAGCTACTTGATGTTCTAGAGCAAGTTTCTGAGTCTCTTCTGACATCCATTTTGGTCTTTTCTTTCTTTCCTGTCTTTTTAATGACCGCTTGCTTTCTTCATATATGATGTTCTTGATGTCGTTCCACAACTCGTCTGGTCTTTGGTCTTTAGAGTTCAATTCAATGTGTCAAATCTGTTCTTGAGATGGTCTATATATTCAGGCGGGATATACTCAAGGTCATACTTTGGCTCTTGTGGACTTCTTCTAATTTTCTTTGGCTTCAACTTGAACTTGTACCGGAGCAATTAATGGTCTGTTCCGCAGTCGGCCCCTGGCCTTGTTCTGACTGATGACTCATCAGCCATCCTTACCCTAGTTTCAACATTTCTTCATGTTTTGCCTATCTCTAGCTTTTCAAGAATTTCTGCATGTAAAATTCAGTGACATTAATTACATTCTTCAAGTTGTGGAACCATTCTTGCCATCTTTTTCCAATGTTTTCTACAACCAGTAACATAAAGTCAATGCCCACAAAGCAAAAATATCCCCTTTTCCCCTGCATCTCACCCCTGATAACCACTAACAATTTTTGGTTTCTATGTATTTGCTTGGAGCCCTGGTGGTGTAGTGGTTAAGAGCTATGGCTGCTAACCAAAAAGTCAGCACTTCAAATCCACCAGCTGCTCCTTGGCAACCCTACGGAGCAGTTCTACTCTGTCCTACAGGGTTGCTATGAGTCAGAATTGACTTGATGGCAACCTGTTACATATTTGCTTATTTAATATAAATGATATCATACAGTATCCTTTTGTGACTGACTTATTTCTTTGTTTAGTTTTTAATTGTTATTTTGAAATATTATAAAATAGACAGTGTAGAGGGAACATACGGTGAACTCCTCTATTCCCATCACTCAGAATTAGCAATTATCAAACTTTTGCCACACTTGCTGAATCTGGTCTTTCCACTGTTATTGTTTTAAAGTTCAGACCTTGCATCTTTCCAGACCTATGTATTTCAGTATGCATCTCTAAAATATGGATATTTTCTTCATAACTGCAATGCCATTATCATGCTTAACAAAAATAACTAATCCCTTGGTGTCACCTAACATCCAGTTGTATTAGATTCCTGGGCTGCTGTAACAAAGTACAAACTAGGTGGCTTAGAACAGCAGAAATTTGTTCTCTCCCAGTACTGGAGACTAGAAGTCCCAAATCAAGATGCAAGTAGGGCTGTGCTCTCTCTGAAGGCTTTAGGGGAAGATCCTTCCTTGCCTCTTCCTGTTTCCAGTGTTTACCAGCAATCCTTGGCATTCTTTTATTTGTAGAAGCTTCACTTCAGTCTCTGCCTCCATTGTCACACGGCACTCTCCCTGTGCATCTTCTGTGGTCCAAATTTCCTCTTCCTATATGAACATCAGTCATTGGATTAGGGCTCATCCTAATCCAGTATGACCTCATTTTAACTTAATAACATCTGCAAAGATCCTATTTCCAAGCAAGGTGACATTCATAGGTACCTAGGGGTTAGGACTTTCACATATCTTTTTGCAAGACACAATTCAACCCATACCACCAGTCTACTTTCAAATTTTCCCAGTTGTCCCAAGAACGCCTTTTTACAGCTGACTGGTTTGAATCTGGATCCAAACAAGGTCCACACGTGGATTTGATGGTGTCTCTTAAGTCTTAAACAGTCCATCTCCTCCTTACTCTTTTTTGTTCTGTTCTCTTATTGAAGAAACCAGGCCGGTTGTCCTATAGAATGTTCCACGTTTCCGACGTGTCTGTTCGTACCTTTATGATGTTATTCAGCTTGCTCCTTTATTCCCTGCATTTCCTATGAAAGAAAAGTTAGGTCTAAAGTCTTTTTTTTTTTTTTTAATTGCACTTTAGATGAAGGTTTCCAGAGCAAACTAGTTTCTCATTAAACAATTAATACACATATTGTTTTGTAACATTGGTTGCCAACCCCACAACATGTCAACAATTTCCCCTTCTTGACCTTGAGTTCCCCATTACCAGCTTTCCTGTCCCCTCCTGCCTTCTTGTCCTTGCCCCTGAGCTGGTGTGCCCATTTAGTCTCGTTTTGTTGTATGGGCCTGTCTAATCTCTGGCTAAAGAGTGAACTTCACGAGTGACTTCATTACTGAGCTATAACAGTGTCTGGGGGCCATACTCTTGGGGCTTCTCCAGTCTCTGTCAGATCAGTAAGTCTAGTCTTTTTGTGTGTGTGAGAGGGTTAGAATTTTCTTCTCCATTCTTCTCCAGCTCTGTCCAGGACCTCTATTCAGATCCCTGTCAGAGCAGTGAGTGACTTATTTCACTCAGCATAACATTTCCAGGTTCATCCATGTTGTAGCGTGCATTAGGATTTCATAACTATTTCTATTGTATGGCTAGACCACACTTTGTTTATCCCTTCATCTGTTGATGGGCGTTTCCGTTGTTCCCACTTTTTGGCTGTTGTGAATAGTGCTGCAACGGTTTCTTCTATTACCCAGTGATGTGTAAGCAGAGTATTATTCAGTTT
>NW_004443967.1:17147134-17174608 GCF_000243295.1 Trichechus manatus latirostris
GTTTTGTCTCCTGCTGGAAGCTCCATGAAGCTGCTTTCTCACACCCCCATTTGCTGGTCTCCGATAGGAGTCCAAGATGGTGGATCCATGTCGCGTTAGCTGATAGGGGACCTCTGCATGAATCTCTCCTCTGTCTCCGTTCTCTGTCAGTTTTCTCACTCCATTTGGTGCTTGGCTGAGTTCTTTATGTCTTCATTTGATGTTTTAGGGTTTCAGGACTGTTGTTTTCTCTGCTCGGCTTAGTTTTTTGGATCTTTGCTGTAGAGGGACGGCGTGGTGCTTCTGCCTAGAGCGCCATTTTGCCGGAAGTCTCCAATAGTGCTGCAGTGGACACTGGTCCACAGGTTTCTGTGAGTGTCCTACTTTCACTTCTGCGTAGGTACCTAAGACTGGGATTGCTGGGTCATGTGGTGGTTGTATGTTGAACTTTGTGAGGACCCACCACACTGTTTTCCACAGTGACTATTCTCTAGCTTTGTTTTCTTTCTCTGAGCTATTGGGGAATGAGGTGCAGACATCATGAGATTTCATTCCTAAATCCCTCAACCCCTTAAGATGAGGACACCAGATGAGCATGTGGACCCAATGCCTTTGGAATAAAGGACAGTTACCTGTGCTGGTACTTGAGATCCTCCCGGGTCGGGCCTCAATAAGCCCATCTCCTCCCCTTTCACAGTCTACTGCACCCACCCACCACTCACTGTTCTCTGAGAACAGGCTACTCCATGGTGTTGAGCCTGATTCCTTCTCTGACCACCGAAACTCTGCTTGCCTGTGAGGCCCAGGTGATGTCACCCTTGCTGTCCATGGAGCCGCGCCAATGCCCCAGTCTGTATCAATCACTCCTTTCGCCTCCACACTAGGTGACTTGTGTCTCCACCACATAACCCTCTGGTGTTCTGCTTTTTTTTAGCGGTAGCTGTTTCCCTGTCTGTCTGTTTGGGTAGCAATCTGCTTAAGGGAAGAGGTGGTGGACCATTTATCTTTGAATCCTCCTTAACGTGGGACACAGAGGCTGACACATAGTAGGTGCTTAATAAACACTCATTGAATTGCATGCATTGGTAGTTTTTTGGTAGAATTCTCCCCTTCAGTGCACGAGAACTGGGTTCAATTCCTAGCCAATCTACCTTATGCATAGCCACCACCTGTCTGTCAGTGGAGACTTGGATTTTGCTATGATGATGAACAGGTTTCAGCAGAGCTTCCAGACTAAAACAGACTAGGAAGAAAGGCCTGGCAATCTACCTCTGAAAATCAGCCAGTGAAACCCCTATGAATCATAATGGTCTGATGCACAGTCAATCATGGGAATGGTGGGACCAGGCAGCATTTCTTTCCATCGTGCATGGGGTCTCCATGAGTTGGGTTGACTTGATGGCAGCTAAAACCAACTTGCTGAAAGTAAATGTTCAGACACTAGAAATGTTTGGTTTTTCTTATTACAAGAAAAAAATCATTTGCGTTTATTTGCAGTTAGTTACAAACCAAAAAATCTCCAGCCCTCTGAATGGTCTCAGTATACGAGACAGTAGCACTTAAAGACTGGAGTATTTTCATTTTTTTAAAAAAATACCATCCTAGTGAAGAGAGTGCATGTTATTGAGTGAGTCTTCCAGGCCTCGTGGTATCAGCGGGTAGTTCCATTCTGTTTACACTGGGGACTTAAAACCACGTGAGGAAAAAGAAAAAGCTATTGCAAAGAAAATCATGATTGAAAACTACAGAGAGGGGAAATATTTCTTTCTTCAAAAGTGCCTGTAACATCCGAAGAATGCTACAAAAAAGAGGCTGTTAATAGCGGATAGTTCAAGGTTATGTTATTATGCCCAACTGCAGAAGTTTTAGAAAAAGGCACTAAATGAAGCAGTTATGGCCAAGACAGCCTATTTACAAGGGGAAAAAATACATTGTATTTCTGAATGCAACAGCTGCATGTAAGTGTAACAAGATCCTGGCTCAAATTATAGCTTTGGAGTCGGCCCCCCTCACAGTGCCTAATCTCCACTCGCCAGCCCTGGCAGAGGCTGTCCGTAACGGCCCCAAGGACGCTTTTCCCAGCATGACTGTGTGGCAGCTGTTGGGTGGGCAGCCGTGTGGATTTTGGGTCAGCGTGCATGTGAGCACAGGCCTTCTGCTGGCTGACTGCAGGAGAAGCTAATGTCGGGCTGTGCCAGCCGCTGGCTTTCCCTGGCAGCACCCTCTGAGCTGACCCCATTCTGTATGGCTGTGCAGCCCTGGTTTTGTCTTTTAAAGGCACACACTATCTGTTCCTTCCTTAACAGGGCATAGGAAGGGAGGATTTTCCATCCATAAAATATGCAACCTGAAGGTACTGTCACCGATCCATCACCATGTGTGTTTAGCATCCATCCTCCAATCCTGCGCAAAAATTGGCTCTGCACCAAAGGGCCTCTGATGACCCTATCTCTTCTCTGGATGGACACTTAACTGGTTGCCGTCAAGTTGGCTCTGACTTATGGTGCACCCATGTGTGTCAGAGTAGAACAGCTCCATACTGTTTTCAACGATTGATGATTTCAGAAGTAGATCACTGGACCTTTCTTCCAAGGCACCTTTGGGTGGACTTGAACCTCCAACATTTTGGATAGCCGCTGAGCACATTGACCATTTGCACCACCCAGGGACAAGACTTAGCAATGAATGAATCCCCAACACAACATCACCCTTTCCTCACACACAGACACATAGCACTCCCCAAAGCAACATAAACTCACTGAGCATGTAGATGGCAGTATGTCTGTCTACACAGGAGCCGGGTTGATTATCCTCTCTCCTCTCTTCCTTGCTTTCCTCTTTTGGTGGGATGTGGGAGGGGGTGTGAGAGTAGAGTGTTGATTACGATGCTGAGAAGAGTTAACGAGAGTAAGAACAGCCAAGTAGACAGGTTTATTCAATCAACGTCCTCTCCTTGGGGAAATCAACCCCCCCTGCCCTGATGGCTCAGTGCTTAAATGCTCAGCTGCTAAGTGAAAAGACAGTGGTTCCAACCCACCAGCCACTTTGTGGGAAAAGATGTGGCAGTCTGCTTCCTTAAAGATTACAGACTTGGAAACCCTAAGGGGCAGTTCTACTCTGTCCTACAGGGTCATTATGAGTCAGAATCAACTTGATCACAACAGGTTGGTTTTGGTTTTGGTCCCCATTTCATTGTAATCGAGTTTAATCCTTTTGCTTTGGATGAGCTGAACTTACTCCCTTGGTCCCAGGAATGGGCACGTCACTCAAGCCTGCCAAACCAGTCTTCTGTCTTCTCAACTATAGTGATTGTTTGGGAGATGGGTATGTGGCCAGGCCCATCAGAGCCCTCCTGGAGACGTCCCTGGATCCACCTGGAAAGGCTCTTGCTCCTGCTGTGATGGAGGAGCTGAAGGGACAGGAAGGCTTGGCCAGCCACCACCTTGCTACCAAACGGGTATAGCCAATTTGAAATGAGTCAAGCCGGGTAGACCACATGAAAGAGAAGAAGGCAAAGGCTCCATGGCTTCATTTCATTAAAGCCCAAAGCTGGGTTACCCCCCTTGCATTTTCCAATTCAGAACTCACTGTCATTGAGTCGATTCCGACTCATAGCGACCCTATAAGACAGAGTAGAACTGCTCCATAGGGTTTCCAAGGAGCCCCTGGTGGATTTGAACGGCCAACCTTTTGGTTAGCAGCCAATCTCTTAACCACCATGCCACCAGGGCTCCTGGACCCAATAAATTCTCTTCTAGCTTCAGTCAGATTGAATTGGGGTTTTGTCAACTTATCATTGAAAAAGTCTTACCTCTGAAATCATTCTACTTAATTATTTGCTTCATGTTTTGTGCTTCCCTTTTCCCAGATATAGATTAGATGAAATGAGGACTTTGGGTGCCCCAGTCGACCCCAACTCATGGCTCATTCCCTACTATCATTTAACTATTATCCTAGCAATAAGGTTGAAGGCACTCCCCCAGCTCAGCCCCTTACCCTGTTTTAAGTTTTGATTAGTACTTACCACCATCTAAACTTATATTTAATGTTTGTTTACTTTTCATCTGATCTCCCAAGTAGAATATAAATTCCATGAAAGCAGGAACTACGTTTTGTTCATGGCTTATCCTATTAACTCAATAAAATTTTGTTGAGTGACTATGTTAATCACAAAGCACAACTTTGATTCCTTAAGGCAACCATTAAGCACAGTCCCTGCACTCAGGATGCTCCAGTGGGTTAATCAATTGTAAAATGAATTAAGATACTGTATTTAGAATGAAGATCGAAGGAAGGAAATCTTCCAGGGGTGGAGGAGAGAGGATTCCAGGAGACTCCTGATGGAGAGTGGGGTTGGTGGTTGGAACTGCAGGCCCAGGGAGGCACAAGTGTCTTAAATCAATAAGACAACCGCGATCCTATTATACGCAAGGTGTTGAAGGGGACAATGAGATGTTAGAAAAAGAATCCAAGATTACTGGGAAGATGGAAAAGAATACTTTTGAAGAAAAGTCAAAATTTCATTGGAATGAGTAAATATTTAAACTGAATTTAAACTGAAAGCTCTTTTTTGGAAAATGTTAATGGTTGAGGAGCTCTCCAAAATATTGTTTTATACTTTTCTTTATTCTTTTTATCAGATAATTTTAGCTCTAAGGGAAAAACAGTCAAACTGATGTTTTTTGCTGATGAGCCATTGACACATGCCTGGCAAAGGCAGATACATGCAAAGTATAATATGAAGACCAACTAAATCTGCCAGGCTCCATCGGATACTTTAGAGCCAAATTTCTCTCTTTTAAGGAGCCATGAAGAACACAATCTAAAAATGAGGCATGGGAAAACCTCATTAAGTCAGAAATGTCTCTTCTCAACTTGTGACCACTTGAATTTTATCTTTATAACCAATAATTTGCAAAGCAAATTAAGAATGTAAATAAGATTAAAGAGGGAGTGTTTAAACTACTTAAGAGAACAAAATGTTTTCATGCATCAGAAGTGATATGCTAATTAAAATATCTTTTCATTAATAAAGTCACCTTTCCACCTTAGTCTGATGAAATAAATTTCTCTGAAAAAAAGTGAACTTTGTTTTTCTTAAAATAGTGAATAACTTTCATTGGTGTGCATTTAAGAGGTTCAGTACACAAGATTAAGAATTCAAACCATCTCTAATATTTCCTCTTTAGTGTTTTTATTACTTTTCTTTGAAACATTTTTTATTAGGGTGTTTTTGTGTTTATGTCAATTTTATCAACCAGTTGATGGACATTTGAATTATTCACAGTTGCTGTGATATTTGAGTACAAGTCTTTATTGGGACATACGTTTTCATTTCTCTTTAATAAATAAATACCAAGAGTGGAATGACTGCTCCATATGGTAAATACATGTTTAACTTATTTAAAAAAAAAAACCTATTTTCCAAAGTGGTTGCACCATTTTACATTCCTGTCAGCAATGACCACAACTTGTCTGTCAGTTTGTCAAACTGTGGTGGCTTGTATGTTGCCGTGATGCTGGAAGCTCTGCCACCAATATTTCATGTGCCAGCAGGGTTACCCATGGTGGACAGGTTTCAGTGGAGTTTCCAGACTAAGACAGACCAGGAAGAAGGACCTGGTGATCTACTTCTAAAAAAATTGGTCAGTGAAAACCTATTGATTGATAATACTTTTTTTCATCAACATAAATGGTGACTGTACATGTGGACCTCACCAGATGGAATACACAGGAATCAAATCAACTACATCTGTGGAAAGAGATGAGGGAAAAACTCAATGTCGTCATTTAGAACAAGGCCAGGGGCTGACTTCAAACAGATCATCAAACACTCATATGCAAGTTCAAGTTGAAGCTGAAGAAAATTAGAACAAGGCCATGAGAGCCAAAGTATGACCTTGAGTATATCCCACCAGAATATACAGACCGTCTCAAGAATAGATTTGATCCATTGAACACTAATGACCAAAGACCAGACGAGTTGTGGGATGACATCAAGGACATCATACATGAAGAAAGCAAGAAACCATTAAAAAGAAAGAAAAGTCCAAAAAGGATGTCAGAAGAGACTCTGAAACTTGCTCTTGAA
Organism: Trichechus manatus latirostris; assembly: GCF_000243295.1. Classification (NCBI taxonomy): domain Eukaryota; kingdom Metazoa; phylum Chordata; class Mammalia; order Sirenia; family Trichechidae; genus Trichechus; species Trichechus manatus. The sequence goes on from NW_004443967.1 coordinate 17,153,205, forward strand.
TGTAAAGTAGCTAAAGTGAAGAAATGATGAGTAAAAGCTGAACAGATTTTGAAGAGTGGCTCGAGAAGACAAAGTAAAGTGTTATAATGAAATGTGCAAAGACCTGGCACTAGAAAACCAACAGGGAAGAACACGCTCTGCAGTTCTCAAGCTAAAAGAACTGAAGAAAAATTCAAGCCTCAAGTTGCAGTATTGAAGGATTCTTGGGGGAAAATATTGTACGACCCAAGAAGCATCAAAAGAAGATGGAAGGAATACACAGAGTCATTATACAAAAAAGAACTGGTCGACATTCAACCATTTCAGGAGGTAGCATATGATCTAGAATGGACAGGACTAAAGGAAGAAGTCCAAGCTGCACTGAAGGCATTGGTGAAAAACAAGTCTCCAGGAACTGACAGAATACAAATTGAGATGTTTCAACAAATGGATGCAGTCCTGGAAGTGCTCACTCGTCTATGTCAAGAAATTTGGAAGAAAGCCTCCTGGCCAACCGACTGGAAGAGTCCCATATTTGTTCCCCTTTCCAAAGACAGGTGATCCAACAGAATGTGGAAATTATCAAACTATATCAATAATATCATACAAATATAATTTTGCTGAAGATCATTCAAAAGTGATTGCAGCAGTACATTGACAGGAAGCCTCTGGAAGTTTAAGCCAGATTCGAAGAAGATGTGGAATGAGGAATATCATTGCTGATGTCAGATGGATCTTGGCTGAAAGCAGAGAATACCAGAAAGATGTTTACCTGTGTTTTATTGACCATGCAAAGGCATTTGACTGTGTGGATCACGACAAATTATGGATATCATTGTAAAGAATGGGAATTCCAGAACACTTAATTGTGCTAATGAGGAACCTGTACATAGACCAGGAGGCAGTCGTTCGAACAGAACAAGGGGATACTGCATGGTTTAAATTCAGGAAAGGTGTGCGTCAGGGTTGTATTCTTCCACCATACTTATTCAATATGTATGCTGAGCAAGTAATCTGAGAACCTGGACTATATGAAGAAGAACGTGGCATCAGGATTGGAAGAAGACTCATTAACAACTTGCCATATGCACATGACACAACCTTGCCTGCTGAAAGTGAAGAGGACTTGAAGTATTTACTGATAAAGAACAAAAACTACAAGCCTTTAGTATGGCTTACACCTCAACATAAAGGAAACAAAAATTCTCACAACTGGGTCAATAAGCAACTTCATGATAAATGGAGAAAATATTAAAGTTGTCAAGGATTTCATTTTACTTGGATCCACAATCAATGCCTGTGGAAGAGTAGTCAATAAATCAAATGACATATTGCATCGGACAAATGTACTGCAAAAGATCTCTTTAAAGTATTAAAAAGCAAAAATGTCACTCTGAGGACTAAGATGTAACTGGCCCAAGCCATGGTGTTTCCGATCACCTCATATGCACGTGAAAGCTGGACAGCAAATAAGGAAGACCAAAGAAGAATTGATGCCTTTGAATTATGGTGTTGGTGAAAAATATTGAATACACCATGGACTGCCAGAAAAGTGAACAAATCTGTCTTGGAAGAAGTGCAGCCAGAATGCTCCTTAGAAGTGACAATGGTGACACTTCGTCTAGAGTACTTTGGACATGTTACCAGGAAGGACCAGTCCCCGGAGAAGAACATTATGCTTGGTAAAGTAGAGAGTCAGCAAAAAAGAAGACCCTCAGTGAGATGGATTGACACAGTGTCTGCAACAATGGGCTCAAACATAGCAATAATTGTGAGGATGGTGCAGGACCGGGAAGTCTTTTGTTCTGTTGTACACAGGGTCGCTATGAGTCGGAACAAACTCAAAGGCACCTAACAGCAACAGCAACCAGCGATGTACAAGAGTTCCAGTTGTTCCACGTCTTCATGAACACTGTAATTTCAGGCTTTTTAACTTTAGCTATTCCAGTGGATATTTGTTTATTTATTTTTTCTGCACAAACAAAGCTTTATTGAGAAAAAGTAGCTCGTGAGCGGAGGCAAAGAGGGGCAATACTACGCTAGCCTTTGTCTCCCCAAATAAAGGATTGGCTAGGGCTTATAAAGGTTTTTAGGTGGGAAAAGGCATCATCTTTATTCATGAAAGAGGCGGGGTTATGAAGATTAGGTGCATCCACAGGAGGCAGCCCAAGATGGAACCCATAACAAAGGCTCCTGGGACTGGATGGCAGGACTTATTACGGTGTGCCGCCCCTGCGCAGTACCCCCGGGGTGCCTGCTCGATTCCTGTCGCGAGTCTGTCAGTCACCTTGCGGATGTCTGCGCATGCTCCAGGGACAAGATCCAGCCGGTTCTTCTGTAAAACATCTCATCAAGGAAGTACATTGAGAGCTGGGTGGGTTGTCCTTTCTTTATTGTATGTTTCAAGATAATGGGTTTTGTGTCATTAGTTAAGCACATGTTTTTAGTTCAGGGTCCTTGGCCTAGGGGCTCAGTCCCTTTTTCCCTTCCCTATCTCATTCCCCCCTGAGAGATTTCATACTCATAATTCTTTATGAGGATGTAGGGGCAAAGGTTTCTTCTTTAACTTCTTCAAGCTGACACTGGGTTGTTGGCCTGCCTAGCGGAGTAGAAATCTCTCCCTACTCTATCTGATGGTTGGGATGGCTCTTCACCAGAGAGGGGTTGAAAGCCCTGCACTACCATTAATTTTAAATGGAACTGTTGGAGTCTAGATGAGAAGAATTGGGCAAGTAGTTTAAAAAAATGCATGAGCCGAAAAGAAGCAAGAGGAGAAGGGTAGCAGTGGGTCCCAGCAGGGGTAAAAACCAAGCTAGCGAAGGTAAAAAGGCTTTAATCTGTTGCCAGATGCTATTGCTGTATCTTGGTCCTTGAAGCAGACCCAGTAGTTAGTTAGGTTGGCTCCCAAGCTGTAAGCCTGGGACAGCTGTATCAGAGAGTTTTCATCCCACTGGGCCTTCTACTCGATTAAAGTGAAAAGGGCAGTAAGGAGGAGGAGTACAAGCAAGGGACTGGCCATTTTTGGTTAGGGTTTCTACTCAGCATGGGCCAAAATGGTCCTTCTTGGGAGGATTTCCTTGAAGGCAAAAGGCAGGCAATATTAACAAGAGCAGAATAGCAAACAGCATTCCTATTAGAGTAGGAAGGTCAGGCATTACTTATCTCTGATCTTTTTTCCTTCTAAACAGGAACTTCAGGTCTTCCATGGGCTCACATATGTATTGAAGTTTTCCAGTAAGTGTGCCTTCTTCAGGCCGAGCATCTTGTGGAACATAAGGTTTAACTTGGGAGCTATGCACCCAGCGGTGACTCCTTTTAGCTTTACTGCAGTTGGTGTTGTAAGGACAACCTGGAAGGGCCTGGTCCACTTTCTCTGGAGATGACTCTCTGGTGCACTCTATCTCCAAGTTTTTAAGAGCACTGCATCTCCTGGTTCATAAGTATGACAGCTCTCTTTGTTGGGAGCAGGTAACACTTAATTCCCATATTTTCTGAAGGCTTTTTGGCCTTGTCCCAGATTAATTAGGTACTTCAGTGATTGGTTTAATTCTGGGTCAATAATTAGATCTGTAGTCAGGAAGGGACACCCATATAGCATCTCCTAAGGGCTGAGTTTTAGGTTACTCCTGGGGGCTGATCTTACTTGCAGCATTGCGATTGGGAGCGTTTTTAGCCAGGACTCTTGGGTCTCCTGACAGAGCTTTGCGAGTGTTCTTTTTAAAGTTTGGATCATTCTCTCTACCTATCCTGACAACTAGGGGTGCCAGGCAGTGTGTAACTTGTAGTTTACTCCCAGGGCACTAGAAAGGTTTTGGGTTATCTTAGCCATGAATGCTGGGCCGTTACCCAATTGTAGGGACAGAGGAAGTCTAAACTTTGGGATTATTTCTTTTAACAGGGACTTTACTTCTATGGCCTTTTCTGTTCTAGCGGGAAAGGCCTCTACCCATCCAGTAAAGGTTCTACAAAAACCAAAAGGTATTTAAATCCTTGTTTGGCAGGTAATACTGTAAAGTCAACTTGCCAGTCTTCCCCCGGGTACATCCCCCTATGTTGAACAGGGTTAGCTAGTGGGGGAAAAACTGGATGAGATTGGGGATTGTTTCTCTGACAGATTTCACAGCCTCTTACTGCTTGCTTAACTGTCTTATGCAGGTTGTTTCCCAGAAGTGGGGTTTGAGGAGGGTCAGGAGAGCATCCCTCCCAAAGTGAGTAGCATCATGGATTCCCTTAACCACCTTCCACTGAATAGACTCAGGGATGAAGACAACCCCGTTTTCATTTACTAGCCATCTGCTAGGGTTAAAGGTGAACCCTGCTTCTTCTGCTTCGCGTTTTTTCCTTACTCAGATACTGGGGATGTTCTGGTAAGGGACCATAGGGAATCAGGGCTAATGTCTTTTCTGTTTCTAGGCTCTTAGCAGGCTGTTTGGCTGCTGTGTCTGCCTTATTATTTTCCAAAATGACATGGCTGTCACCCTTTTGATGTCCCTTGCAGTGAATGACTGCTACTTGTCTGGGGAGGTAGGCGGCTTCCAATAATTCCAGTATTAGGTCTTTATATTTTATAGGGGAGTTTTTTGCTGTAAGCATTCCTCTTTCCTTCCATACAGCAGCATGTGCATTTAAGATTAAATAGGAGAACTTGGAATCTGTATAAATATTTACAGACTTTCCCTCTCCTAGCTGTACAGCTTGTATAAGAGCAATTAATTTGCCTTCTGTGCTGAGGTGTCAGGTGGGAGGCCTTTAGCTTCTATGACCTGAGTTAAACTAACAACCGTGTATCTGGCTCTCTGGACTCCTTGATCAACAAAGCTACTCCCATCAGTAAGCCACTGTTCATCAGCGTTATCTAAAGGGGTCTCTTGGAGATCGGGTCTGCTGGAGTAAACTTCCTCAATGGTGTCTACACAATTGTGTTCTAGCTGAGATGTTGTGACTGTTGGCAGGCGAGTGGCTGGATCTAGAGTATTGCAAACATTTAAGGTAATTTCTGGAGTATCTAATAAAATAGCTTGATATTGGGTGATTCTTCCTCCTGGCAACCGATGTCCTCCTTTCACCTCTAGAACAGTTTGGAATTGGTGAAGTGTAAGGACTTAAGAAGGTTGTCCCAGGGTGAGTTTTGGGGCTTCGTTTACCAATCGGGCAGTGGCTGCTCCGCCCAGAAGCATCCCGGCCACCCTTGGGCTACTGGGTCCAGTTGTTTCAAAAAATAGGCTACCAGCCCAGTGACTGGTCCTACATTCTGGGTAAGGACCCCTAAAACAATCCCTTGTCTCTTGTGCACAAACAGCTTAAAAGGCTTTTCTAGATCTGGGAGTTCGAGGGAAGGATCCCCTCCGAGATCCAATTTTATCTTTTTGAAGGCCTGCTTGACACTCAGGGTTCCAATCTAGGGGCACCTTCTCCTCCCTTTTTAAAGCCTCATATAATGGCTTTGCTATAAGCTGAAAGTTGTGGATCCATATTCTACAAAATCCTGCCATTCCCCGAAAGCGTCTAAGTTGCTTTCTGGTGGTGGGGAGAGGGAGGTCAGAAATAACCTGCTTTTGGTCAGGCACTAATGCTCGGCTTCCTGGGGATAAGGTGAATCCCAAGTACTGTACGTGACTTTGAGATATCTGGGCTTTTTTGGGGAAGACCCGATACTCACTGTCTCCCAAAAAGTTTAAGAGTGCGATGGTATTCCTGCCAGACCCTTCTTTTGTTTCACTAGCTAACAACAGGTCGTCAACGTATTGAAGCAATATGCTCCCAGGCAAATGAAGCTCCCTCAATTCCTTAGCTAATGCACTTCCAAATAAATGGGGGGAATCTCTGAAACCCTGAGGCAACCTGGTCCATGTGTACTGGGTGGTTTCTAGGGTGTCAGGGTCTCTCCACTCAGAAGCAAAAAGATACTGGTAGTCGGTATGCAACAGTATGCAAAAGAAAGCATCTTTTAAATCTAAAACCGTAAAGTATTGGGTATTTCCGGGGATTTGGGTTAAGAAGGTGTAAGGGTTGGGAACCATAGGATGTATGGGAATCACTGCTTCATTCACAGCCCTAAGGTCTTGAACAAATCTATAGCTCCTGTCAGGCTTTTTGAGGGGGAGAACAGGGGTATTGCATGGGAATTGGCAGGCCCGAATTAATCCATGCTTTAAATAATGTTCTAATACTGGTTTTATTCCTTTCTGAGCTTCTGGTCTCAGAGGGTATTGCCTTCTCTAGGGGTAAGGTAAGTTTGGTTTTAGTTTTATAAGTATGGGCTTTACATTTCCAGCTTTTCCTGGGGTAAAGATGTCCCATACCTCCGGAGATACTTGTTTTAGAATCTCTTCGGGAGGTGATACTTTGAATTCATGGGCTCTTTCTTCTCCTAGTAAGAGGAGGAGCTTTGATTCTCTCTCACTTTCTACTTCTAATCTTTTCTCATCAAAACTTAACAAAGGCACCCAACTTGGCAAGCAAATCTCTTCAAAGTAAGAGAATTGGACATTCAGGGACATAAAGAAAGGAGTGGCTTAAAATGTTAGGTCCTATTTCACAATTAAGGGGGAAAGTGGATTTCCTTACCTTAGGCTTCCCATCAACTCCAGTGACTGTACATACATGGTCAGAGAGTCAGCCACAAGGTTGGGTCAGGACAGAGTAGGCAGCTCCCGTGTCTAGTAAGAAAGTGGTTGTCCTACGTGCCACGACGATGGTAACCTGAGGCTCCACTGGAGTGACGTTGATGGCCCTGTGCCCAGGAGCTGAGCGGTCCTCTGGGCATCATCAATCAGAGCAGTTAGTTCTGCCTTCCAGGGAAAGTTTGCCCAGGAGGGGTCTCTGGGGTCCTCTGCCAGGGTATCTCACTCTGGAGAGCTCTAGGTAGTCCTTCTTCCAGTGACCCTCTTTCCAGCAGTTCCTGCACTGGTTTGGCCCCAGCCTTGCTGGCTGCCATGATTAGCTACCCAATGGCCCAGGTCTTCTTGGCCCCTGTGGGTTACCTCGAGGTGGTCCATGCAGGACTGCTGCAAGCAGTTGGGCATTCACGGCAGCCATCAATCGGGCCTACTTACTCATCTTTTTCTCTTCATTCTCCTCTTCTGCCTGATCCCTATTATTAAAGACTTTAAAGGCCTTCTCTACCAGCCGTGAAGGTGGGGCCTCAGATCCTGCCTCTAGCTGTTGTAACTTCCTCCGAATGTCAGAGGCCCACTGGGTGATAAAGTGCATGGTTAGCAAATGCTGCCCTACTGAAGAATCAGGGTCATTGTTAGTATACTTCCTGACTGCCTCAGCTAGTCATTTAAGAAACACTGCAGGGTTTTCTTCCTTCGCTTGTATTAACTCCTTTACCTTATCATAGTTAACTGGCTTGACAACACACTTTTTCATCCCTTCTGACAGGCAAGTTAGCATATGTCTCATCTTAGTCTGGTCTATGCAATCTTCATAGTCCCATCTGGGATCCATCTCAGGGACTGCTTCTCCCCCTGGCTTATAAATGTTATGCTGTGGGTTCATGGGGGTTAGTGAGTCCACATGTTCCCTGGCTTTAGTCAAGATTCTAGATTTCTCATCTGGGGTGAAAAACGAGTTAAAATGACATTTACATTGCCCCAGGAATATATCAAAAGTTAGACTAAGCTTGATAAATTTATCTTTGAATTATCAGAATCTTCAGAAAAGCTCCCAAATTTCTCCTTACATAGTTCCAGATTGGAGACTGAAAATGGGACATGTACTCGGGTGGTTCCCCCATTCCCATCTACCACTTGTCTCAGAGGGAGCAACTTATCCACAGTTGGTACTAGGGGGGTATAATCTGCTTCCGGACCTAAGTCCCATAGGGGAAGGGGGAGGGACAAACTAAGGGGTTAGGTCTGGCAGGTACAGGAGTTAGGCTAGGAGGTGAAGGGGTACACTTGTCTGGGCTGGCGGAGAGCCTACCATCTTTTCCATGAGAAGTAGCAATTCCGTCTCTTAGGGAATTATAGGGAGAGGTGTCTGTAGAGGACAGCCCTTCAGGTGCTGAGGGGGCTGCTGGATGAGGTGGAGCCTGAAAGGAGGAGTCTGTGAGTATGTCCTCTCTTTCTCTGGGCTTCAAAATAAAAACCTCAAAGGACTTTTCCTTGGGTTTTTTTAAATCTCACTTGGTTCTTAGATTGGGGTCTAGGTTCAAGGCCATGAATGCCTGGACATAAGGAATCTCTTCCCACTTCCCGTGTCTTCTGCAAAAGAGATCTAACTGTAAAATGGTATTGTAAGAGAGACTACTATGTTCTGGCCATTTTTCTTGATCTCCTAAGGTGTATTGTGTCCCAGGCTGTATTGCAAAAGAATGTAAGTTTCTTTTTGTTTAATCTGTCAAGGGCAAAAGAAGACCAGTGGTTTAGTAAGCACCCCAGAAGAGAGTCTATAGAGATGCTGGGTCTGGTTCTCATTTCAGTACCTTTTATGATCGATTATTAGGAGTCCTGGAGATGGATGGACTCCTTGGGAGAGACCTCTTGATGCACTTCAGACCTGATGCTATCGGCCATATAAGTCCTTTAGTAGAGACCTCGGCAATAAGTCCTTTAGTAACTGGTAGCTGGCAAGATCCCTGAGCTTGTGGGGCCCTCCTTTAAAAGATAATAGCTCTTGATTGCTAGTGTTTAACACCAGACCTAACTTGCACTAGGTCCGGGTCTGACTAACAAAAAGACCCTCATTGTCAGGAGGTTGAATGACAACCACAAAGGTGTTGGACCAGGCAGCAAAATGGGGGGAAAAAATTCTTAACGGAAGTCAATTGAATTTAAATACCAGGTACAGAGTTTATGATTTTCACAAATGCAACAATGGGACTGAACTGGGTGACAATTAAGAATCCAAACCCTACAAAATTAGTTACAAACTTGGGGCCCCCACAGGTGGCGACACAGGGAGAAAAAATCATGGGGCATTAGAAACGCATTAACTGGACAAAATGCCAGGGCTTTCACCCACCAATCAGCACTAAATCAAAAGGGGAATAAAGTAAGAAGGAAAGTGAAATGAGGAAGAAGAGAGGGAAAGAGTAAGAGTGACAGAGGGAGTCGAAATACCGCCAGTCAGAAAAGTCAGGGGCGGCCATGGTGAGACTGAGGAATGGTGCTCAAGATGGCATCCAAATAGAAGTGGGAAAGAGAAAGGAATGATGGGAAGAAGAGGGAAAAATGGCACCCAAGATGGTGTCCAAATAGAGGCAGGAAAGAGAAAGGAACTATGGGAAGAAGGAAAAATGGTGCCCAAGATGGCGTCCTAATATAGAAAGTCAGTTACTAGGTCTTACAGGTCTTGGGGTCAAGTCCCTTCACTGCAGACACCAGGTCTAACAGGTCTCAGGGCCAAGCCCCTCACTGCAAACTACACCAGGTCTCAACCGAGGGGAGTCACTCCACTCGTGAGACTCCGGGATTGCACAGGTCCAGGCAGGTGGCTTTTCAACCCAATCTGGGGAGGGTATCTACTGAGCACGCCTGATTTAACCAGAAGCCAGGGGGACTCATGTACCTGTTTCAAAGTAAAAGATAGAGAGATCCTCTGTTCACGTGGAAGCCTGGATGAGAGAAGCAGGTGCAGACATCTACTCACCAGAGGGAGGAATACAGGACGGAACTGAGGCTAGTGTTAACTTCAGTCGTGACCAGACGGTGCCTAAGCTGAGGCCAGAAGAGAAAAGGAAAGATGGCATCAAAGATGGCTCCTAACGTGGGATGAGAAGAGAAAAGAAGATGGCGCCAGACAACAACAACATACACATCGGCCGAACCGAAAAGTAAAGAGAAAAGTAACCCAAGTTCCTGGCTCTCCCCAGGAACTGAGAATAAAACAAAGATAATAAAACAAGGAGGTTCCAGAGCCTGCACAGATTTTTGGTCCTTCTACCCCCACTCGTCTCTTGAAGACCTAGACTTCTCAACAAGGGGTCTCTCCCGTGAACTTGGAAACCGAGTTCCTCAACGGAGAGTAGTTACTCCACAAGCCAGAGGCACTCTGCTCGCTGTGTCCGGACTGATCAGGTCTGGACAGGCACCTTTTTCAACCTTGCCAGGTCTCAAGGTGTCTATTACAGCTGCCCACCAATCATACAAAATGACCCAGAAGAGAAAGGAGAAGAATGTAAAGGAGAGAGTGAAAGAGGAAAGGTAAGATTTGCCCATGCAGAAATAGGGGGCTGAGAATAGAAGTTAGAAGGTCGCTCACCAAGAGGAGGGACACAGGACAAAACGAGTCCTGGCAGCTGCTTGCCCGTCCACTGTGGTCTCGTAGTCTCCCGAGTTCAGGTCCCGAGTTCCCCAGAGATCTTGCAAACCTCTCCTGGCTGGCTCGCCAGAAAACTGTTGCTGGGGTCTTCTGCCCAACATCGGCAGCCCCTATGAGGTTCTTGTCTTCTACTGACCAAGAATGACTAGGAGAGGCTCAAGTTTTCTGCACGAACAAAGCTTTATTGAGAAAAAGTAGCTCGCGACAATACTATGCTAGCCTTTGTCTCCTCCAGTGGATATTTTGTTGTATCTCATTATAGTTTTAATTTGCATTTCCCTAATGACTAGTGATATGGAGCATCTTTTTATGCACTAATTTTCCATCCAGACATGTTTCCTGAAACGTCAAATCTTTTTTATTCTTTTGTTTCTTTTTCTTTTCATAGTACTTTGGATGAAGATTTACAGAGCAAACTTGCTTCTCATTAAAACAATCGATACAAATAGTGTTTTGTGACATTGGTTGCCAACCCCACGATAGGTCAACACTCTCCCCTTTGAAGTGTCAAATCTTTTATCTGTTTTTAAATTTGGTTGTTTAGTTTATCACTGTATTTTTAACATTTCATTGTAGTTTTCTTTTAGGTGTATGTCTTTAAGCAGTATGTAGTTCAAACAGAATTTCCAGAAGAATTATTTCCACTAGAGATTCCTGTCCTCATTCATGTAGATTCTACTTCAGCACAGCCAGTTTAGGGGCCCAGGAGTGGGTATCTTCATTGTGAAAAGCGGTTTTCTGAAACAGCCAATCCATACAATGTTGTTCAGGTATCATTAGTTCAAGTAGCTGCAGCTGTTGCCTCAGTGATGCCTTCCACTATACTTCTCTTCCTAGCTCTTATACATGGTTTCATTTTATGCTAGTTTATCTTCTTTGTCTACGTGGGCCAGCTTTCTATTTGTTTAGTTTTTCTCCATCTGTTTTTTAATACTATTAGTGTATACTTTCAAGCATTTCCAGAACTTTTAAAATTTGCATTTTTCTAATTATGAAATCAGGAATTTATTTATTTCTTCTCAATCCTCCTTGCCTCAGGCACAAAGAAAAATGTAGCATATTCCTGGTTTGCGATTATAATTATTATTATCAATTTATATGTTTTTAATGGTATAGCTGTCTGGTTTCAAGAATTTTTGTTTATATTTGTGGTCCATCGTGAAAGAGACTTACAGGTATTCCTGCTTAGCTCTCTAGTTAATTGGCTTATTTTTTACAAGCTGTGCTTTAATAACTTTGACAGTCTCCAGCATTTAATGAGACCCCATCTCTCTGTTGGCTGGAGTATATATGTCAGAGTGAGTTTTTAAAGGACATTTTCTCAGACCCTGCACAGCTGAGGATGCCATTGCATTATCTCTACACAATTAAAAATTTGGCTGAGTGTAAAATTTGGATTTACAGCACTTCTCCGCTGAGAATCTGTAGACAGTGTCTTCTGTCTTCTAGATTGTCGTTTTTCAGAGAAGTCTGAGGTCAACTGGGTTTTCTGTTTTTATGAGCAGCATACCTTATCTACCTAGACACTTCTAGAATTTTCCCTTTAATTGCCTTGATCAAAAATATGATTCTCTTTCCATTAAATTTGTCTGAGACATAACAGACATTTTCAATCTGGGTATGACTCTTCTTTTTTGGATGAGAAAATGTTTCTCTAATTATGCTTGTCTTTAATCATAATTCTTCTTTCAACCATTCCAGTTTCTTCATTAGACACATCCCTAATTCATAGATTGCCTCTCTCTTGCTCACCTAACAAGAACAGCTTACAGAACTGCTGGTTAGGAGTCCAAGCCCCACTCTACCCCTCTCTAAATCTATTGCACAATTTCAGAGAAAACAACAACACAGTAGCTCCCAGTCCTCCATTCTCAATACCAATGGATAAAAAGCAGAAATCTTTACACTTAGGAGGAAAATCAGCATCACGAAGGGTAAATCTAAAAATAAATATAAAATTCATCCCAGAAGAAACTGAGATAATTCAGAAAAGGTGAAACAAAAATGAAAAACTTCTAATTAATCAAGTAAGAGAGATTTTGGGAAATCAATACATTTTATAAATCAGTAATATTTTGCTAAGGTTAAACGTGATCATAGAATTGTGGTATCAGTAAGACTACAAAGAAAACTCAGTAAGAATGACTTAAATCACTAGACATACCTCATAAACTAATTATGAAAACATTTGTGCCCTCTTTGTACCTTTTACATTACTTTCTAAAAGTTTTAACTATCTTTAAATACAAGCAAAGAAAATAAGCAGAAAACAAAGCAGTGGTGTACAGACAGCCAATGGTACACACCTCTTCCCAGCTCCCTGGTGATGCGGTGGTTAAGAGCTCGGCTGCTAACCAAAAGGTCTGCAGTTCAAATCTGCCAGCTGCTCCTCGCAAACCCTATGGGGCAGTTCTACTCTGTCCTATAGGGTCGCTATGAGTTGGAATTGACTCAAAGGCAACAGGTTTTTTTGTTTTCTTCCCAACTCCGTGTTCAGTAATATCAAACCAGTAGCTTGAAATCAGCCATGGTGGGAGTATTCCAAAGTAATATTTTTTAATCACGTGCTTTAAATATCTTTAATCAAAAACCTAAGCTGCTACGTAGCTCACTAAATTTTATAGGAAAAGCCCTCCATATAACCTAAATAGCAAAGTCAGTCCACACTATCAAGCAAACTGACCAAATCAGATTTACTTTTATCAGAAAATTTTACTTCATTTTTAAATTTTAAATAAAAGTTATTTTACACATTGAAAACATTTTAAAAATATCTGACAAATAAATTATAGAATGTATCTGTTAAGTTAAAATGATGCAGATGGAAAGGAATTAACCTATATGTTAATTTTTGAAACGAGATAAGTCAGCATGCTATTTCTCTTTACTTAATTTGTATTAATGCAATAATGTGCAACTAAAATTATAAGTAATTATACATAATAATTGACTAATGTGTAGCTAAAATTTCAAATCAATTACAAAGTGAGGAAAAAGCATGGCATCCTTCAGTAAATATGTTTATATGTTCACAGGTCAAACGGTGGTGTTTGTCTTTTGGGCATAATTAAATAAGAATCAGATATAAAATCTGCAATAATGCCATTAAATTCAATATTCTTGATGATTCAATTTTTCCTACATGTTTAACTAACAAGAAAATTATATATTACTAAAACCTAATCTGTCCAGCAGCTAGCATATTGTCTTAGTCATCTAGTGCTGCCATAACAGAAATACCACAAGTGGATGGTTTTAACAAAGAGAAGTTTATTTCCTCACAATCAAAGTAAGCTAAAAGTCCAGATTCAGGGTGTCAGCTCCAGGGGAAGGCTTTTTCTCTCTGTCGGCTTCTCATCAGTGTTCCCCTGGACTAGGAGCTTCTCGGAGCAGGGACCCCAGTCCAAAGGAGGCGCTCTGCTCCTGGCACTGCTTTCTTGATGGTATGAGGTCCCCCTGTCTCTCTGCTCACTTCTGTCTTTTATATCTCAAGACATTGCCTCAGGATACAATCCAATCTTGTAAAGACTGAGTCCTGCCTTACTAACACAACTGCCGCCCATCCTCCCTCATTAACATCATAGAGGCAGGATTTACAATTTATAGGAAAACCACAGAATACCAGGAATCATGGCCCAGCCAAATTGATACACACATTTTTTGGGGGACATAATTCAATCTACGACACATATTTTATTTTTTATTACTAAGATGTCAAAAACATGAAACATTTTTTTCAGTTGCAGTAAAAATTTATGTAAAAATAATAAGTACTTATTTACAAGATTTGAATTGAACGGATTTTAATTACTCTATTGAATAATACACACCAATTCTTAAAATCACAATGTTTAAAATGTTCATGCCCTTTGACCCAGTTACTGCATTTCTTGACATTCTAAACACAGAGGGGTAGGACTGCCTGCAGAAGGTTATACAATCAGCGTTGTTTATAACGTAGAAAAAACTAATAATAATTTCAATGCTGAACAGCCTGGGAAGAGTCAAATAAACTATTATACAGTCTTGAAAATGCATAGTTAACTGTGATTTTATTTTTAATCTAGGCAAAAAAAAAAAAGAAGTGAGAGAAATGTTTCAAAGTGGGATTAGGTTACTCTGTTAGGTCATAGGACTTTAGATGACTTTTCCTATTTTCAATTTTGTCTTCAATGTGCTTGTAATATTTTCAAAAAATATATAACATGAAAGAGAGGGGGAGAGGAGAGAAAGCTGACCTACAGTAAACCAAAATTCGTTTTCTCTGACTTTTTAGAAACTTACAGGACAGTGTCAAATTAGAGAAAGTATGGCATGGTGAATTGTCTGCATTCCACATTTTTAGAAGCTCTTGTTTTATTCGGCCTTTCTTTGGGGCCTTGAAATGCTCACCTTGTCAAAAAATGTCTCACTTCTTATGTAGGATACTCTGTTACACACTGAACTGCTTGCCCTGTTAAATGCTTACTTCATTTAATACCACTTAAAGAGTTTTAAATAAATCCCTTTGTTTATTTCTTTTCCTTTACCTTTCCTTTTTTTGGAAGTGTTTGAAATATTAGGTTGAGGAGTTTGGCATGACAGATAATTACAAGAGCACTTAAAACCAACAAATAAACCCATTGCCGTGGAGTCACTTCCAACTTACAGCGTTCTAGAAGCAAAAAATAGCCCTCGGCAGACTCCTGGTATACCTACTTTTGGAACCCATCATTTTCCTTGAGATTGTAACACACTGGGCACCGCTGATGTGTAACACTCTGAATGCTGAGCTCACGGGAACCTTTGGAACCTGGAGGATGTGCTTTATTCTTCACTTGCCAGTAATGCTCGCATGATGTGAATGTCCATGTATGCAACTGTGTACAACTGTACTGGAGTAGATTCTAACAATTTAATCAAAGTTGTTTATAAAGGCTGTTTGGTTTGCTCATTTTTGTTAAAAACAATTGTTTTCACTGACACTTACCTTTTACAGATTATGAAACAAGTAGGTTTGAAATTCACTAAATAAAATTTGCTTAATGTTCAACTGCTACATTTAAAGTTTAAATTCTATTATTCATCAGAGTTAAAAAAAAAAAAAAAACAACCCTGACTATGTAGGGGGATGTCTAGGCCTCTTGGCATAACATAGCTCATAAAGAAAATGTCCTGCATCCTACTTTGGTGAGTAGCATCTAGGGTTTTAAAAGCTTGTGAGCAAAGGAGAATGAGAAAAACCAAAGGCACAAGGAAAATATCAGTCCAAAGGACTAATGGCCCACATGAACCACAGCCTCCACCAGCCTGAGCCCAAAAGAACTAGATGGTGCCCACCTACCACCACTGACCACTCTGACAGGGATCACAATAGAAGGTCCTGGACAGAGCAGGAGAAAAATGTAGAACGAAATTCAAATTCATAAAAAAAGACCAGACTTACTGGTGTGACAGAGACTGGAGGAACCCTCAAGACTATGGCCCCTGGACACCCTGCTAATTCAGAACTGAAGCCACTCCTGAAGTCCACCTTTTAGCCAAAGATTAGATAGACCTATAAAACAAAGAATAACACACATGAGGAATGTGCTTCTTAGATCAATGAAGTATACAAGAATCAAATGTGCAACACCTGCCCAAAAGCAAAGATGAGAAGGCAAGAAGGGACAAGTAAAACTGGAATGGAAACAGGGAACCCGGGGTGGAAAAGGAGAGAATGCTGACACATTGCGGGGATTGCAATCAATGTCGCAAAACAATTTGTGTATAAATTTTTGAATGAGAAACTAATCTATGCTGTAAATGTTCACCTAAATCACAATCAATTTTTTTAAAAGATGAGAAATTAAGATTAATGGAAATGGAACAACCAGAATGGAAATAATGAGAATATTCACGCATTGTGAAGAATGTAACCAATGTCACTGAAAAATTTGTGAAGAAATTCTTGAATGGGAACCTAAACTACTGTGTAAAACCTTCACCAAAAACACAATACAATATTACTAAATATTTTAAACATAAATTCTCAAAACTTCAAAAAAAAAAAAAAAAAAAAAAACCTAGCAGTTAAAGTGATCGACTGCTTACCTAAATGTCAGCAGTTGGAAACCACCAGCAGCTCCACAAGGGAAAGATGTAATAGCCTGCTTCCGTAGAGACTTACAACCTTGAAAACCCTATGGGGTCACTATGAGTCAGAATTGGCTCGACGGCAGTGGGTTTGGTTTTTTTTAGACTATGAATGAAGATGTAACTATAAACTAAAAAATATTGTATATATATATATACCAAAACCAAAAATCCATTGCTGACAAGTCGATTCTGACTTATGGTGACCCCATGTGTATCAGAGTAGAACTGTACTCCATAGGGTTTTCAATGGCTGGGTTTTCGGAAGTAGATCACCAGGTCTTACTTCCAAGCATCTCAGGGTGGATTGAACATCCAACTTTTCTGTTAGCAGTCGAGTGCATTAACCATTTGCACCATCCAGGGACTCCACTTGAATTCATAGGGCATGTGAAAGATGGGAAGTCATATTTATCTCATCTTAGCCCAAAGTCAGTGTGGTCTCTTTGTTAGTGTTCAATACAGTCTAACCCAAAATCTCATCAACAATTTGTGAAGCCCCAGGAAATTCGGGCTTAAAGGGACCCTAGAGCTCAATTCATCCAATGCTTTATTTTAGCAGATGTATAAACTAAGACCTGGACTGTTTAAACAGTTTGCCCTAAATCCACACCGGGCCAGCCAAGGCCAAGACCTGGAGAGCTGACTCACAGTTGTCTACACCATGCATGGAATATTGATGATGTCCCTAAAAAGCCTTGTCTTGTCTTCAGATTTAACAGCCAGTCACAATTTCCTATGGCTGGAGTGCCTTCATTAGCTCTGATAGACAGCCTGTTAATTAGTCTCCAAATGGTGCCCTGCTGAGCTTCCGCATAAGCCCCATTCTGTGTGTGCGGAGGGGGGCACTTGAACTGAACCCACACACAACTCCCAGTCAGAAAAAAAGTGACCAGAAATGAAATGAGCCAAGGGAAACTGCCTAGTCAATCTCACCTTGGCATAGACAGCCATGTTATCATCTAACTATTTACATAGGGGCAACACGGCGCTATAGACAGAAGCACCACGCCGTCCCTCCACAGCAAAGATCTGAAAAACTAAGTCAGACAGAGACACACGTCAGCCCTTAAACCCTACACAACAAATGAAGAGATAAAGAACTCAGCCAAGCGCCGAATGGAATAAGAAACTGACTAAGAACAGAGAGCGAGGAGAGATATAAGCAGAGGTCCCCTGTCAGCTGCTGCAACACGGATCCACCATCTTGGACTCCTATTGGAGACTGGTGAACAGGGAGTATGAGAAAGCAGCTTCACGGAGTTTCCAGCAGGAGATGGAACAACCAGTAACCAGTGATATACACGTTCCCACCCCCCACCCTTCTTCACCTCGACTCAGCCTCCTCTGCTTCCTGTGGCCACAGTCTCCTGGCCAGGAAGCACCAGCTGCACCCAGTGTCACTTGGATTTCACCCGCCCACACTGGCCAGCACCCTGAGTGCCATCTGTTGGCTGCTGGTGTTGCTTTTTTCTGCTTCTTTAGATTTCTTCCTTACCTCTCACCCCCCCACCCCAAATACCTGGCTCTGTGTGCTGTCTTTGCTTCTTCCTGAAAGGCTGGGAAACACTGTTCAACTGTGAAACTGCTTCCCGGACAGTGCCACCACACTGGTGAGAACCCAGGGCTTTTTTTGTTTGATTGTTCTGATTTGTTTGTTTCTTTGTTTTCTTTTTCTTTTCTTGACTTGGGAGCCCCTTCTAGCTGGGCAATACTCTGTGGCTTGGGAACTACTCCCTTACTCTGTGCAGACGCACAGATACGTCCCTGTGGGCATTTCTTTTCTCTTGTTTTTTTGGTTTTATTTTTTTGTTTTTGTTTCTTGGTTTTGTTTTCTTCTCTCTTTTTCCCTTTTTGTTTTCCTTCATTTTCAGTTTCTTGTCTCTCTGTACTTATCTCCTCTTCCTGTCTCCTGAATACCTGACCTGGTGCTGTGTGACATCTCCACCCCTTCTAGCCAGGCTGTACTTCATGGCCTGGGAACAACTTCCCCAGTTCTCCCAGCCACACCAGTGGGATCCCTGAGGGCTTTTCTTTTCATTCTCTCTAATTTTTGTTTATTTATTTTTCTTTTACCCTTTTTCTTTTTTTTCTTCTTTTTGTTTTTCTCAATTTCTCAGTCTCTCATTTCTCCATTCCAACAGCAAGCTCCCTTAGCACTCTCTTTGTTTGTTTGTGTGTATGTTTTTGGCTCCTGTTCCTCTCTTCTCTCTGTCCTCTTTCCCATACCCATCTTAGCTCCACAAATCACACTCTCCCCCCTCCTTCCTGCATACCTGCACCATGCACTGAACATCACAACAACAAGCAGCACAGGCACGACCTACTGGAACCTGCCCTGCACTGATTCCCGGCTGGCCCTGTCAGCCCTAATACGTGCCACAAACAAGCCATCCCAGCAACGCTCCTTCAGCTGCACCTGACCTGTTGTACCATACCTGAGTGACTGATCCTGCCCACTGAAGAAGGAGGTGACAAGCATCGCGCCCACAGAAGAGCAAACAACAAAGAATGCACAGTCTGTCTGCTCAGACATAACCAAATAAAACAAAAAAATCAGGACAAAACAGACAAGTCTACAATAAATAAACTAGGAAAATAACTACTGAATGCCCCAAAGACAGCAGACAATATCAAACATATATAAAAACAGGGCAGGATGGTTCCAGTAGGGGTCCAAAATAAAACACCAGATTACTTTCCAGTAGAAGAAAAGGCACTAGAACTACCTGAGAGGGAATTCAAATCTCAAATACTCAGAATTATCCAAGACTTGAAGCAAAAAGCAGACAAAAATGAGGAAAAAATAGACAAATTCATGGAAAATACAGACCAAAAAATGGAAGAATTCAAGCAAATAATACAGGGACAAAATGCTAAAATAAATTCACAACTAGAAATCATACAAAAACAACAGTTAGAAATCCAAAAGATAAACAACAAGATTTCAGAAATGGACAGTGACATATAAGGGCTGAGGAGCAGGTTTGAAACAATGGAAAACAGGATCAGCGAAATTGAAGACAAACACTCAGATACACCTCTGTTTGAGGAAAAATCAGAAAAAAGAATGAAAGAAAAATGAAGAAACCATGAGAATTATGTGGAATACAATCAAAAGCAAAAATCTTCGAGTGTTCAGAGTTCCAGAACAGTGGGAGAAAACAGGAAACACAGAGAGGATCACTGAAGAATTGCTGACAGAAGACTTCCCCAATATCATGAAAGACGAAAAGCTGACCATCCAAGAAGCTCAATGAACCCCATATAGGATAGATCTCAAAAGAAAATCACCAAGGCATATCATAATCACACTTGCTAAAACCAAAGACAAACAAAGAATCCTGACAGCAGCTCGAGAAAAACAAAAAGTCACATACAGAGGAGAAACAATAAAAGTAATCTCGGATTGTTCGGCAGAAACCACGCAGGCAAGAAGGCAATGGGACGACATATATAAAACCTTGAAAGAAAAATATTGCCAGCCAAGAATAATATATCTTGTAAAACTCTTGTTCAAATATGAAGGTGAAATTAGGATATTTCCAGATAAACAGAAATTAAAGGTCTATGTAAAAACCAAACCAAACTTACAAGAATTATTAAAGGGAGTCCTTCGATCTGAGAACAAAAAACATCAGACCATAGGCTGAATCTAGGACACAGGATTGTACCAGTAAGATGCCAACCTAGGAAATGAACTCTCAAGGACTATGAAAAACCAAAAGAATTACAACAGGGAACCAGAGAGGTTAATCTGTAAATGACAACAGCATCAGAACAATAAAAGAGGGAATAAATGGGGTAAGCATAGAACCTTCTAATGGAGAGAAAGGCAAAGCGATACCAAGTAATAATAGACTGCTTCAAACCTAGGAAGATAAGGGTAAACTTCAAGGCAACCACAAAGAAAGTTAACAAACCTACTCATCAAAATAAAGAAGAAAAACATAAAGTCTCAGTAAAAACAAAACCTACAAAAAAAATGTCCACAAACAAAAAGAGTTCAGTACAGGAGAGTAATAGGGACAAAGAAAACGTCAGCACCACAAAAAAAAGCACTACAAAATGACAGCAATCAATAAAAACTCACACCTATCAATAATTACACTGAATGTAAATGACCTAAATAAACCCATAAAGAGACAGAGAGTGACAGAATGGACAAAAAAATAGGACTCATCAATATGCTGTCTACAAGAGACACACCTTAGAAACAAAGATGTAAATTTATTAAAAATCAAATGATGGAAAAAAATATATCAAGCAAACAGCTACCAAAAAAGAGCAGGAGTGGCAATACTAATCTCGGATAAAATAGACTTTAAAACAAAATCCACCATAAAATACAAAGACGGACACTATATAATGATTAAGGGGATGATCCATCATGAAGACATAACCATAATAAACATCTATGCATCCAATAACAGGGCTCCAAAATACATAAAACAAACAGTACTGATAAGAGAAATTGACAGTTCTACAATAATAGTGGGAGACTTCAACACACCACTCTCGGTAAAGGACAGAACATCTAGAAAGAAACTCAAAAAAGATACAGAAGACCTAAAGGGCACAATCAGCCGATTTGGCCTCATAGACATATATAGAACACTCCACCCAACACCTGCAAAGTACACATTCTTTCCCAATGCACATGGAACATTCTCCAGACCAGACCACATCTTAGGCCACAGAGCAATCCTCAACAAGATCCAAAACGTTGAGATAATACAAAGTATCTTCTCTGACCACAATGCCATCAAGGTAGAAGTTAACAACAGGAAGAGTAAGGAAAAAAAAATCAATTACATGTAAACCGAATAACATCCTGCTTACACATCACTGGGTAATAGAAGAAAATCAGAGATGGAATAAAAAAATTCCTAGAATCAAACGAGAATGAAAACATATCATACCAAAACCTTTGGGACACAGCAAAGGCAGTCCTCAGAGGACAATTAATAGCAATAAACATACACATCAAAAAAGAAGAAAGGGACAAAATCAAAACATTAACTACAGGACTGAAACAAATA
>NW_004443967.1:17175051-17179037 GCF_000243295.1 Trichechus manatus latirostris
AAAAAAAGCCCTGGCCCAGATGGCTTCACTGGAGAATTCTACCAAACATTCAGAGAAAAGCTTATACCAGTACTACTCAAACTATTTCAGAACATAGAAAAGGAAGGGATACTTCCAAAGTCATTTTATGAAGCCCACATAACCTTGGTACCAAAACCAGGCAAAGATGCCACAAAAAAGCAAATTACAGATCAATATCTCTCGTGAATATAGATTCAAAAATTTTCAAAAAAATTCTAGCCAATAGAATTCAGCATAATATCAAAAAATAATACACCATGACCAAGTAGGATTCATACTGGGTATGCAAGGATGGTTCAACATGAGAAAATCAATCAATGTAATCCACCACATAAATAAAAGGAAAGAAAAGAATCACATGATCCTCTCAATTGATGCAGAAAAGGCATTCAACGAAGTCCAACGCCCATTCCTGATAAAAACTCTCAATAACTATTTATGTAGACTTACATCTTGGTAGACCATTCACCTTGCCTATTTCCCTCCAACGTTCCTTTCCCCACCACCTCAAGCTGGACTGATATGTGAAGAGAATCCACATGGCAACAGCAAGCACCAATACTCTCTACCATTTTCCCAGAGGCTTTTCTTGAATGTTCAGGTTAGGTTAAACTTGGGTAGAGAACACAAAGAAACTATATTCTGTAGATGCTCTTAAAGAAATCAGAAAACTTAATTAAGTCAATCATTTTTAAACTTCATAATCAACTAAATGAAAAAGATTTTAAAATTTCGTACCTTCTAGATTTTTATTTCTTAAGGGTTATGATTTTTATTTCACTCTCTGTCTACCTCTCTTCTTCCCTCTCTTCTTTCCTACTTCCCTTCCTTCCTCCCTCCAACCTTTCTTCCTTCCTTCCTGCTTTCTTCCCTCCCTCCCTCTCTCCCTTCCTTCCTCCCTCCCTCCCTTCTTTTTTTGTTGTTTCTTAATTTTTAGATCCCAGTCATTTTTATTGGTTATTCACCCTTATTTTCCATAATATTTATGGCATGCTCCTGAATTTATTATCTTTTTACTAGAGTATGTCCTCCAAGCATGTTTTCAAAGAGGGTCTTTGAGAAATAAGCTTTCTGAACCTTATATACCTAAGGGTACATTTACCATGCCCTCATATGTAAATTATAACCTAGTTGAATATGAACTTTCTTCGTGTATCCAAGACTGCAGTTGGAAAATCTGGAATCAGTCTGACCTTTATTTCCCCGTGGGTGATCAGCTTTTTCTCCCTAGAAACTTTTGAATTTTTTTCTCTGTCTTCGATGGTCTTAAATTACTTATGAGTATGGCTTTTCCTTATTTACAGACTTTGGCATCTATGAATCTTTGCAATCTGAGATCTTTCCACTTTTTAGTCCTTGTTTCTTCACATATTTTGTCTTTATTTTGTCTTTTTCTGGGACATCATATATATGAGATGTGAACGGTAGGATATATACTATCCTTGACATCTCAAGTTGTCTTTTCTTTTTTGCATCTTTTTATTCCTTCCTAATATCTTTGGAGTGTTTTCTCAACCTGAACTTCTCAATCACTAATATACTACTTGGATGCACGTAGTCTTCCATTTACTCATTTGTTTTGTTATTTATTTCAACTATTATATTTTTCATACACCACTTGGTTCTTTTTCATAAGTACTTGTTTTTGTTTCATGTTACCAATAAACCCTTTTAAATCTCATTATACTTCTTTTCCATTCTTGATCGTTCTGCTTTGTTAGTTCTGGTTCAGTACATGTTTTTTGTTTTTAAGTTTTTAAAAACTTTTATTTATTTATTTATATTCAGGATTTCTTTAGGCATCTGGTTAATTTTACCTTTGGAAAATTTACCTCTTGAGAATACCAGCTTCTTGAACGATAATTTGCACCCTGGAATATGAGACTGAGGTCACCACTTGTCCTGCTCCTGGTGGGTTTAAGAAGGGGAGACTACCCAGGGAGTAGAGCTCACGAAGACATAATCTGGACTGGACCACACCATTGGTTGTTGCTACTCTCTCTAGAGACTTCCCTTTTTATTTTAATCACCCAACCCTGGGCGGTGAAGGGCCATTCAGATGCTGCACCTGTCAGAGGAGGGCTCCTTGCAGCTCTGATCCTAGTCTCCTGCCACATCCCCATGGTGCTAGACTGTTACTGCACTTTTCAGTTTTTCTGTCCCACATTGGTGATGGGGAGGACAACGTCCATCCCAGGGCAAGACCACAGATGGGAAGGAGTGCAAAGAAACTGTTCTTGTTACACCCATTCCTCCCACCCCAGCCAACCATCTGCTCTTCCCCTGCCCCACTGCCATTTTCTCCCTAGGTCACCAGGGGATCCTCATGCTCTTTATTTTCCTTCTCCAAAGCCACACAGTTTTCTCTTCCTTTTTTAGCATCTCCAATTTTGTTCTGGGAAGAGAGCCAGCAGCCCACGCTAGCTCTCTATCTCTTCCTGGTGGTGAGCAGTCACAAAATAATACTAACTGTGTATCTCTTTCAACTTTTATTCTCAAGACAAGTTATCAGTTCAACAAAATTCCTCATTGATTAGAGGGAATGCATCAACTGAGCTTCATTCCATAGAAGATTCCAGCCTGCTTGTTGAAAGCCAAACTCTGCCTTTATTTACTAAGTGATCTGTCTAAACCATTCACTAATTTATTTATTCAATCATAAAATACTTATTGACTGCCTAATAGGTGTCAAGCACTGTTCTAGCTGTTTAGGATACATTGGTGAACACAAAAGTCAAAGACCCCTCTACTTGTGGAGCTTAAAATAAACTATTAATGAAATAAATAAATCGTAGCACGCCAGAAAGTGCTGAGTGCCATTTTTAAAAAGTAGAAAAAAGGAAGGAGAATCAAGAGTGGAGGGAGGATGTGGGGTGCAATTTTAATAGTGTGGCCAGAGTTGGTCAATGAGAAGGTGACACCTGAGCTGAGACTAGAAGGAGCAACCAAGACTTGAAGAAAACACAGGTTTTTCTGATAAATTTCTAGAAACACACTACCTACCCAAACTACCACATAAGGTAGATTCCAAAAGAAAGTCACCAAGACATATTATAATCAAATTTGCCAAACTCAAAGATAAAGAGAGACTTTTAAGAGTGGCTAGGCATAAACGAAAAGTCATCTACAAAGGAGAGTCAATAAGGATAAGCTCAGACTACTCAGCAGAAACTATGCAGGCAAGAAGGCAATGGGATGACATATATTCAGCCTTGAAGGAAAAAGAACTGCCAGCCAAGAATTATATATCCAGCAAAACTGTCTCTAAAATATGATGACAAAACTAGGGCATTTCCAGATAAACATAAGTTTAGGGAATTTGCAAAAACCAAACCAAAATTACAAGAAATACTAAAGGGAGTCCTCCGGTTAGAAAATCAGTAACATCAGATAACAACCCAAGACTAGAACACAGGACAGAGCAACCAGATATCAACCCAGATAGGGAAGTGACAAAAATAAACCAAATCTAAAACACTGAAAATAGGGAAACAGATGTTAATATGTAAAAGATGATAATATTAAAACAAAAAAGAGGGACTTAAAAAATGTAGACATAGCTTTTTCATATGGAGAGGAAGTCAAGGTGATATAAAGAAATAAAAGACTGGTATAAACTTAGAAAAATAGGGGTAAATATTAAGGTAACCACTAAAGAAATAAACAATCCTACAAGTTGAAATAAAAAACTAGAAAAATATAAAGACTCAGCAAACACAAAATCAACGACAATGAAAAAGATGAAAAGAAAATACATAAAGAAAAACAACTCAGTGCAGAAAATTAAGTGGAACAAAGAAACTGTGAACAACACAAAAAAAGACATCAAAATGACAGCACTAAACTCGTACCCATCAATGATTATGCTGAATGTAATGGACTAAACGCACCAATAAAGAGACAGAGAGTGGCAAATTGGATAAAAGAAACATGATCCGTCTATATGCTGCCTACAAGAGACACAC
>NW_004443967.1:17179137-17184746 GCF_000243295.1 Trichechus manatus latirostris
TTCTGAGGCCAACTCTTCAGACAGGGATTGGACTGGACAGTGGGACATAAAGTGATACTTGTGAGGAGTGTGCCTCTTAGCTCAAGTAGATACAAGAAACTAAATGGGCAGCTTCTGTCTGGAGGTGAGATGGGAAGGCAGAGAGGGTTAGGAACTGGTTGAATGGATATGGGGAATTGGGTGGAAAGGAGGAGTGTGCTGTCACAGTATGGGGAAAGCAACTAGAGTCACATAACAACATATGTATAAATTTTTGTATGGGAAGAAATAAAAAAAAAGAATTTAAAAAGTACCAGGCACTGTACAGCCTTTACATACATTATTCCATTTAACGTTTACAACAGTTAATAGATGAAGACACTGAGGCCTGAAGAGGCTCAGCTATTGGCCCAAGATCCACACAAAAAATATGCAGAAGAATGAAGAACTCAGGCTAAGACCAGGTGACTCCAAAGTCTGTCCTTTTTTCCACTGTCCACTGATTCTCAAAGGTGACTCATCTGTGACCTTTGGTAACAAAATCACAAGGGGACCTAGCCTAAACTTCAGGTTTGTGGCTGTCTCCCAGACTTGCTTAATCGGAATATCACTGGGAGGTGGGAAATAAGGGAAGAAGGGACCTGGCCATAGGCTCTCTTGCCAGCCCCCAGCCTGGGACTTGTGCTTCTACACTGAAGTTGACAAAACCCAATACTCCACCATTTTGCCTTAGAACAGCCATCTTCAGACCAGGTTCTTAGAGCGAAAGGAAGGCGCATCTCTTACTTCGATATGTTGCCATGGATGTAAAATCTTAGCCCCACACCAGGGGATAGTTGGAAATATCTGTGTCGCTGTTAAGAACGTGGATACTCTAAAGAATGGATGCCAATTCCTCTTTTAATTCGGGTGCCTCCCAAACCTTTGCTTTTAATATAACAGAAGGAGGAACTAATTGAGTCAGCTGCCAGATCATTATTTTTTATCATTATTTTATGTCACTACGTGATTTTGGCAAATAACTCAGAAGCATTTGAAAGAACTGCTATCAGGAAACTCCTTTTACCTACTTATTTATGTCAACAAGTTCTCTCAGCACTTATGTCTATTTGAAAACAAACACTGAGCTCTGGCGCATTCTGACAATGTCATATCCATCCATATTAATTCAGGCAAACATAAAACAACTGTAAAAATCCCCATCTATTTTATTAAAGGATGTAATTCTGATAAAGTAGTACACGTTTTATAACTATTTATTAAAATTTACTTTGTGCTATGCTGTGTTGATCAATTACATATCAATAGTACTTTTAATAGTAGCTTCAGCCAGAATACATATTTTAACAAAGGCTTATGATCACAATAAATTTTTTAAATTTGAATATATGTACATATATACAACATATATATATATATATATAAATATATATATTTGCAAAGACACATTAAAGGGTGATCAGTAAAAGACTTTCAATCCTAAAATACATTAGAGAAAATTCTGTGGTGGAAATGGAATGAAAATGCAAGTTCAAGAATAAACAGTGAAAATATAAAATTTCTAACTCTTAAAGAATAGTTAAGGAGTCTTGGTGCCATAGCGGTTAAGCCCTTGGCTGTTAAGCTGAAGGTCGGGAGTTCGAAGCCACCAGGAGCTCCATGGGAGAAAAGACTTGGCGATCTGCTCCTGTAAAGATTATAGCCTAGGAAACCCTATGGGGCAGTTCTACTCTGTCACGTGGGGTCTCTATGAGTGCAAATCGACTCTACAGCACACAACAACAACAATGAAATAGTTTGTGTAGTAAACCCATTGCTGTTGAGTTGATTCCGACTCATAGCGACCCTATAGGACCGAGCAGAACTGGTTAGCAGCTGTTGCACATAACCACTGTGGATATTAAATCACTATGGTATCAGATTCCCTTAGATCTAGTAAAAAGAATGATAAAGCTATTTTATTCTAAAATGTAAATAATTGTAACGTTCTGGGAATCACACCTGTTTGCATCTTTTCATAACACATGATGAAAGCATCCTATGAAGAAAGCATCATATGTGTGAAGTTGAACATATTAAAGGGGTTAGGTGGTTTTTCAGAGTTCTTTTCGGGGGTAAATGAGCCATACCAGCTGAAAACTACTGCCTTAGAACCTCGAGCGTCACAGGCTGTGGAACTCAAATTGCAGAAATAACAGTGAGGATCTAGAGACGGCCTATTGGGGGTACGGTTGGGGGATTTAAAATGTACTGATGAGACCTGAGAGCAGGTCTCGGAGTCTTCAGAAGACAGGGTAATGCTGGAGTTTCGGTCTCTAAATTCAGTTGGGGGAAAATGATCTAAGGAAAATGGAAGTCTGAAGTTCCTAACTTAGTAAGAAATGCTATAAATTGAGTTATATCAAATGTAATAAAATTTTTATGTTAGAAATACTCCAAGAGATTTCCAATACTATTTAAAGGAGGTGAAAGAGCTATCTGGACCTTAAGTTTAAGAAAGAGACTTAGAATAACCAAGTATTAGACTTTATCAAAATTAAACACTCATATACACAGTTTTCATCATTTGTAGAAAAGGATATAATGAAATGTCTAACTTCTCCAACCTGCTGTAATGCAAAAGTATATTTCTATCTATTTATGTTTTCACAAACCATTTTCAGTTTATCACATATACCAGGATGCCAAGGTTCAACCCTCAGGAAATGAATTTTCTTGATTAGAAGAATTTCAGCCAGAATTCCAAAATTTCATTGATTCAGTTTTACCCTGAATAACTACTTAGAATGCTGGCAAAGCTATTTTATGACCCATGTGTAAATTGAAAGCTCTACTATTCCAGAACAGTCAACTTAATGCATATCAAGAAGCATATATATCTTTTGTGTGGTGAGCATGCTGCATACAGAAAGAAATGTATCTCTGCATCTGAATTATTCTCTCTTGTAGACCAGTAGACGAAACAGGATTTTTATACTTACAAACTTATAAAAAATATTTCAAAACATCCTGAAGAGATCCATTTAAAAATATTAACTATAGCTGCCATTACCACATAGCAAGCAATAATGTGATTTAGCTAATCGATTTGGCACTGAATTTTCAAATATCAATTTGCTATCTCAGAAAAAAAGGCATAAAATGTATTCTAATAAATCAAAGTTTATACCATGCATCAAATTTCTGTCTGAAATACATTCTTACGGGTAAGCTATGAATCTAGAAATTGGGGCTTAGCGTTCAAGGCACAGCTCCTAGCATCGCGTAAAAGGAATACACCATCTAACTTACTTCTCTGCAAACTTTTCCTGAAATACTGACTTTAGAGCCCAAATTATGGTATAAGTCACTCTAAAATGGCTATAAGCAACACGGAGTCTGTCTTCTTCCGTGAGAATCTTTTTATCCTCATTAACTTTGTGTGTGTGTGTGTGTGTGTGTGTGTGTGTGTGTGTGCATGGGCTGGGATTCACACTACCAGACCAGACTTTTAAGCACTGACTTTGCTTAAAGAGGAACCCTGGTGGCCCAGTAGTTAAGAGCTCGGCTACTAGCCAAAAGGTCGTCAGTTCAAATCCATCAGCCTCTCCTTGGAAACCCTCTGGGGCAGTTCTACTCTGTCCTGTAGGGTCACTGTGAGTCAGAATCAACTCGATGGCAATGGGTTTGCTTAAAGAAATCTGAATAGGGCTTTGAAACTCATAAAGTTCTTATTACTGACTCTTCCTTCACAGGAATCAAATCTGACTCTTCCTAGGGTGAAAATAATAAGTGTCTATTACATATGACAAAAAAAATAATATGACTTTCTGTGTACAGTATTTTGACTTGGGAAAATATACTTTACCATTGTTTTAAAGATGGATTTTTCTTGGTGAAAAAAAATGATTTAGAAGAATGTGTCAGACAGTGTGAGCATTGGGTTTATATTGATCTGATCAAGACTTATGAGTAGAGGTGAAATTTGACCCAGAAAACAGTTTAGAAGGAAATGCACTTGATGACTTCAGTCTGTGAAGCCCTTATCAGAAATCGATGCCCCTCTATTGACTGAAAAATGGGTAGGCATGGTTTTAGAGGCCCAGAAAATCAAGGACTTGCTTTTTTGATGGGATGTCCAAGTATTTGCTTCATCAGAAAATGGGGGAAAACCCAACCTACCATTCTGGGTTTGTGTGAGGGTTAAATGGCTCATCCATAGTTGGGTCATTAATAATTGCTTCCATTCCTTCATTCCTTGTTTTCCCCTCTTCCTCCACAAACCTATCTATGAAGTCTAAGCAATTTAGAGTCTAAATCGATAAACGTACCTTGGTTGTGAATAAGGCTTCAGTCCTAGCTTTCTAAGTACATTCTAACTAGACAATGATGGCTCAGTTTGCAAGCGATTAAGCAGAAGGATAGAGCTGAGAGGGCACCAGATGAAGAGACGAAAGACTACTGTCCCAGCTCCAGTTTTCTTAGGATGGCCAGGTAATCTTAGCAAGTCACCTTAGCTTTAGGTACCCAATCTATCAAATTGGGGATGATAATATCTATCCCACATAATTCATGATTTTGGATGGCTCATTTGAGAGTACACATAAATGCACTTTAAAAACTTTAAAACATCACAGAAAGGACTTCCGATTAAACATTTCCTTTCCACCCCCCTTTTTAAATACATTTCCTGAATATTTCATAAAAAGATATAATTTAATATCAGGAGGATTGACCCTGTAGTCAACCCTTGATTATTCAAGGCGAGGGAATAAACATCTTGCATAGATAGTGCCTTGTAGTCAATAGGTTTAACCTTCTTTCTCAGGTGACATTAAACTAATTTGAATCACACTGATCACAAGGAATTATGGAAGGTCCAAAAAGAAGATCCATGTCATCAAGATTTCTCTGTGGCTATGAAAACAATGCCTCCGAAACCTTCGGGCTGCCAGATGTTGTTCAAAATCCCTTTAACGTGAATTCCTGCCAAGCTCAAAGATGCACACACACACACAAAATCACTCTAACTTCATTTCACGTATTTTATGATCATATGTTTTACAAGGAATTTCTCCAAGTTTAATTTTCTAATTTATATTTTTAGTATAAAGCTACAAAATAGCCCATTTTAATTTAGAAATATTCATCTGTTATCCCTATTGTATTTTAATTGTACTACTACTCACTATCATTGCTAGTAATTATTCTCAGGAGGTACAAGTTTGTTTGTGTGTGAATGTGTGTGTGTGTATGTGTGTTTAATAGTAATGTTACACTATGGGGAAAAGTCAAGAAAGATTAATAGGGTGTAAAATTTCTAGTAACAATAGGATATTAGAATAATGTAGAAGAATAATTACTTGAGCACACAAATAATATGGTTCAAACTTATTTTGCATTTGTTGAATCCATAATTTATATCTTTAATAAACTTCAGCATTTTCTCCAAAGTACATCTGAGTTGTCTTTATTATTTGCATAACAGGAAGACTCATTATGCAATATAATTATATTGTATAAACAAACTTCTAATCACTGTTAAGAAATTATTTATCACTCCGGCAAGATGGCGGTCTAGGCAGAAGCACCACGCCGTCCCTCCACAACAAAGATCCGAAAAACTAAGCCAAACAGAGAATCAACAATCC
>NW_004443967.1:17193345-17197253 GCF_000243295.1 Trichechus manatus latirostris
AAAAAAAAAAAAAAAAGAAATTATTTATGAACATGTAACACTGAAAATCTCAATGAAGTGAAATCATGCATATTGTATTGTTTATTCTTTTTTAATCCTCCTTGCTTCCATTGTTGTTACCTATCTCTAGAAAGCATGATACATATTATATATATGAATCTTGTATTGACGCCTAGTTAAACTACTTCAGAGAGGATTCACATGTGGTCCAGAATTTCAAGTGTCACAAAATACAAAAATCTTAACATATAATTATGAGTTTTTTCCATAGAAGGATACACAATATTGACTGCTATTCTAATTTTATAAAAAATTAAATTTATGTTATATGTCAATAGAGATTTAATAGTTAAATTTTGCATCTTGCTAATAAGTATTTTATACTAATAAGTATTTCCTGATTAAAATCAGGAAAGGTGGACATCAGGGTTGTATCCTTTCACCATACTTACTCAATCTGTATGCTGAACAAATAATTGAAGAAGCTGGACTATGTGAAGAAGAATGTGGCATCAGGATTGGAGGAAGACTCATTAACATTCTGGGAGATGCAGATGACACAACCTTGCTTGCTGAAAGTGAAGAGGACTTGAAGCACTTACTGATGAAGATCAAAGACTATAGCCTTAGTCTAGATTACACCTCAGCATGAAGAAAACAAAAAACCTCACAACTGGACCAATAAGCAATATCATGATAAATGGAGAAAATACTGAAGCAGTCAAGGATTTCATTTTACTTGGATCCATAATCAACAGCCATGAAAGGAGCAGTCAAGAAATCAAATGACATATTGCATTGGGCAAATCTGCTGCAAAAGAGCTCTTTAAAAATGTCACTTTAAGGACTAAGATGTGCTTTACTCAAGCTGTGGTATTTTCAATTGCCTCATATGCATGTGAAAGCTGGACAATGAACAAGGACGACCAAAGAAGAACAGATGCCTTTGAATTATGGTGTTGGCGAAGAATATTGAATATACCGTGGACTGCCAGAAGAATGAACAAATCTGTCTTGGAAGAAGTACAGCCAGAATACTTAGAGGTGAGGATGGTAAGACTTCATCTCATGTACTTTGGACATGTTATCAGGAGGGACCAGTCCCTGGAGAAGGACATCATACTTGATAAAGTAGAGGGTCAGCAAAAGAAAGGAAGACCTGCACCAAGATGGACTGACACAGTGGCTGCTACGATGGGCTTCAGCATAGCAACGATTATGAAGATGGTGCAGGACTGGGCAGTGTTTCATTCTGTTGCACATAGGGTTGTTATGAGTCAGAACTGATTCGATGGCACCTAACAACAACAAGTATTTTGATTGCTTTGCAAGAATCAAATTTTGAAGAAAAATATTACCATTTGTTACAGAAGTATAATTTTTTTTGCCTTCTACAATGATCTTGAATGAATAAATAGAGGCTTAAGAGTGAATAAATGTGAATTAAAACTACACCAAAGGGACTTCGTGGTAGCCAAGGTAATGGAGGTAATTTAACTGTGAGTCTCTCCACATCCTTCAAAAACTTTAACAATCAGCAAGAATAATACCACATAAATCCCATACTTTTTGCAAAACTATAAACAGAAAAAAACTAAATACTTCAAATAAACTAAAAAAAAAAGAAGATAAACATCAAAATCCAGCAGAACTATTTCTTGAATTTCTACCACAGGCCTTTGCCAGGAGAACTGGTGGGGGCTCTGGAAAAGCTTTACAGAAGAGAAAAAAGGGATGAAGATAAAATTGCCTTCATAAACAGAAAGTCTACTGTAAGTGTGAAAACTCTGAAAAAAAATCTTTATAGAGTAGAAGGAATAAACATAAAAGTGAGCACAGGGCTTGTGTAGACGTGTTGAAAAGACATGCTTCTGAAAAATAAAAAAGACTTTGGATACTGTTTGATAAAGGAGAAAAGAAGCAAGGAAGAAAATTTAATATTCTGCAGGACAAACCAAAATAAAAATAAAATCAAAGGGTGTACAACATCCCTTCCCCCCACCTCCCTCAAAAAGCCATCCATCGAAGAAATTGCACTTCGCTATACATAAGAATTGCGTACACTTGTAAAGCATCCCAAACCACCAACTGTGCACATGAATTATAGAAACATAAGGAATCTTCATGTATAAAGCTCCTCTAAGAACAAAACAAAAAGTATAGAAATAAATAATATTTAGCTGATAAAATTCTCCTCTCCTCCACCACCCCAAATAACCCCAAAGCAAAAGAAACTATTCAAAAAAGACTAAACTGAATTAAATATCATTAAATAAGCCTTTAGAGGTATAAAACAACACCATTAAACAGAAATTTAAAAAATAAAACATAGAAAGAAGTACAATAAGAGTTGATTAAACTTAGAAAAGAAATACAAGAAAAAGACAAAAATCATACCAGAAATGATCATTAAGTTGCATGGTGGCTAAGAATGAATACATTTGAATGAAAATTTAATAAGGAGCACTGAGGAAAAGAAAAGTAGGAAAACAAGCCAAAGAATAAAACTGATATTAAGAAAGAAGAGGAAGAAAAATGTTTTGAGGGAAAGTCGTTTACATGGAAGACAGTGAAGAAGATAAAACACACATATAATTGGTGCCTCCCCCCACGCCAAAATTGGAAAACAAATAATGGAACACAACTAATATTTAAAACTGTAATGCAGTTAAACTTTCTGCAAAGAAAAGAAAATCAGACTCTACATAGTAAAAGAGCTTCCTGGGTATCTGGGAGAATCGATCAAGAATTGTGAACTCTGAGTCGTATCCAGGTAAAATGATTACAATTTAAAGACATAGAAAAACATTCTCAGAATACCCAGGCAAAAAAGATCAAATTACTTACAAGGGAAAGAGAAATAAACTAGCACCAGACTTTCAAAAAGGTAATAAGCAAAGCAAATCAAAACTGACCAGCATTTTCAAAACTGTCATGAAAAGTAATTATGAACCAAAAATTTATTTCTAGCCAAGCTATCCTTCAAGCATCAAAGTTAGGGGAAAACAGTCTTAAATGTGTAAGAACTCAGAGAATTCTGTGCCAATTTGTCCCTCTTTAGGAATTAGTAGAAAATGAATTTTATCTAACCAAGAGAAGATTGGTGGAACAGCAGCAAGAACTGATTGTGTGCGTTTAATACATTTTAACTACAGATGTAAGACTAAAACAAAGGTATGGAAATAACATCCAGATAGCATATGTTTTGAAGAAATAGAAATAATGCAACTAAAAATGAAAGCACAGGAAGAGGGAAGAGAAATTAGGCTAAGCTCACTGCTTCCTGTATAGGCACTAAATGAGAGACAAAGGATATCATTAAAAACAAAATAACCAGATAATAAAAAATTAAATAAAAAGCAGAGAAATAAGTGCATTAAAACAGACACTGAAACAAAAACACATTCTCTTTAATACAAAAAGAGTAATAAAAACACATCCTGAAGAGACAGAAACACAATAACACATATAATACACAGAGAAATTATAATATATAATATGGCAAGGTTGATACCAAGCATATAAATCATATGAGTAAACATGAATGGATTTAACTCAACTATTACAAGAAAAAGGAGCCTTCACGGCACAGTGGATAAGAGTTTGACTGCTAACCGAAATGTTGGTGGTTCGAACATACCAGCTGCTCCAAGGGAGGAAGATGTGGCAATCTGCCTCCGTAAAGATTTACAGTCTTGGAAATCCCATGGGACAGTTCTACCCTGTCCTATAGGGTCATTATGAATGGAAATCAACTCAACGGCAATGGGTTTGTGTTTATTACAAGAAAAAGATTTTAAATTTTGCTCACAAAAAGACATGACTATAGCTTTAAAATTTCCTTTAGTGAGGTTCCGGCAAAATGGCGCTCTAGGCAGAAGCACCATGCCGTCCCTCCACAGCAAAGA
>NW_004443967.1:17205462-17242719 GCF_000243295.1 Trichechus manatus latirostris
AAAAAAAAAAAAAAAAAAAAGACGTGACTATAAGATGTATATAAAAGATTCACCTAAAAACGCACCTCAAGTGCTGTAAGTTAGAAAGAGCGAAGTATAAGGACAGGCAAAAAGAACTAGGAAAATGGAAGAAATAAAAAAACAAGCGTTGCTTTTCAGATACTCTGCCATCAGAAGAAGTAGAATCCAAGCTAAAAACAAACAAAAATGTGACAAAGAAGGATACCTTTGAGTGTTGAAAAACATGATTAAAAATAAAGATACAACAAATATGAATACCTATGCACCAAAAAACAGAGCAACCATATTTATAAAGCAGAAACAAAGTTGGCATGGAAAAAAGCATATCAGTAAGAGGAGACTTTAAAATATTACTCTCAGAACAAGTCAGATGAAGGGGATAAAAAATAAGGAAGGAAATAAGATACTTCAACTACATAATTGATAATGTATATTTTTTGGACATACATTAAAGTTTACACACTAAAGAGCAGAGAATACTTCTCTCAAGTGCATATGGAATATTCACAAACATTGATCAAGTAAGATCAAGACAGAATCAGTAAAGTCCAAAAAAGCAGCAATATTACTAACAATGCTGTTTTATCAAAATTCAGTAAGAATACAAATAATAACAACACATAAAACGGCTCTTCCACCTGGAAATTAGTAAACTTTTTATTCATCAGTTCTTGGGTGAAAGGGCAAATGCAAACAGAAATTACAAAATTTTTGAGAAATTATGTTAATGAAAACACTGCATGTCAGTTTACATGGAGTACATTTAAAGTGGTGAACAAAGGAAAACATATAGCCTTAAATACTTATTTTTTAAATGAAAGCATAAAAATGAATAAAATAAACTTCCAACTCAAAAAATTGAAAAACAAGAAAACGAGCTGTAGAAAGAATACAGAATAATAAGGATAAAAGTAGAAATTAATGAAATAGAGAAGAAGCCAATATATCTAATTCACAAATTAAAACCCCGTTTCTATTAACATAATTGAACCAACCACTATCTAGTGTTAATCAAGAAATGTGGATAAATAACAACTTTACGAATTAGGAAAGAAAAAATGGAAATAACCATTGAAACAGAAGAAATACTTCTTTGAAATTTTAAGATATGAGTTCGCTAACTTCTATGCAAATGAATTGAAATCCTAGATGAAATCAGTATTTTATGAGCAAAACATAGCTGGCCAAAATTGACCCCATTAAAGACAGAATGCTTAATCAGACCAATATCTGTGGAAATAATAGAAAAACTTAACAAAGGAACTACCTCATAAGGAAGCAGCAGGACCAAATGGCTTCATAAGGGAATTTTACCAAACCTTTAAAGACCTGTAAGGAGAGAAAAGGAGCCCTGGTGGAGCAGTGGTTAAGTGCTCGGCTGCTAAACAAACCGTTGGCGGTTTGCACCCACTAGCTGCTCCAAAGGAGAAAGATGTGGCAGTCTGCTTCTGTATAGCCTTGGAAACCCTATGGGGCAGTTCTACTCTGTCCTACAGGATTGCTATGAGTCGGAACAGACTCAATGGCAATGGGTTTGGTTTTAGTTTTTAGGACAGAAAAAGCCAAGTCTCAGTATCAGAAATATGAGTGAGGTCATTACTATAAGCAAAAAAAATTATATTAAGGAGATACTAT
Organism: Trichechus manatus latirostris; assembly: GCF_000243295.1. Lineage (NCBI taxonomy): Eukaryota > Metazoa > Chordata > Mammalia > Sirenia > Trichechidae > Trichechus > Trichechus manatus. Next base: position 17,207,119 of record NW_004443967.1, read on the forward strand.
AACAACTCTACTGCAGTAAATTTGACAATTAGATGAAATAGGCAAATTTCTTTAAAAAAATTAACTTATCAAAACTGACACAGGAGAATTAAAAAATCCTGTATCTATTAAAGAAGTTGAAATTACAACTAAAAACCTTTTCTACAAGGAAAACTCCAGGCTGAGATGGCTTCATTGGTGAGTTATACTGAATATTTAACAAAGATATTATGCTAATATTACACTTATTCTATGGGAAAATACAGGAGGATGGAAAACCTCCTAATTCATTTTATGAGGCCGGCATAACTTTGACACCAAAACCTGTCAAGAACCTTGTTGTTGCTGTTGTCGAGTTGATTCTGACTCATAGCAACCCTAATGACAGAGTAGAGCTGTCCTGTCCCAAAGGGTTTCCTGGGCTATAATCTTTATGGGAGCAGATCACCAGGTCTTTTTTCTCATGGGTTCGAACTGCAAACCTTTTGGTTAACAGTCTAGTGCTTAACCATTGCGCCAGCAGGGCTCCTGACAAGAACATTACAGGAAGAAAAATTTTAGATCAATAAAACTGAACATAGACTGGAAAATGCTAAATAAAATATTCACAATTTAAGTCCAACAATAAAAAATAAGTCCACGTGACCAACTGATACAAACATTTATATAAAAATTAAACAGACCTAGAATAATTAAAACGATTTTGGGAAAGAACAAAGAAGACGAACCTTATTTCAAGACTTACTATAAAGCTACAGTAATCAAGACAGAGTGGAATTGCTGTGAGGGTGGACATATCGATCAATGGAAAAAATAGAGTCCAGAAGTAGGCCCACAGATAGATGTATATTCAATTGATTTTTGACAAACGTTTCAAGGGAATTAAATGCGGAAAAGATAGACTTCTCAAAAGTAATGTTGAGAAAATTAGACAGCCATATGCAAAAATATGATCCTGTACTCTCACCTCACACATTCACAAATATTAACTTGAATTGGATCAGAGATGTAAACATAAGAACTAAAGCTACAAAACTTCTAGAAGGACACTTAGTAGAAAATCACCGTGACCATGGGTTAGACAGATCGAAATGCACAAGTCGGGAAAGAAAACTCGACAGTTCCGCCCTCATCAGAAGTGGAAGCGTCTGCTCTTTGAAAGATATTATTAGGAAAACTAAAAAGGCAAGCTACAGAATGGGAGAAAATATTTATAAAACAAATATCTAGTAAAGTACTTGTAACAAGGATATAAAAACAAACTTATAATTCCATCATTAAAACAAAAAAAAAATTGCTTAGAAAAGGGCAAAATATTTAAACAGGCATGTAACAAAGAATCTGTATGAATGGCTAAAAAGCACATAAGAGAGTGCAGCTGGATTGTCTGCTAAATGATCACCCAAACCAAAAGTCTGAATTCCACAGTCATTCTTGAGAAAGCAGAAAGCCCCAGGACTGCGGGGCTGCCTTGCCTGGCACTGAGTCACTGACCCTCCTATTCTAAGCAGCCACTGTGCAGGAAGAGCAGGAGAGAAAGGGGGGACACCCAGACGCTGGCAGCAGTCTGCTCTTCCATCAAAACGGGGCCATTCAGTAGCTGGAGTGACATTAAAAAGTCCGTTTAGGGGGGAAAAGTCTCACCTCCATGGGTAGAAATTCCCGGGCATGTTGTTGGTACGTGAATGGTAGCCCGGCCTGAGCAGATAAGCCAGCCTGAGCAGGTAAGCCAGCGTGAGCAGCATACCTGGGCAGGGCACCTAGCTAGCAGGGGAGGAAAGCGCATGGCAGGATCCTTGGCCTGAGCAGCCCACGGCAGGAAAGACAAATAGCTCCGCACACATCCTTAGTTAAACAGGAACCGGGTCGCTCGTGGAGTCTGGGAGATGCGGTAGCGGGTAGGACTGTGTTAGCCTGTCCAGTTTCAAGAATATTTCCAAGTGAAACAAGAATCTATTTCTAGTTGGAGCAACAAGGATTGTAAATCGGCGGCTATTTCATCCCAATTGTAGTTTCAGCAACTTTGGGGTCCTTCATGCTTGCTTCACTGTAGAAATTTCAGTTTCAGCTAAAACAACTTCAATGACCAGCAAAATACCCTTACACACGACTTTCTTTCACAGGCTGCTGCCGATCTGCCCATGGACTTAGCTTAAAGGACTGTTCAGGGTCTCAGGAATCCTGAAAAGAGCCCTCCAGAATGACTCATCCAGAGCAGGTGGCGGGTGTTTGGTATAATGGAAAGAGGTGGACCTGTGGCAAGGCAGGCCTGTGCCCAACCTGCGCTCTGACCCTTGGGGGCTCAGCGGTCTAGGGCAAAGCCCTCAGCCCCTTCGAGTTTCAGGTTCTTTCTGTAAAAGGGGGATAGTAATACTTGCCCAGTCTGTATGATGGGTTAATATAAGGAGACTCATCAAAATTGGCTAATGATGTGACTATGCTTTAGAGAATTTAAAACACTCTAATAATGAGATGTTACTGTTATTATTAATATTTTAAGTAGTGTAGCAAAATGTACAGGCCAATATATTAACATAGTTCATTATACCTACCGGCTGAAATATTCTCAAACTAAAACTGTACAGCAAAATCCAGTGCTGGTAAAAGATGCCACAGGTTAGGCCTTGTAGTCTCAGCCTCTTATAGAAGAATCTGACAGCAATTTGGAAAAACTGCATTGATTGATTTGTTAAATTACGAACCTGGGAGATATGAGTAGCAGAAGACTTGGCAGGGTATGAAATAAGCCCGTCCCTGAACGTGGTGTCTCTCTTCTTGAACTCAGGTTAATCTCCTGGTGATCCACAGCTAAGCAGGTAGAAACTCAAAGCCTGCTTACCTAAGGGTGGCCTTTATTTGTTAGAAAAACGGTCCTTAGACATCCAGCTCAACTGGCATAACATAGTTTGTAAAGAAAATGTTCTACATTCTACTTTGGGGTCTTAAAAGCTGGTGAGCAGCCATCTAAGATACTCCCTGGCTCCACCCCATCTGGAGCAAAGGAGAATAAAGAAAACCAAAGACACAAGGGAAAGATTAGTCCAAAGGACTGATGGACTACAGCTACCACAGCCTCCACCAGACTCAGTCCCCCACAACTAGATGGTGCCCGGCTACCACCACCAACTTCTCTGACAGGGATAACAGTAAAAGGTCTCAGACAGAGCTGGAGAAAAATGTAGACCAAAATTCCAACTCACAAAAAAAGACCAGATTTACTGGTCTGACAGAGACTGGAGAAACCCTGAGAGTATGGCCCCTCAACACCCTGTTAACTCAGTACTAAGTCACTCCTGAGGCTCACCCTTCAGCCAAAGATTAGACAGGCCCGTAAAACAAACAACACACGTAGCTCAACCATGACTACGAGACTAAATGGGCACACCAGCCCGGGGGCAAGGATGAGAAGGCAGGAGGGGACAGGAAAGCTGGACGAATAGACATGGGGAACCCAAGGTCAAGAAGGGGAGAGTGTTGACACGTTGTGGGGTTGGTAACCAACGTCGCAAAACAATATGTGCATTAATTGGTTAATGAGAAACTAATTTGCTCTGTAAACCTTCATGTAAAGCACAATAAAAAAGAAAGTAAGAAAATAGGACCCCTGTATCTCTTCTTTCAAAAGAGCATACCAAATACCAAGAGTAATACATTCATTGAAAATCAGACAGAATCCATCATTGCCCCAGTAGTAGAGACATGCATTTTCTAAAGAGGACACTCTCTTTGAGACGTTCAGTATAACTTTTCTAGGATCCTGTTTTTTTTAGCATCTTGCTGAATGTTGGATTTATACACTTTCATTCTTTTATCACCTGATGATCAGAATATAAATCATATTCTGAGATGATCTACAAGGAACTATAAACAGCTTCATTTGTGCTTCTTTAAACAAAACCCACTCTGAAACCTGTCCCTTCCCCACCACAAAGGACCCACTGAGCAGCATTATGGGGATATATCAGGATGAGGGGCAGTCCATCGCTGGAGAGAATTCCACCTCCCGGTCTCTATTACACCATCCATCACCAGGGCAAGTTGTTGCTCTAATGATATATTAGTGTAATAATCTGCAGAGGACACACCAATGATGTATTACTCAAAAGATGGCCCTACTTACAGAGGCGAGGTTCCAGGAAGTGCCCGGGGAACATCTGTAGACAATTGGAAGGCTTCCACCAAATTTAAAGTCAGCCAACCAGCACCGTGCAATGAAGCCACTTTCCTAGCAGCAGAGAAGAATACTGGTTTTAAATTAAATCTCCTGTCATCTTTGTAATAAATCTGCAGTCCTACTTGACCTTGGTGTCTTGACTAATTCTAATTTGCAGGTGCCATCTTGGTTGGCAGTTAGGAATGTAGAATTTTGCTCTGGGGAGCGTCTGTAGGAGAAGATAGTCAAGCTTTCTTATGCGTGTCTCTTTCTTCGGGAAGTGGTGGTGCAGAATACCTTAGAGATTTTCAGTTAGCTTGGAATAATTGAAATCACCCATAATGATAATCTTATCGAACACATACTTGATTTTCTCATATGGTGTTTCATTGCCTCTCCTGCTCTATAAAAATAGATTTATCTTCCTCCCTGCTTTCTCTTCCCTCAAAATGCTTCATGTTATTAAAAACAGAAGATTGCTTGCCAGTGTTTTATTTGCCACGTGTGAGGCCATTGATCATCTTTACTTGCTCTCTGTGCGCATGTGCACATCATTAGCTCAACTCCACTCAGAATGCTCCTGCAAGAAATGTTGCTAATTCAATTAACAAATACATAAAAGTTAATTAAAATGTAGCATTTACATCATAATAATTGCACTTGGGGAAAGAATAATAGAGGCATCAGAGTGAAAAAGTCCACCCTACAAATTGTTCTCTACGGATGTAATTGGTTCACCCCAAAGCTTCCAACTCTGGCTTTCGGGTCTGTTCTGCACTTAGAACCAACCGAGAAATTTCCATAAGGACGGATTTTTTTCACAAGCACCTCAAAGCCAATATTTCCAAAATTAAGCCTCTACAACAGCTCCTGCTCACTCTGGCCAGACAGCACCCCAGTATCTGTCTCACTGCCTCCTCTCCAGCACCTCAAAGTCAATCAGGCAACAAGGCCTCCTTTTCCACCATCCTGCCTCTGCCCAGACCCTCTTTCTCTCCTGCCTGGACCACAGGGGGAGCTCCCAGCCTCCATCCCGCCTACTCCAGTTGGGCCTCCACGTGCCCTTTACCGGCAGCTCAGGTTGTATCACCTCCCCTTTCTATGAAAAAACCACCAGTCTTCTCCCCTCTCCTCTCTTCACATCTTCTCTATGCAAAACATCCAAGTTCCTTGATAGGACTCAAATTGCCTCTTTCAACCTCCTTTCCTGCTATGTCCCTCCTCAAACAATAATTTAAAAACTCATTGGCCCATGCACCACCCATAAATGTGGGTGTACTTTCTTGCTCAAGTTGTTCCACTCAGTGTGTCAGGCTCCTATGTCAATACCCCTTCCTCTGTTGATGACTAACTCGGTAACTACAGGGCCATTTCTTGGAAGAATATCAGAATTTATTGATCACGTGGCTCTACTATGCACAAGTAAGAAGCCAGTAATATCTTCCCAAGGCCGATGTTAGAGAGACTTGTTCACAAAAATCCCATCAGCTGGAATGTTGAACATTTCTCCAGCTTCCTTGGTGCTCTGCTCCATCACCAGTCTCTGTATAACAAGGAGGCAGAAGAAAAGGTTTCTGACACCATATCTAGTGGTCTTATCTCATGCTTTGAGTGTCCAATGTATAAAACAGCAACAGTAAATTCTTCATAATGTTTGGTGACCCTACGTTACCTAAACTTTGTACATCAGTAGGACCAGATTTTATCAAGAGGGAATTGATGCATATGGTGGTATGCTGAAGACATTAGTTGTGACAACTGAGAGAACAAAAGCCGATCAACAAATGTCTGCCTTTTTGATAGCATTCTGCCTCAAAGCCATATAAGGATGGTGTAGGAAGTCAAACAGACGAACCAAAAAGTTGCCTGTGTTCACTCCTAAATATAGTTTACTATTATATATGATTAATAGTGTTTTTGTTGTTAGTTGCCACTGAGTTAACTCTAACTCTTGGCGACCCCATGTAGGACAGAACGAAATGCTGCCCAGTCTTGCGCCATCTTCAGGATCATTGGTATGCTCTAGTCCACTGTTATGCCCACTGTGTATTTTGAGTGCCTTGCAACCTAGGGGGCTCATCTTCTAGCACTATACTAGACACTATTCAGTTGTGTTCCATAGGGTTTTCACTGGCTAATTTTTGGAAGTAGATCACCAGGTCTTTCTTCCTAGTCTGTCTTAATTTGGAAGCTCTACGAAAACTGTCCACCATGGGTGACCCTGCTGAAATACTGGTGGCATAGATTCCAGCATCATAGCAGCAGGCAAGCCACCACGGTATGACAGACTGACAGACAGGTGGTGGATGATGAAGGACGGTCCTCAATAAAGTCCTTCTCTGTCTTCCTAATCAGAGAATCATCACTTCTGCTGTACTGCTTCCAGAAATTATTTCACTGGCCTTGTTCCAGTACAGGCTGTTTCATAGATAGTCTGTCTTCCAGTTAGACTATAAGCACCTTCAAAGCAGAGACATAACTGGGCACCTACATGGGCCAAGCATGGTTCTTGGTGCTGGGAACATGGTGGGTGCAGTAAACGGACTTCAGCTTTCTAGCCCATCTCCTTCTAGTGTGCCCCCCTTTACTGAAGAGACTGGATAAAGGAGAACTGGCATTTCACAGAACTCCTGGCAGCTAGGTATTGGGGTGCAAAGTAGGTTGCAACAATTAGTTGCTGTCATGGATTGAATTGTGTCCCCCCAAAATATCTGTCAACTTGGCTGGGTCATGATTCCCAGTATTGTATGATTGTGTACCATTTTGTAATCTGATGTGATTTCCTTATGTGTTGTAAACTCTATCACTATGATGTAATAAAACGGATTAGTGGGAGTTATACTGATGAGGTCTACAGGATTAGACAGTGTCTTAAGCCAATCTGCTTAGAGATGTAAAACAGAGAAGACAGCAGAGACACATGGGAACCTCATACCACCAAGAAAGCAGTGCTGGGAGCAGAGGACGTCCTTCGGACTTGAGGTTCTTGCGCAGAGAAGCTCCCAGACCCAGGATAGACTGATTCATCACAAGGACCTTCTTCCAGAGCAGACAGACAGCCTTCCCCTGGAGCTGATGCCTTGAATTTGGACTTGTAGCCTACTGGACTGTGAGCGAATAAATTTCTCTTTGTTTTCTTTCTGTTATAGCAGCACTAGATGACTAAGACAGCTGCCCTTTCATGAGATCTGGAAAGCAGAGGTAGTGGAGCCGTCCTTGCTCTGCTATTTGGGCTGTCTCCATTGTTAGGTAAGTTGTGGAGATGTGGATCCTAAGAAGTAGTGGTGGCAGCAGCCGCAGCAGCAGCGACTTTCTGAGCCCAGCTTGCTGGTGTGTTTTGTTCTCGAAAACAGTAGTTCCTGCAACAGTCTCCTGAATCCTCTTCTTTTAGCCCCTCCAACAATTGTGTGAGCGCCTGATGCCTTGTATTAAACCCTTTCTGCTTAAAACACTTGAGGCGTCTTTGTCTTCCTGCACTGAACCCTGACAGTTACAAATGGTAAATAACCCATGGACGTCCCAGTCAATTCCAACTCATAGAGACCCTATAGGACAGAGTAGAACTGTCCCACAGGGTTTCCAAGGCTGTAAATCTCTATGGGAGCAGACTGTCACATCTTTCTCCTGCGGAGCCGCTGCTGTGTTCCAATCACCAACCTTTCCATTAGTAGATGAGCGCTTTAAACCACTGCACCACTAGGGCTCCTTACAAATGGTAAAGAAGACTCCGTATTTCCATCTTGGTGTCTGTAGACAAGTGTAAGAGGTGGTTGTTGTTGTTGTTAGGTGCCGTCCAGTCAGTTCCGACTCACAGAGACCCTATGTACAACAGAATGAAACACTGCCAGGTCCTTCACCTGGCAATCATTGTTATGCTTGAGCCCATTGTGACAGCCACTGTGTCAATCCATCTTATTGAGGGTCTTCCTCTTTTTCACTGACCCTCTACTTTAGCAAGGATGATGTCCTTCTCCAGGGAGAGGTACCTCCTTATAACAGGTCCAAAGTATGTGAGACAAAGTTTCAAAATTCTTGCTTCCAATGAACATTCTGGCCGTACTTCTTCCAAGAGAGATTTTTTCATTCTTCTGGCAGTCCGTGGTATATTCGGTATTCTTCACCAACACCATAATTCAAAGGCAGCAATTCTTTGGTCTTCCTTATTCATTGTCCAGATTTCACATGCATACGAGGCAATTGAAAATATCACGGCTTGGGTCAGGCACACCTTAGTCCTCAAAGTGATATCTTTGCTTTTCAACACTTTAAAGAGGTCTTTTGCAGCAGATTTGGCCAATGCAACATGTAGTTTGATTTCTTGACTGCTGCTTCCATGGGTATGGATTGTGGATCCAAGTGAAATTAAATTCTTGACAACTTCAATCTTTTCTCCATTTATCATGATGTTGCTTATTGGTTCAGTTGTGAGGATTTTTGTTTTCTTTATGTTGAGGTGCAATCCATACTGAAGGCTGTGGTCTTTGATCTTCATCAGTAAGTACTTCAAGTCCTCTTCACTTTTAGCAGGCAAGGTTGCGTCATCTGCATATCGCAGGTTGTTAATGAGTCTTCCTCCAATCCTGCTGGCTTGTTCTTCTTCATATAGTCCAGCTTCTTGGACTATTTGCTCAGCATACAGATTGAATAGGTATGGTGAAAGGATACAACCCTGACACACACCTTTCCTGACTTTAAACCACGTGATATCCCCTTGTTCTGTTTGAATGACTGCCTCTTGATCTGTGTACAGGTTCCCCATGAGCACAATTAAGCATTCTGGAATTCCCATTCTTCGCAATGTTATCCATAATTTGTTATGATCCACACAGTGGAATGCCTTTGCATAGTCAATAAAATACAGGTAAACATCTTTCTGGTATTCTCTGCTTTCAGCCAGGATCCATCTGACATCAGCAACGATACCCCTCATTCCATGTCCTCTTCTTGAATCCAGTTTGAACTTCTGGCGCTACCCTGTTGATGAACTGCTGCAGCCGCTTTTGAATGACGTTCAACAAAATTTTACTTTCCTGTGGTATTAATGATGTTGTTTGATAATTTCAACATTCTTTTGGATCTCCTTTCTTTGGAATGGGCACAAATATGGATCTCTTGCACTCACTTGGCCAGGTAGCTGTCTTCCACATTTCCTGGCGTGGATGATTGAGCACTTCCAGAGAGGCATCTGTTTGTTGAAACATCTCAGTTGGTATTCTGTCAATTGCTGAAGCCTCATTTTCTGCCATTCTCTTCAGCGCAGCTTGGACTTCTTCCTCTAGTACCATTGGTTCCCGATCATATGCTACCTCCTGAAATGGTTGAATGTCAACCAGTTCTTTTTGGTACAGTGACTTTGTGTATTCCTTCCATCTTCTTTTGATGCTTCCTACATTGTTGAATAGTTTCCCCCAGAATCCTTCAATATTGCCACTTGAGGCTTGAATTTTCTCTTCAATTCTTTCAGCTTGAGAAATGCCAGGTGTGTTCTTTCCTTTTGGTTTTCTAACCCTGGGACTTTGCACATTTCATTATAATACTTTGCTTTGTCTTCTTAAGCCGCCCTTTGAAATCCTCTGTTGAGCTCTTTGACATCATCATTTCTTCCTTTTGCTTTAGCTACTCAACCTTTAAGAGCAAGTTTCAGAGTCTCTTCTGACATCCATTTTGATCTTTTATTTCTTTCCCGTCTTTTTAATGACTTTTTGCTTTCTTCATGTATGATGTCCTTGATGTCATTCCACAACTTTTTCGGTCTTTGGTCATGAGTTTTGAATGCGTCAAATCTCTTCTTAAGATGGTCTGTAAATTCAAGTGGAATATACTCAAGGTTGTATTTTGGCTCTCGTGGACTTGTTCTAATTCTTTTCAGCTTCAACTTGAACTTTCATATAAACAATTGTTAGTCTGTTCTGCAGTCAGGCCCTGGCCTTGTTCTAACTGATGATGTTGAGCTTTTCCACTGACTCTTTCCACAGATAGAGTCGATTTGATTCCTGTGTATTCCATTTAGCAAATTCCACATGTGTAGTAGCTGTTTATGTTGTTGAGAGAAGGTGTTTGCAGTGAAGAAGTCGTTGGTCTTGCAAAATTCTATCATGTGGTCTCTGGTGTCATTTCTATCCCCAAGGCCATGCTTTCCAACTACAATCATTCTTCGTTTCCAACTTTTGCATTCTAATCACCAGTAATTATCAACGCATCTTGATTGCATGTTTGATCCATTTCAGACTGCTGAAGTTGGTAAAAATCTTCAGTTTCTTCATCTTTGGCCTCAGTGGTTGGTGCATAAATTTGAATAATAGTCGTATTAACTGGTCTTCCTTGTGGGCGTATGGATATTATCCTATCACTGACAGCGTTGTACTTCAGGACAGATCTTGAAAAGTTCTTTTTGATGATGAATACGACACCATTCCTCTTCATTTGGTCATTCCCGGCATAGTAGATCATATGATTACCTGATTCAGAATGGCCAATACCAGTCCGTTTCAGCTGACTAATGTGTAGGATATTGATCTTTATGTGTTCCGTTTCATTTTTGAAGACTGGAAGTTTTCCTAGATTCATACTTTGTGCATTCCACATTCTAATTATAATGGATGTTTTTGAATCATGCCACCTCAGCAAATGAAGTTTCCGAAAGCTTGACTCCATCCACATCATTAAGGTCAACTCTACTTTGAGGAGACAGCTCTTCTCCAGTCATATTTTGAGTGTCTTTCAACATGAGGGGTTCATCTTCTGGCACTATACCAGATGATGTTCCACTGCTATTCATAAGTTTTTCACTGGCTAATTTTTTCAGAAGTAGATCACCAGGTCCTTATGTTGTTGAAGCTCTGCTGAAACCTATCCATCATGGGTGACCCTGCTGATATCTGAAATACCAGTGGCATAGCTTCCAGCATCACAGCAACATGCAAGCCACCACAGTATGACAAACTAACAGACGTCTAGGGTATAAGAGGTTAAAATACGGGAAATACCTAAATACCTGCCAATGAGGGGATAAGGTACATTAATGTGAAGGAAATAACTTATGAGATATTTTGCTGACATTAAAATTTATAAAGTGAAGAAAAAGCATCAAACATTTTTTTTTTTTTTTGCTAAATTTTGGGCCAATAAACCCTAACAAAAATGTTTTTATCATGATTACATATCTATATAAAGTGTTCTACATGGATTAATATTATTAGTAAGCAGAGAAAAAGAAAGTAATTGTTTTTGAATGATGAGGATGTTAATGAAATTCTTATCATTTGTAGTTTCATTTAAAGATGATGTAAAAAATTTGTTTTGATAGAAATAATTTGAGAAATACAGAGAATTTGTACCAGGCTCCATACGGAAGTCATAAAGAAGATGAAATGATCTGAAAAATAAATCAGAGGAACCAGGAAGTAATTTAGTTTAAAAGTTGTATTAATAAAATATGTAATGTAATATTCTGCCTTTCCCATATAAAATTGTGCTTCTAGACTACCAGTATATGCACCTATTGAATTGCCTTTCCAATTTATTCGTGTAATCAGCAAATATATGAACCTTGCACTATGGCAGCAGAGAATGTAGCACTGAGTGTAGCAAAGTCTTTGCTTTCACAGCTGTGCCAGCTGCCTGCATTCTTGTATCAGCTCACAGTCCAGCATCGTCCTAGCCACACATTTTACGCAGAGAAATGGATCCCAGAGAGGTTGAGGAAATTCTACATGTGGAATCAAAACCCAGGGCTGTGAACACATTCTCAGCCCCTCTGAAAAATTAAATAAAGGCTTAAACCATTAAAGAGAGATTGTATGTTAGAAATAGGGAAAACTTCCCAATGGCAAGAAATACCTGGGTGGCATAAATGGTTAAGTGCTCCACTACTAATGGTTCATAGGTGTCTTGGAAGAAAGGCCTGGCAATCTCCTTCCAAAAGGACACAGCCATTGAAAACCCTATGGAAGGTCCCAGCCATTGAAAACCCTATGGAAGGTCCCAGCCATTGAAAACCCTATGGAAGGTCACAACCATTGAAAACCCTATGGAGCGCAATTCTGTTCTGAAACCCTTGAGGTCGCCATGACTCAGAATTGTTTCTATGGCAACTGCTTTGGTTTGGGTTCCTAATGGCAAAAGTTGTGGATCATCATCTCCAGTTATGGAGGGTGGGATTGTGAGAAGAAGAACTGGCTAATGAGGGAAAACCCACGTAGGGAAATTAAAAAGAAAACACAAAAGAAGAGGCAAAAAAAATTGGGTTTTATGCATTGAACTAATTTAGCATTTATGGTTTTGTTTATTTTTGTCTGGGGGGTAGAAAATAATTGCAAATGTGTACACTGTGCAAAATACTTAATAATTTTAAAAAACCCTACAGCATTTCCTTATTTGGGAGTCCTAAAAAAGGGGCAGAGTATCCCTTCTCCCCTTGAGGATGGGCATGTTTTTCTCAACATAATACAGAAACATTTTTTTAAATAATATTGTGTTTTTGGTGAAAGTTTACACAGCAAATTAGGTTCCTATTTGACAACCACTACACAAATTTTTCAGTTACATTTTTCACAATGTGTTAACATTCTCTTTGACTGTGTTCAATACAGAAACATTTTTGTATAAAATACAAGGGCCTCAGGAATCCAGGAAACATCTAATCAACCTAGCGATAGCTTCTCTTGTATGTTCAGCACTGTGGATCTAACCCAGCCCCTATCAGTCAGCATGAATAAATGGAAACCTCTCTCTGGACGTTTTATGGACCTGTGGCATAGTCTGGACTTTCTTGGCTTGAAGATAGAACAACAGAGCAAAGCTTCTTCTCAGCACTAAGAGGCTGTGACTCACCCCTTGAGACTACCCACAGTAGTCGGCTGGACCAAGAAGAGGAAGATCTTCTCTGTGTCTGAAGAGTTCCTCTGTCCATAGGCTGGCAAGCTTGTGGGCAACAGGGCTTCTGGAACATTAAGTCCAGTTCACCCTCTAAACCAGAAGTCTCAAACTATAGGTCACAAGCTAAAAACTTCACCAGCAGTTGCATTTTGTTTGACACTCACAATGTGGCCCAAATTTAAATTCAAATTAGTTACTGAAATTGTGGATTTAAGAAATTTCACATGAACATATATGGTTTCATGGCTTCTTTTGAGAATTGGGAAGAACCAACACCCTGGACCTGCTTGTCTATGGAGCAACAATTGGCGGGAGCTGGTAGTGACTTTGGATAGAACATGAGCAGTCCAGTTTGCCCAAATCCCCACCACTCTCTATCGTCTCTCCAACATTGAGATTAAGAGTTCCCTTATACCTGGACCAATTCACTCTTTAATTTTATGTGCCAGACACTGTGAGGCGTTTGAGTATGCAATCCCTACCCCCATGCCTCCATAATTCCTTGCTACATCCAGTCCCTATAACTTATAAGAGGTTGACTCCTTTACATTCAGTGTTGACCAAAAAAAACAAAAACCTGACTTGCTATGTGACCACAATGCCCCTGGGTGATGCAGTTTGCACTCAACCACTAACTGAAAGGTTAGTGGTTAGAATTCACTCAACAGTGCTGCAGAAGAAAGACCTGGCAATCTACTTTTGTAAGATTACTGCCATTGAAAATCCTATGGAGCACAGTTCTACTCTGACACACATGGGATTATCATGTGTTAGAATCAACTGGACAGCAATGGGTTTGGTTTATTTTTCGGTATGTTACCATGAAGTCACTTCCCCATATTGGAATTCAATTTCATCACCTATGACATGGCATGGAAGCCCTAGATACTCTCTGAAATCCTTCCCGGTTCCAACAGTCTATGGGCTCACCCACCTCACTGTTCCCCTTGTTCCTGTACACCAATCATGCTGAAATTCTAATTGGATTTTGCTCCAACACCTCTGCAACAAAAAGACAAATAATCCAATTAGAAAATGGGCAAAGGAAATGAACAGATACTGCACCAAAGAAGACATTTAAGCAGCCAACAGACACATGAGGAAATGCTCACGATCACTAGCCATCAAAAACCAAAAAATCCAGTGCTGTCGAGTCTATTCCAACTCATAGCAACCCTATCGGACAGAGATGAACTGTCCCATAGAATTTCCAAGGAGCGTCTGATGGATTCGAACATGCCGAACTTTTGGTTAGCAGCCGTAGCACTTAACCACTAAGCTACCAGGGTTTCCCACTAGCCATTAGAGAAATGCAAATCAAAACCACAATGAGATACCATCTCACCCTGGCATTACAGGCAGGAATCAAAAAACTGAAAATAACAAATGTTGGAGAGGCTGCAGGGAGATTGGAACTCTTATGCACTGCTGGTGGGAATGCAAAATGATACAATCATTTTGGAAAACAATATGGCACTTCCTTAGAAAGCTAGAAATAGAAATACCATATGATCCAGCAATCCCACTCCTAGGACTATATCCTAAAGAAGTAAGAGTCGTCACATGAATAGCCATATAGTTCATTGCAGCATTGTTCGTAGTAGCAAAAAGATGGAAACAACCTAGATGCCCATCAACAGATGAATGGATAAGCAAACTATGGTACATACACACAATGAAGTATCACTCAACGAAAAAGAACAATGATGAATCTGTGAAGTATCTCGTAACATGGATGAATCTGGAGGGCATTATGCTGAGTGAAATAAGTCAATCACAAAAGGACAAATATTGTATGAGACCTCTACTGTATAACTCATGTAAAAGTTTACACACAATAAGAAACAGTCTTTGATGGTTACAAGGGAGGGGAGGGGTGGGGGTAGAAAAACATCAACTAGACAATAGATAAGTGGTAACTTTGGTGAAGGGTAAGACAGTACACAATACTAGGGAAGCCAGCACAACTTGTACAAGGCAAGGTCATGGAAGCTCCATAGACACATCCAAACTCCCTGAGGGACCAAACTGCTGGGTTGAGGGGTGTGGGGACCATGGTCTTGGGGAACATCTAGCTCAATTGGCCTAACAGTTTATAGAGAAAATGTTCTACATTCTACTTTGGTGAGTAGCATCTGGGGTCTTAAAAGCCTGTGAGTGGCCATCTAAGATACTCCACTGGTCTCACCCCTTCAGGAGCAAGGGAGAATGAAGCAAACTAAAGATACAAGGGAAAAAGATTAGTCCAAAGGACTAATGGACCACATCTACCACGATCTCCACCAGACTGAGTCCAGCACAACTCGATGGTGCCCAGCTACCACCACCGACTTCTCTGGCAGGGATAACAGTAAATGGTCCCAGACAGAGCTGGAGAAAAATGTAGAATGAAATTCTAACTCACAAAAAAAGACCAGACTTACTGGCCTGACAGAGACTGGAGAAACCCTGAGAGTATGGCCCCGGACTCCGTTATAGCTCAGTAATGAAGTCACTCCCTAGGTTCACCCTTCAGCCAAAGATTAGAAAGCCCCATAAAACAAAACAAGGCGAAAAGGGCACAACAGCCCAAGGATGAGGACTAGAAGGCAGGAGGGGACAGGAAAGCTGGTGATAGGGAACCCATAGTTGAGAAGGGAGAGTGTTGACATGTCGTGTTATTAACCAATGCCATAAAACAGTATGTTTACTAACTGCTTAATGAGAAGCTAGTTTGTTCTATAAACCTTCATCTAAAGTACAATAAAAAGAAAATGAAAAAAATCGGATTTTTCTCCTTTCTCCTGCATTTATCATTTGTTGGAATCGTTTAATTACTTGAAAGCTGGCCCAAGTTGTCAGTGACAGAACGCTGCTCATGTAGACAAGCAGGAACCCTCCCTGAACCTAATCACCATCCACGAGACAGGAGGCCACCATATGTAGAAAAAAACTCTCCTGGCCTGTCAAGATGCTCTCCTGTAGGACTGGTGGATCTTATAAGGAGGCCAGAGATTCAACGGGTCTGAAAACTGCTCTTAGATCTCTTCCTGGGAATTCATTTGCTGTGCTCAAGTCTGAGGCAGCTTGACATACGCAAAAATGGGGTATGAAGGCCCTTACTTATGAGTTCCTGCATCACACGTTTGAGTCCGTCACTAAGGCAGTCAGTCCACAAAGATCTATTCCATACCACCCATGGCCGTGGCCCCCTTTCAAGGCACTGCGGGAGGCAGAAAGGAGGTAGAAGGCACAGCTCATGCAGAAGTGCTTTGGGGGAAGGTTACAAGTGCAAAGGAAGGTTCTGGGAAACATCACAAATGTATTGTGTAAAAAGCTTTCCTGGCAAGTGATGTCCTGGAGTTTTTTTCCCTTCAAAAAATGCCCCAGAGTACCATACATCTTGCGGCTTGTTACTGGTTATGCAGCATGTGGTAAAATACGAGGTAAAAGGTGCAACTCCGAAATGCACGGTAGAATAGATCTTCTTTCTTTGGAATGAATTTCTTTGGTCATTGCCCAGCTGAAGTCTGTTTTAAATGACTCTGTAATGCACAGTTCTGACAAGGAATTGAAAAGGAAGGGAGAAGGGCATCCCATTAATGTGTAGCATCAAATGAGAGAATGTTTATTTTCAGCAGTGAAAACTCTAACGGGAAGAGTGGCTATCTAGGTATGGAGTTTTTTTTTTTTTTTTTTTTAAATATATTTAGTTTTTTGGACTTTAGAGTACTGCTCACCATAATATACAGTATAAAATAATAATAGCTTAACTTGCTTATCTGTATCCAAAACAAGTGAATAATGGTAGGTGAGGCAATTGTTGTTAAATACAAAATAGAAAGTTAGTAAATATTAACTTCAACACATGAAATACATTAGATGGGCCTTTTTTCTGAAGATTTTTTTTTTCTTGGAGAAAAACAACAGAAATGAATAAACTGCTTCGTGGCTCCCTTGCAAATGCAAGTGCTTGTAGTATAAATTTTACCTACCTAAGTTACAGGCAACATTTGGACTGAAAATGATTTATTTCTCTTGTGCTTCTTCAGTTCTGTTTGCTTCGGCTTCTCTGTTATCTATCTGCCTTCAACAAATGGCTGGATTCTCAGGATAAGGTATACACAGTTGCTTCTGGAAAACGCTTCCAAAAACAGTACAAAAACCTAGGCTGTCATCTTATTCACATCATAAAAGAACAACTATCCCAGGATTCTTACCCTTCAAGGGGAAACAGAATTGAACACAGGGCATGAGCTAAGTGAAATCGAATCTGAGCTAATTCTCTCTTGTTCTGCCATTTTTATTCAATTGTTTCTTAATAAAAATGAGAATCATCTCCCTGCAGAAGAGCTATGTGGTAAAGAGACGATCAGGTTTACGTGTGGGAAATGGTCCTGCTTGGTTTCTTCATCTGTAAAATGAGAATACTGGATTACATTATCTCTAATGCCCCTTCAAGCTCGGAAATTCCTCGAGTCTCTGGCTATTCTCCTAATGCCCCTTCAGTCCAAAAAGAATTCATCTGTCTACCCTGATACTGAAATTAGTTCCCTGAGCATTTCACTAATTGTACCATCACTGATACTGGTGCTTCTCTAAGTAAAGAAACCCTGCCTTTTAGAGGGAATTTACAATATACTTGATTTTCACATTATCCCTTTCTAAGCAAGGCCATGTTTTGATTAAAGCTTCATGGTCTCCTACAGGAGTAGATTATAAAATAGCAAATCTAAAAGGGAATTGTATTTTTAATATTATGCAATCTAACCACTTTTTAAGAATTAAAATAGATGAAAATTATTAGTTTGCCTACAGGGCCAAGAGCGAGGGTCTCGTTTGCCGAACCTATGGGAAAGGAAGAGGTCTATACCACAGGATACGCAGGGGTGGTCTGGACTCTTCAACAGCCTCCACCGGGAATTGTGGTGAAAGGGAGGTCATGGACATAACCTTGATGAATTTTCCTAAGTCCATGCCGGCATTTTTTATGGGTTTCCATAGTGCCAGGGAGTAGAATTCTACCTTCAGCCCAACAAGTGTACTCCAAGGCAGTTTTTGAGAAGATGGGTTCGGGACTATACTTGACCTGGTTGACTCTGCCACTTCTCAGTGCCCTGGAAGAAGTTACTTCACCCCACACAGCTTGTCTCTGCACCTATAAGGTGGCAATAATGGTGTCACTTACATGTCATTGGGTTATTGTAAAGTTAAATGAAGTATCACATGTAAGATGTTTGGCACACTGCTTAGTACACGTGTGCACACACCCTACGTTAGATATCATGATTTATCATTAACTGGTGGTGCAATACTTCGGGAAATGCGGAGCGTGACAGTTAAACACTCAGCTGCCAGCTGAAAGGTTGGAGGTTCTAACCCACCCACTGGCTCCTCGGGAGAAAGACCTAGCGATCTGCTACTGTAAAGATTACAGCCTAGAAAACCTTATGGGGCAGTTGTACTATGTCCCATGGGTTCACTATGAGTCAGAATCAACTGGACGGAACCTAACAACAACAACCTTGTATATAGAAGAGTTGATGTGTTCGAACTGTGCTGTTGACAAAGAATAGATAACATGGGCTACTAAAAGAACAAAACTTCAGTCTTAGAAGAAATACAACCAAAATGCCCCTTAGAAGTGAGGATGATGATATGGACTCATTTACTTTGTAACGTTATCAGGAAAGACCAATTGCTAGGAAATGATATCCTGTTTGGTAAAGTAGAGGGTCAGCAAAAATTAGGGAAACCCTCAACTAGATGGATTGACACAATAGCCACAAAAATGGACTCAAACAGACTAATGATCATGACGATGGCACAGACCTAGGCAAAGTTTCATTCTGTTTATACACAAGGTTGGCATGAGCTGGGGCTGACTCCATGGCAACTGAGAACCACCTTGTATGAGCAAGGTCTTGGAAAGCCCCTGAGGAGGCAATGCAAAGAGTTTTGCTTTCACTCCTATCCTGTTAGAAAGTCTGCAGACAGTTCCCAACCTCGTCAACCTAATGTCAACAGCACCTTGAGGATCTTTATGTATAATGTAAGAGGGCTGTTTGAGAGGGTTGTTTATTAGTCACATTTTAAGTCTAATAATAACATTTATATTTATTCATGGTGAATAAGGGCAATCAGGAAATAAACTGATTGCTAGAGACCTCAAGAAGGACACATCAAGGACATGGCATGAGCTGTGTTGCTACATTGCTTGGAGGAATCAGGCACTGGCCTCTCACTGAGTCACTCACTTCACTGGAGCCGAGAGCGTGGGACCTAGCGTTTGGAGTGTGTGAGGAGAGTGAGGCCAGGAGACCCACTGCTGGCCACACTCGACTACCCTGTTGTGACACTGAATCTCGGTCAGTTCTTAAAACTTGGATGTCCTGGGCAAATGGGCCATTTTAGATTTTTCTTAAGGGATCTACGTCCACCTCATTCATTCATTCATTCAGTAGTTACCAGGACTCTAACCACATCCAGATCCTGTGCTAAGTATTGGGAATACAGTGAAAACAAAGCGTACGTGGTCTCTGCCTTGCTGGGGAGCTTATGGTCTCCTGGGTGAGATGACATTACACAAATAATAATCATACAAATAAATACATAGTTACAACTTGCAATAAAGTCTATCAAGGAAAAGAACCAGGTGTTATACACACAGCAGGTGACTATTTTCTGCAGGGGGAAAGCCTGGCCTGAGGAGTGACTTTTAAACTGAGGTGAATGAGTAACCTGAAGAATGAGTACAAATGGGCAGGTAAAGGCTGGGGAAAGAACATGCTAGGCAGATGGATTTCGTAGCTGGTGGGTTGTGGCTAATGGGGTATCTGTAAGGAACTGGAAGATTTCCAGCATGGCTGGGGCTTGGAGAACAAGCCACAGGGGCAGTCACTACCAGAGAGGACCTTTACTATATAATATGGATTTGTGGGTTTGTCTTAACTGTAAATAGAAGCAACTGAAAGGTCTCAAGGAAGAGAATGATGTAGTCAGAAACTCAGTGCTTTATGAAGTGGAAATGAAGAAGACAGGTGGTAAGCGGGGGCCCATTAGGAGACCAGCACAATGGTCCAGGTGAGGGAGAATGAGCAGCAGAATCACGAATGATATGTTATTATTGTTGTTACTGAGTCTAACCTCAAGCCAGATTGCTCTGAGCTGACTGGAACCATAGGGAGGTATGTAGATGGCCCACTGCCCTGGGGAGACCCAGATCTAATTCTTACCAGGTTCAGAAGAGACCCTCAAAGCTTCTTTCTGGACTTGAGGGGCTTCTCACATCTGAAAGTCTGGCAAAGTCAGGGATCATCCACAGGACCTTCAGGGATAAATGTTCTATTCCTGACTCCCCCATTGAGTCATTCCTTTTCCCTCTGTTGACTAAGCCAAGAGAAGTGGGAAGACAACTTGTCTTGTTTGTGTCCCTGAAAGCAGGGCAAGTAGACTGAGGATTCAGATGGAAACAGAAGAATTCAACCCATTATCCAGATGGCCTGTCTATCTGTGAGGGTCCAGTTAGGTGACAGAAACCCTCCAATTATTTTAACAGAAAGGCTTAATATAAAGAATTGTTGGTGAGATATTGTAGAAATGAAAGGGCAAAGAGTGAGCACTAAGATGTCAATCTTGGGGAACAAAGGGACGTGGTTAGAATGATCAAGACTTAGAAGCTCGGAGGAAGATCCCTGTGGGGCTGGGGAGATGGCTGCTGCTTGTCTAGTTGAGCAGGTGTCTCAGAGAAGGTATGATGAGGCTGATCCTGTAATTATTGGGAAAACTACAAACCAGGATCCGTTGCTGCTCCTGAAACAAACTGACACTGATGGGAACAAGAAGCAGAAGTCCCTTCCCTCCTGCCCAGCCTTGTAGGCTCCTTCTGGCACCTTCTACTGCCAGTTCCCAACACGGAGCTGGCAAACACAGGGATTTGCAGAGTCCCAGTCCCACACCACAAACCAGAATATGAAAGGTTGGGAGTGGCCAAGAAATAATAGCTTAATTATTGACAGATTCCCAAAGGATCATTCGAGGGAAAATAATTTGTTGATACTGATGAAAAGTCAGTTGTCATTGGTATTATTGTTTTCATGCAGGTAATGTGTCTTTTTGCTCTTGCTGCTTTCAAGCTTTTCTCTTTAATCTTTGATTTTCATTAATCTGACTACGATGTATGTACTTATATTTTTTTTCTTTGTTTCTATCCTGCCAGACATTTGACATTCTTCTTGGATCTGTTGTTTTATGTTTAACCAAATTTAGAAAATTTCAGCCCTTATTTCTTCAAATATTTATTGCTCCGTTCTCTCTCTTGTTTGTTTGGGACTCCAATTACATATCTATTAGATTACCTGATAGTGCCCCATAGATCACTGAGAGTCTGTTCATGTTTTTCCAATATTTTTTTCTCTTTATTCCTCACCTTGGAAAAGTTCTCTTAATTTTTCTTCAAGTTTACTGACTTTTTTCCTGCTGTCACCAATCTTCTGTAAAACACATCCTGTAATCTTTAAATTTCAGATATTGTTATTTTCAGTTCTAGAATTACATTTTTCCTTTCAGTAGTTTCCATTTCTCTGCCAAGATTGCCTATCAGTTCATTCATTATGACTATATTTTCCCTTAATTCCTTGAACATACTTGTAAAAACTGCTTTAAAATTCTTTTTAATTAATTCCAACACCTGGGTCACTTGGGATGTTTTATTTTCCCTTCTTGACTATAAGTCATGTTTTCCTGTTTCTTCCCATATCTGGTAATTTTTTATTGCATGTTGAACAATGTGAATGATATACTATAGATACTCTGGATTCTGTTATGTTTCTTTGAAGAATGTTGATATATTTTTCTAGAATGCAGCAAACTTTGCTAAATTAAACTCTAAACTGACTCCCCTGGGTGAGGGGAGATAAAATCTCTACCCTTTCCTTTGATCCTTCCATCTGTTTTTTTCTGTCGGGATTTCTGAAGTCTTCTCCTAGCATGTGTAGTTTAAATGTCAGCCAAGGAGTTGAGTGGAGTTCATATTGAGATTTGGGGCCTTCTCTCTCTGCTTCTCCCTAGTTTTCAGTATATCCTTCCTTACTTTCCACATTCTGACAGACATGGACTTGACCCTCTGACTGTTCAAGACAGTAAATCTGTGGACTTCTGCTTGATTTTCAGTTACCCCACACCATGAAGATTGGGGACTTCTTTCAAGCAGAAGATTGTACAAGTACAAATCTCACTCAATTCAGTTCCCTTATTTCAAAGATTGACCCCCTCCACTCTCCACCTTCTTTTGTCACTTTCTAGCACCTTCAAATAATTGTTTTAAAAATATATTTTGTAATTGTTAATTGTAGAAAGATTAGCCTGAAACAAGCTACTCTATCACTGTTGAACTCTTGGTTCATTTTTTGTTTCGTTTATTTAAAAATATTACCACATAGCCCCCTAAAAATTATTATCCTCATTTATGTTCTTACCAATACTGACTGAGGTTTCAGTCTCTCACACTTAGCCTAGCACTTGATATTGTCAAATTTTTAACAATCAGATGGATGAAAAATGGTATATCATTACTTGTAGTTCTTCGATTACACATAAGATTTTCTTAGGTTAATTAGTAAGTAGAATTTCTTTGTCATGACTTCCTGTTTATTCCCTTTGCTTTATTTTGTATTGTTTGTCTTTTTTTCATTTACTTTATGAGTTCTTTTTTAAATTAAGAAAACTGACCCTTTACTTGTCATATGGGTCATAAATATTTCTTCCTGGTTTGTCATTTGTTTTTTGACATCGACTTTGTTTAAGGCATTTTTTTCATGCTGAGATTTTAATTTTATAAATAATAAAAGTTCTCAATTTTCTTTTATGGATTTTGAGCTCTGTGCCCTGCTCAAAAAGGCTTTTCACAAAGCAAGATTATAAATAAAGTCATCTGTAGTGCCCCCTGCCCCGGGTGTTTATGTCTTTATTTTATTTCATTTTTATTTTTATTTTTGCTTTATTTATGTCTTACTCTTCAATCTGTCTATAATTGATTATGATTAAAAAGTAGAGATTATTTATTCATTCATTCATTCTAAAGTTCAGTTAATAGTTTAGTTATACCTTTTAATAAATAATTGTTCTTTTACGTATTTATTTGAAACGTTTATCTGCATTATACTATAAATTACCTTTTAAATCTAGAGCCTTTTATTGACCTATTGCTTTATTTCATCAGTTTGCCCATTTCTTCTCCAGCATCAAACGATTTTTATTATCGGGGATTCATTTAACATGTTAGTATCTACTAGGGCTAGTCTCAAGGTGTAATTGCTTTAAATGTATTGTATTTAATACTCCACTTCAGTGAACAATTTTCTCCGTTTCTTTAATTATGGACATGAAGGTGGCCTCATTCCAGGATGTACCAGCTTACTATTGATAATGTTGATCTGGCCAACCAAGCTGTCCACATCCTCCCTCAATTTGTGGGCTAAAGATATTCCTTTCAGAGTTACCTGCCCAGTAAAAGAGGGCTGTTTTGAAGGCAGTTGCTCTCCCCTATAAATAACCTAAGGAGCCCTGGTAGTTAAAATGTTCAGCTGCTAACCAAAACGTCAGTGGTTTGAACCCACCTACTGCTCCATGAGAGAAAGATGTGGCAGCCTGCTTCTGTAAAGATTACAGCCTTGGAAACCCTATGGGGCAGTTCTACTCTGTCCTATAGGGTTGCTGTGAGTCTGAATCAGCTTGACTGCAGTGGGTTTTTTTGTAATATATGTAAGTAACCTCAATTACATTTACAAAGTCCATATTTATATGTAACAAAATAATTTTAATATTACAAAATAAAAAGACCAAGGGGGTATGTTTGGGCTATAATAAGTGATCATTATGAAAATTCAATGGAAATAATTTAATATTAAAAAACAAATTAATTCACTAAGTAAATGAATATCACAAATGCCCCACAAAGCTGTAAATAAAACTAAAATGGGCTGGAAATAAGAATCATGAAGGGAAATTCATTTTTTTTAAAAAATCTCAGGCACAAAAGCATTACTGAGTTTTGTATGTATTTAGGAGGCTTTATTCCACTCCAACACAAGCTGTTGGTTGTTTGGTGACATTTACTCACATGCAAAAGCATTTATACTGCAGAGTACAGCTATGGGGCTGGGAAAGACACAGCTTGATTCCTTATAAACATTCAGAGGAATTTTATATTTAAATAAAATCTACTCCTTCCTAGGATACCTAAAACAAGAAATAAAAAAGAATTAGAAATCAAACAAAATAAATGAAAGCTTGTATTGAAATCTGAGAAGGATGGGGGCCATTATTTCTGTCTATGGTTAGTATGTTCAATTTACATTCAAACCCAGCCCCGAGAGAAAAGAAGTCAGGCTTTCAATACCGGCAAATAAAATGTAATAAACACATAGGAACACATTAATAAACAAATCCACTCTTACAAAGGTGGTAGATGACTAAGACCTGTGAAATCCAACAGAAATGCCAAGCAATAGATAGAATGTTTTTTTTAAAAAAACTACATGTGGATATATGCATGTGCAATGTGTTTATATGTAAATATACACACACACACAGATACTTATAAACACACACACGTACACCTACTCCTCACTTATTGACTATCTGGTTATCTGACCTTTTGCATTTACGACAATGGTAAAAAAAATCTACTATCTGACCATTTCACGCATTAACGACGTACATCTGGCAGTAAAGAAAGCTGAGGTGCGAGGCGAGAGTAACACTGGCTGTGATGCTTAATATTATGCGTCAGCTTGGCTGGGCCGTGATTCTCAGTGGTTTGGCAGTTATGTAATGATGTAATGTGGCAGTTATGTAATGATGTAGTCATCCTCCATTTTTGCATAACGCTGATTTTCGTATAACAGCCTGCTCTTTGGAACCTAACCATGTCGATGAGTGAGGAGTGGGTGTATATGTATGGGTCGAGTCAATTCCGACTCATAGTGACCCTACACGACAGAGTATAACTGTCCCATAGGGTTTTCTAAACTGTAATCTTTACAAGAACAGATTGTCAGGTCTTCTCTCCCATGTAGCTGCTGATGGTTTGAACTGCCAACCTCTTGGTCAGCAGCCGAATGCTTAACCATTGTGCTACCAGAGCTTCTTACATTTAGTTAGTTAGTTAGCTTTACCTAATAGGACTTTTTAAAACGGCAATTCATATTTTTTTCACTAAAAGGTGTCTTACCTAGCTTTTTAAAACACAATTTACAGTAATTTTGTCAGCATTCTCCCTGAAATACAACTTAAAGGCAAGGAAAAATTTGACAGTGATGAATAATGTTTAAATATGCATTTCTTTCCCTTTTTCATAAAAAAAGCTTGCCTCACAAAGGGAATTCAAATTAGTGGCTCATCAACTTTAAAATACTATGTAAAGAATAATTTCATTTATATCATTAAAATACTATGCAGAGAATTATTTTAGTCATTTTCTATAATGATAGACCACAAGTCTTCCATATGAGCCGATTCAGGCAATTATCTGTGTGCGCGTTCATCACAAAAACATTCCATGCCCTGAAAGGTGTCGGGTAACAGCAGCGGCCTGTCTCCCCATATACAATATAAAGACAAAGAGGCTGAGATTTACCTGTCGAACAAAAATTAGATTAAGCCATTGGTTTGTTTGCTTAAAAAGAAACTATGTCACCCCAGGGGGCCCCAGTCACCAGCACAGCTGTGTGTGCACCCCATTCTGAGGAAGGGGAGCAAAAGGGGAGAAAGCGAGTGTTAAATGACCGAAAGACATGACTTGCCATTCTCTTGGCTGCCAGAAATGACTCCGTCAAAAAATTAGAACTTTCATCCGCTGACGTTGGTAGGTGGGAGCGGAGAGCGCAGACTTGCGCCCCAGGAGCACACGGATCAAGGTAGCAGAAGCTCCGCCCAGTGCGTGGGAAAACACCCACAGGGAACCCGGAGAAATTCACCAACAGGCAAAGCCCGCAGGCCCCTTGGATATGTTCAGGTTCCGACTCCCTCATAAGTCGGAGTGCTTTGCAGCACACGATTGTTCTCATCTTTGTCCGTATTATAGCTTTATCCATAAAACTTGAAGAAACCCTGGTGCCACACAGTGATGTGTGCGTGCCAGCTACGGGGCCATGGAAATAATGGAGTGTTCTCATTCTCTCTCGCGTTATTCTATGACTCAGCGGAGCACTAATGAGGAATCAGCTACCCCAGAAGCTGGAAGGAGCTTCCAGAGTGCCCGCCCTCCCGCTCCTCCACCTCTCCTATTGTGAAGGGTCTCAGAGGAAAACATGCCACTCCCACGCCCTGGAGGTCGGGGCCCAGGCTGGGCTCCCTCAAGTGCGGTTGTCTCTAAGGCACCCAGCGTCTCTTCTGCTCTGCAGTGTGGGTGGGTGGCTCAGTCTTCCCGCCTGGTGAGTTCAAGTCCAATTGCCAGAGAATTCCAGCAGAGACAGAAGTTAGGGCTCGTGTGATGTTTTCACAGGATCAGGGCCAGCTGGGCAGAGCAGGGTGGGAGGAGGGAGGGGGAGGATGTGTCAAATGAAGCCTGGAGTCATTTCTAGAAGCCGCTGAGGAGCCTCCTAATGAAAATGGCCAGGACCATTAGCAGCTCAGCTGGACCGGCCGTGTGCTTGCTGGCGCCAACATGTCAGGGGTGCCTTTCCCATCAGGCCAGCCGTGGGCTATCTGTTTCAGTTCCTGCCTTTGATGAAACATTGATCATAACACATGACCTGATGATGGGTCAGGAAATGAGAATCCTGCAGCTACCCTGGAAATGTTTTACAGTCATCCTTCGCAGAGGAATTGATCACACGCTGGTGTGCTCGCCAGGAAGATGGATGACTCGTGTGGCACCATAGCCTTGCCATCAGCTACTCCAAGAGAGGCCGTGAGTCAGTGAAAATACAGCTGGACTTCTGCAGTCATCAGCATACCGTCCATCTAGAAAACAGAACAGGGCTCACCTACGGACTCGCTGATTTTTACTCTGACGATATATGTGACCTTAGAATATTGAGCTTTACGAGGTTTCTAGAAGGTATATGATATGAGGCAGTGGTGGTGAAGTTGCAGAGTTCTTGCCTCCCATGCAGTAGACCCAAGTTCTATTCCCAGCCAAGGCACCTCATGCATAGTCACCTCCTGTCCGTCAGTGGAAGCTTGCGTGTTGCTATGATGCTGAACAGGTTTCAGCAGAGCTTCCAGACTAAGATGGGTTAGGAAGAAAAGCCTGGTGATCTCCTTCTGAAAATCAGCCAGTGAAAACCCTATGGATCAAACAGAACATTATCCAATCCTCAGCCGATCACGGGGACGACACAGGACCAAGCAGTGTTTCCTTCTGTTGTGAATGGGATCGCCAGGCATCAGGGTCTACTAGTAGGCAGCCCACACCACCACCTAAGAAGGTATACGCTTTCAACTCTCATGACTTCCACTTCCACCAAGGTCAAAATGTATTCTCACTCACTTGGTACAAAGCACGTGATCAGGTTTGAACTGAGAGTGAGAAATGGTAGCATTTCACATTTTAAACAAATTCGGCTGTGGAGTTTTTAAAACACCTATCTGCCCACCAGAAACTTGCGTAGCTGACTGCTAAACGCTTTTTCATGTATTTATCAGCCTTTATTGTCCCAGTGCCAAAGGGCCGGCGAACATCCCCTTTGCAGGCGAGGAGACATCTGTGGCTTCCCAGGTCTGACGCTTACAAATATGCGTGTTGCTCATATGGATGTGCGCATTATATAAATGGTTTCTCGTTTCCACATTTAATAAAACCATGGATTCTGGAATCAGAGCGTAATGAATGAATTACAAATCTATGCACCTCTCAAGCAATTTTAGCACTGAAGTGACTGCTAAATTGTGAGTTCTTTACTTTTGATTCCTGTATTTGCATATCTGTTCAAATCCAAATGATTAAAAAGGAGTTGTCAAGGTTGATAGGCCTCAAATTAGACCTGTCTGTTCATTTTGAATGTAATCATTAATATAGACGGCTCCAATTCCAATTTTTCCCTGACCCTTCAGTGAAGGAGACTGAAATACGTCAACAATTTAGGGCATTTTATTTCTTTACAAGAAAATGTCAGAAGGAGACATTAACAGCATGCAAATCAAGCAACAATGAAATGCTGTTCCACTTTAGAAGAACGGACAGGACATTTTTAAAGACACATTTTAGGAAAGAGTAAGTTTGTATCAACTCAATTTAAATTCTCCTCCAATGACTTCAGCCCAAGAAAAAGGAGCGACCATCTCTTATACTAGGCATTGTGGTAGATGTTTCTTTCATTATTTTATTCAATGCTACTAATACATGATTCAGTGGTCGGCAGTTCGAATCCACCAGCCACTCCTTAGAAACTCTATGGGGCAGTTCTACTCTGTCTTATAGGGTTGCTGTGAGTTGGAATCGATTCGATGGCAATGGGGTTTTGTTTTGTTTTAAATGCATGAGAAAGGTGTATGTTAACATGTGTCTTTAAAACTATGAGGTCTTTTCGTTGTTAGGTGTCATAGAGTCTGTTCCGACTCACAGTGACCCCATGTACACCAGAACGAAACATTGCCCAGTCCTGCGGCATGCTCACAATCATTGTTATTCTTGGCCCATTGTTGCAGCCACTGTGTCAATCCATCTCAGTCTTTAGGTGGCGTAAACCGTTTGTGCTCAACTATTAACCTAAAAGTTTGGACCCACCCAGTGGTGCCACGGAAGAAAGTCCTGGTGATCAGCTTCAGTTAAGATTACAGCCAGGAAAACTCTATGGAGCAGTTCTGTTCTGTAGCTCATGCAGTCGCCATACGTTGGAATTGACTCAGCGGCAACTATCAACAACACCGAATCAGTTACGGCCCGGGAAATGTTACCTGGGTGCTGACTTTGGCCAAGAAAGCAGCAGTTTTGTAAAGAGCTGAAAAAGGCACATCCACCTTGCTGAGGCAAAGTTTAAGTCTGTGACCTTCTCCTTTAGAAGTGACGCTGGAAAAGGCACATCCACCTTGCTGAGGCAAAGTTTAAGTCTGTGACCTTCTCCTTTAGAAGTGACGCTGGTATTGACTCACCCATGGGGACCCTTGTTTAAGAGGCTGGAGACCCATCTGGGAGTCTCAATCTGCCGTTTGCTACTGGCAAAATTGTAGTCACGCACATGATAGGAAGTTAATACTCCAACAGTTCAAAGGTGGTTTGGGCTGTTAATGCTGAGTTTGACCGTGCTCTGTAATTAGTAATTTGATCACGTCTTAAAGGAAGGAACGTGGAAAATAAAACCATTGTTCCTTCGAGGCAGAGTCTGTACCCCAGGCAACTTCTTGAAAGGATTTCTGTGTCCATCTTGATTTAACTTGATGAAGTCCTGGTTTCCTCTTAAGTGATTAATGATTTAAAAGAGGAGTCTCGTCATCTGGGATGTCAGCTCACCTGCAAAGAGTGATTCTCGGTGTGAGTAAACTGTGCCGGTGTTCCACCTCCCACACGCAGGTCTTCTGTCTTATCAATTAAGCTGTCTTGAGGATTGAGTTACTGGTGGCTGGCTCGGCTTTGCTGAAGGGGTTCCTGTTAAGGATAAATGCTGTAATGGCTCCTGTAAGTGTCCAATGGGGCCGCTAAGTGCTTGGGAGGGGGTTTCAGCTGTATCCTTGAGGCAAGAAGGTGTCCACTCACCCACTCATCTGCTGTGGCCACAGTAAAGCCAGACAGTATCTTGCCCCAAGGCATGAGAGAGATCCTTTTTCTACTCATTTCCTCCTCTCTGACGCTCAGGTGTCTGGGAATTCCACTGGCCTCTAATAGATTGCAGACACTCACACTTTTTGGTTCCCTCACAAAATTACTTTCCTGCATGGTAAAACCATCTTGGAGTCTTAACTCAGGGAGGTGTTGGCTTGATGCTTAGGTCAACTATTTTACAGGAATAAGTCAGAAGGTTTGGTTACTGGGATTGCTTTCTAGATACCCCAGCTACTTACAGGTTCTGAGCTTAGGTGAGCAGGAGGGTAGGACTGGTGTTTCAGACATTGGTGGGGGTGCAGGAAATGCGGAGAACAGGGCCCCCAGATGCTTAAAGGACTTTGAATTCTATGGTAATTAGTAAACTTTGCTGATACTTAGAAAATGTGTTGTTGGGAGCAAGGTAAGATATCCTAAGAGTTGAAAGCACCAATGACAGACAAAGGCAGGGTGAGGTATTGGACTCAAAACAGAGTCCGTATAAGAGAGCGTTAGACCCCCAGTCCCCACCCCTACAGCACTGTCAGGAGAGTCCCCTATACCCGTAAGAGAAGGGTGACTAAACCAGACAGGCGCAGATTTAGGAGCCCCAGGTACAGAGGGAGGGGGGTAAGTTGCCTTACCCAAAGTCGGGGGAGTGAGTCCACAGAACAAACAGGGAGCCACGAGTCCTCTTCCCCCTCAGCTCCCCAATTCCACACATGGCCTGTCCGCCTGGGCATAAGACTGGGCCACCCTCCCACAAAACTTATCTGCATGTTTTCATCCTGGGTTGACAGCCAGGGTCAACTCACAAGGTGCCCTGGCTTTCTGTGCACATGTGTGCACAGGCACGCAC
Organism: Trichechus manatus latirostris; assembly: GCF_000243295.1. Classification (NCBI taxonomy): domain Eukaryota; kingdom Metazoa; phylum Chordata; class Mammalia; order Sirenia; family Trichechidae; genus Trichechus; species Trichechus manatus. The sequence continues at coordinate 17,237,707 of NW_004443967.1, forward strand.
ACGCATACACACATGTACACACAGCTTCCAACCAGCTTTTTAGGGCCTCACTCCTAAACATGAATGGTCAGCCAAGGGTCACTGGACGTTTAAGGAAAGGCTCCAACATGAAAGACAAAGACTGAAATGATTAAAAAATTTAAAAATAAAACAGGGACTCAAAGGAGAGAGAGGCAAAGCAAGCTGCAGAAGATACTTTTGAATGACTGTAGCTAATATCCTAAAAGAGATAAGAGAGGATTTTGCATCCATGAAACAAGAAGAGGATGCTATAAAAAGGAACAGTCAGAGAATAAGAAAGTATTCTGGTTAAAAAAAAAAAAGCAATTTTAAAAAATATTCATGAAAACATAAAAAAGTCAATAGAAGAGTTGGAATATAAAGTCAAGGAATTGTCTGGCAAAGTAAAACAGTTAGAAAAAGAAAGAATTAATAAGATAGAAGAGAAAAGAAAAATAGTGAATCCATCGAAAATGTCTACCATCGGACTAGCAGGAATCACAGAAAGAGAGAGCAGAGAAAATTGGGTTAAAATGATTTTAAAATGTCAGTGTAAGATTATTTCCCTTATTCAAAGAACATGAGTCTCTAGGTAGAAAAGACCCACTGCATGTTCACAATAATGAATGAAATAGTGGTCCATAATCATGGCTCTTCAGAACAGCAAGAACAAATGAAAGACCTTAAAAGTGTCCAAGGAGAAAAAAATACATCCTATGTCAAGGGTCAAAATTTTAAAATAGCATTGGATTCCTCAGTAGCAGCATTGAAGTTAGAGAAAAAGGGAAAGAAAAAGAGTCTTCAAAATTCTGAGTAAATATAATTTCCAACCTATAAATCTACACCCAGATAGGCTATTCATCAAAGTGAGGATAGAGTTTTCAATGTATGAAATTCTCAGAAAGATGTGCTTCCTATCCACTCTTTCTTGGGAAGCAACAAGAGGAAGCATTCTACCGTAAAAGAAGGAAATGATCCGAGAGTGCAAAAGACATGAGACCCAAAACGCAAGAGATTTGACAAGGAACAAGGAAAAAGAAATTATCTGGATCATAGCAAAGGGAAGTCTCTAGAAACCTAGAGAGCAACCAGATTGGTTTATTGCCCTCCAGGAGGGCTATTTCTCAGACAAAAAAAAACTTTATATGGAGAGTTGTACTGATAAGCTTTTTAGAGAGTGTTGGAGGTGTGGAAAAACTTAGATGTTCAAGGAAAACAATGCATACTAACTCTTGGAAAAATAAACAGTTTACGTAGAAGAAAATGTAATCAGGCCACTCTGGTCAGCAATGAATGATATTTACATAATGAAAGTGGCTAAAACACTGGAATTGGATTTAAGTAAAAATGAAGATAATATACTGGGAGAACTACACTTTGGAAAATTGGGCTTCTTAGAATGAACTCATTTGACAAAGGTAAAAATCAATGAACGAAGCAATAACTACATCGGCATATTATTTTTAATGTAGATGTAAGTACTTTAAAACTCAAATCTGTTGCCCTTGAGTCAATTCCAGCATGTGGTGATCCATGAGTTACAGACTAGAATCAAGCTCCATAGGGTTTTCTTAGCTGTAATCTTTACAGAAGGAAATCACCAGGTCTTTCTTCCATGGCACCTCTGGGTAGGTTCAAACTGCCAACCTTTAAGTTAGTAGTCAAGCAAAAACCATGGACGCCCCCAGGGACCTCCACAGTGAACCAGTATGTCACCCTTCCATCCCTTCTTCCTTTTATGCCCCACCTCAGACCTTCCTCACTGGCTGGCTTTCAGGCAGCTTTATGCATTCCAGGACTTCACACAGATCCTAGTTCACAGAAGGCTCTGTAAAGTCTTGTTGGCTGTGAATGAGCAGACGCCAGTAAGGTGAATTATGAGAACTGTGATGTGTGATCAAGGAAATAATCACAGAAGCTAGCGTATTTCCCCACACACATTCTGACGCACAGAGAACCTTAAGGAATGAAAAGAAAAAAATCCAACAGGGTATGTGAAATCGAGTGGGAAGGAGATAAATAAAGGTAATGGTGGAGAAGGCAGAAGCCCCGTTTCTCTTTCCTGGGAGCAGTTTCTGGCTGTGAAGTCACCTTAAATCAGGAGGTTCATAGTCCAGAGACTTGACTGAATCAACCCTGGTCTGTTTCCTTATCTGTACAGAGATGATAATCATAACTACTTTTCTTATCTCTAAGGAGCTTTGGTGGCACAATGGTTAAGCACTCAGCTGTTAACTGAAAGGTCGGCAGTTCAAACCCACTAGCCGCTCTGTAGAGATTCCAGCCTTGGAAACCCCGTGGGGCAGGTCTACTCTATCCTCTAGGGTCGCCGTGAGTCGGAATCAACTGATGGCAGTGGGTTTGGCTTTGGTTTGCTTCCTTATCTCATGGACTATTGGAACAATCTCAAAAGAGATATCCACATGTAAGGGTGTTTGGGATATTCCAAAGCATTGTGCAGATAGGAAGATTTAAAAATGAATTCCTGGTAGCACTGACTCAGAAATGAAAAACAACACAATGCGACAAAAAGCAATCACAACTAGCGCCTACCTGACTCTCAGAATGCGTTGGAAGTTATCAGTCAGTGTCCAGCTGGGAAAACAGAAACTCCTGCAGGTATTTCACACAGACAGGAGTGAATACAGGAATTAGGTTCCACAATCATTCGAAAAGCTGGAAGAGCGTAAAGTGGGGAGATAGCATGCAATGACATAGGTGCCGCCGAGAGCCGCCACATCTCCCCTGGTGCCTCTGCTCACCGGAGTCCTCAGCCCCTGCTGTTCAGGACTCCAGGAACCGTCTTCTGCTGGGTGCCACCTCTGCAGGAAGAGCTCGCCTCACCTCCCGCTGCCTCAGGTGCTCCTGCCAGAGCCTACAGTGCCCACCTGTGGCCCTGCCTCAGCTGGAAGTACCACCAGAAACACCTGCCCGGTGAAGAACCTCCAGCTGGCAGAGGCTGGTGGGAACCCAGCAGGCTTCTGAAGCCTTCTCTCCTAGCAGAACAAAAGAGCATGTGGTAAGACCTACAAAGGCAGATATAGAAACACATGCTATAGGCAATATCTGGCACGATACTGAATACTTGGTGGCGCAGTGGTTAAGTGCTGTGGCTGCTAACCAAAAAGGTCGGCAGTTTGAATCCCAGCTCTGATAATTGTTGTTATTAGCCATTGAGTCAGCTCATGGAGACCTTATCTGTAACAGAAGGAAAGGCTGCCCTATCCTCTGCCATCTTCACAATCGTTGGTATGTTTGAGACGATTGTTGTGGCTATTTTGTCAATCCGTCTGCTTGATATAACCACAACGAAATCGAAGGAGAACTTTAGACCAAGCATATACCAGAATTTGTTTTAAAGGTACTTTGTCTAAAAGTAAGTTGTAAGAAGAGTGGAACTTCAAAATGTTTTTTCCAGTTTTTGCAAAAGCTTGATTGAACATTATTACTTTCTTTAAACACTTGTCGGTTTTTGTAAAAGCTTAAATGAACATTTCGTTTCTAAAGGTGTACATAATTACTTCTCAACAAAGTGTCTTCTGTGGAGAAAAATATGATACCCTAATCTTACATAGCACGTTACAAAGTACTTTCTTAAACATGTTGTTTTGTTTTTGGTTATTATTATTCACAAAACCTTTATGAGGTATGGCATGTTTTACAGAGAGAGAAACTGAAGCTCAGAAAGATGTAAGGACTTGCTCAAGGGCTCATGGATAGCAGGTGGCAGAGCTGGGACTTGAAGCTTGTTCTCCTGCCTCCATAGTCAGAGCCTTCTCCCTTTCTTCAGAAGCACCTTTGAGGATATAAAGGCATCGATAAGCAGAAAGAGTCCCTGGGTGGTGGAAGTTTGAGTCCACCCAGAGGTGCCTCAGAAGAAAGGCCTGGTGATCTATTTCCAAAAAACCAGCCATTAAAAACCCTGTGGAGCACGGTTCTACTCTGCTACACATGGGGTCTCCATGAGTCAGCATTGACTCAACGGCAACTGATTTAAACAGAAGAAAGTAGACTGGGTGGGAAAAGGAAGCAGTGGCTTCTAGGCCTGTTCCTTGTATACAAAGTAAGTTGTGTTTGGGCACCAGCACAGTGATGCTCAGGGTGGACGGGCCAACCTTGAACCTGAGGCCCCACTCCTCCCTGCCTGCAGACACACCCAGCTAATTATCCTATTGTCATTAGGTTGGCTTCATTTTCTTAATGCTATTCTCTACAGATGTGCAACCAAACCGGACAGGTGTTGAGTGTTAGGCGTCATGTCTGCAGAGCTGCAGGTCTGCTAGCAGCTGCCTAAAGGCAATCAAAGACCAAGGAGATCCTTCTAGAATGTGAAGGAGATTGACTTCTCTCCTGCAGACCTGGGAGGATCACAGGGCAAATGCCAAGCCCCTGGCAGGGCAAGAAGCAGTGCTTGGCGCGGTAAAGAGGGGCAGCGAGGGGTTCCTTGGGCACAGGGCGTTTCATTTCAGTTCTGGATCATCACAGTGCTTGAGCTGCTGTGGGCACAGAGGATCTTTAGAAGAAATCCATGGAGGGGTCTGCAGTGGGAGGTCAGAGGGTTCGAGCCCAGGGAGACCAGTCAGTTCCAGACAGCGTCTCCACATTTTCATACAAAATTGACAGAATCACAGAAGTTCAATGGTTTAAAAAATGCCCTGAGCAAGAACATTCCAGGGACGTACTCCTGAAAAACCCTTCAATTCTGGAAAGGGCAATAAGAGGAAGAACCAGACCCATTTAAGACAGGAGGAAATTGCAAACGCTAAGAACCAAGTTATTGCTGGTGTTGTTAGGTGTCGTTGAGTCAATTTTCCACTCACAGTGACCCCATGCAAGAAAGTAGAATGGCCACAGGTCTTTCTCCCGTGGAGTGGTTTGGTGAGTTCGAACCACCAACCTTTCGGTTAGTAGCCGAGCGCTTAACCGTTGCACCACCTTAAGCAGAAATGGGAACATTATTTTCTTCAGCCAACTATCCCAGAAAGCAAATAATTACTTAATTAAGTAATTAAT
>NW_004443967.1:17242819-17283230 GCF_000243295.1 Trichechus manatus latirostris
TTTAATATGCAGTCAGTCCTCATTCTCAGATTCCGTGAGTTTCAGATTCCATATCTGAGAATTCACCTACTGGATAAAATTTATTTGTAACTTCAGAATTAGTACTCATGGTGCTTTCAGACAACAGAATTAACATGAAAATTGGCATTAAAACTTTTAATACAAATATTAAAAATACAAAACAAAACTTTACACCCAAAAGGTACCCTCTTCATTGGAAAATTTTTCACTTGAAGTTCCAGGAGAAAGAAAGGTTGTGTCCTTAAAATAAATTTCATTCAAAAATATATCTTTACTGCTAGGAATCGACTCAATGGCAACGGGTTTATGGATTCTGAATATTTCTTTCCTCTAATCTATTCCATTATCTCTGTATCAAGGACAGAATTGAGATTAAACTACCTGTCATGTTAATAAACATGGGATTTTTCTTTATTTAATGAGGCTACTTGCGGAACTAGACTAGTCACTTTCCACTAGATGGCATCACAGTCACATAATTAGGGCAGCAAGAGTCTCGCAAGAGGCTGTTCCATACACTGAACCACCACTTCTCGAGCCTAAGGACAGTGAATTCTTTGTCTCTCCCAACCCCACTCCCACCTTTTGGAGTCTGTTGTTTGTTTGCATATTTGCTGCTATGAATACAATGGATGCTCCTTATAAAAAAATTTGTAGGGGAGGAGGGAAAAGCTAGTGAAGAGAAAACCTGTGCCCCACTTGCCACCCTAATAACGTTAGCTGCCTGTATTGTACCAGGTGATGTGCTAAGTGCTTCGTATTCATTGTTTCGTTTAACCTTGGTGGGGGGGGGGACACGTGAGCTGGTCACTAGTACTATATTAGTGATGAGGGAAGGGGGGCGTCCAAGTTAACTCCTCCAAGATGCTAAACCAAAGCCCATCGTCTTCGAGTTGATTCCAACTCATCATGACCCTATAGGGCAGAGTAGAACTGCCCCATGGGGTTTCCAAGGCTGTAAATCTTTACGGAAGCTGACTGCCACATCTTTCTCCTGAGGAGCAGCTGGTGGGTTCGAACCACTGGTCTTTTAGCTAGCAGCTGAGCACTTAACCACTGTGCCACCACAGCTCCTTCCTCCAAGATCATACAGGTAGAAATCGGCAGACCAGGATTCCAATCTGAGTTAGCCTGACTCTGCAGGGCAACCGCTCAAATCCCATTCCTCAGTGACAAAGCCAACCACGGTTAGCATTCCCCACTCAGTGTCTGTAAGTGTCTGCAGAGATACAAAACAACAAACGTTGTCACAAAATCTAAAAGTCCTTAGGTGAGCCCGAAGGTTGTCGTAACTTCTAACATTCATATAATCCTGTATTGGTTCCACCATACCTATTTATTAAATAAGTACATGAAAGAAAACAACATTGTACAGTTAAATCACCAATTACATTTTCCAACTTCTTACTTCTCAGATCATTCAAGGCTTTCAATGTAAATGGAATGAAATGAATGAACTTTGTGGCAAAATCATAACACACAACACAGAAAACAACTTCAAGTGACTTTATAACATAGTCCTTTGACTGAACACTCTTAGTGGAATAGATATATATTTTTTATTGTATTTATTTTGTTGCTGACAATATACACAGCAAAATATACACCAATTCAACAGTTTCTACATGTACAATTCGGTGATATTGGTTTCTTCCAGTTGTGCAACCATTCTCACCCTCCTTTTCTGAGTTGTTCCTCCCCCATTGACGTAAACTCACTGCCCCCTATGGATCCTGTCTAATCTTCCGAGTTGCTGTTGTCACTTGGATCCCATGTAGATAGTTCTGAAAAGAGTATAATGCTCAAAGCAGACATTTTTTACTAGTTAAGCTAAACTGTTATTTAGTTTTAAGAAGACTTTGGGGGATATTTTTGGTTTAAGATTTAAAGATTATCTCAGGGTAATAGTTTCAGTGAGTTATCCGGCCTCCATGGCTCCAGAAATTCTGAAGTCCATGAGAATTTGAAATTCTGTTCTGCAATTTCCCTCTTTTGATCAGGATTCTGCTATAGACTCTTTGATCAAAATGTTCAGTAATGGTAGCTGGGCACCATCTAGATCTTCTGGTCTCATGGCAAAGGGGACAGTTGTTCATGGAGGCAATTAGTCACACATCCATTTCCTCCTCCTTTTCCTGATGTTACTTCTCCCTCTGTTGCTCCAGGCAAACAGAAACCAATTGTTGTGCCTCAGATGGCCGCTTGCTTGCTTTAAGACCCCGGGCACTACATAATGAACTGGAAGGTAGAACAGAAGTGCTGAACACGTTATTAGGCCAAATAATAAATGTGGAATGTATTTTAAGTACAAAAAATAACTGCATAGGATTCTGAAAACTCATTCATGAGTTGTTCTGTGAACAATAATATCGGCATGGTTATTGGAAACCTTTCTAGGTATACTGTAAGAAAAAGTAAGAAATCATAAGTATAATCCTGAAGAAGATAGTGACATGGGTGGAGGGGTGGGCTTTGGATTAGAGACAAGTGGTTTGGTTGAGAGATGCAGAATCAAGAAGTCTTGCTGACTCACTGAATGTAGGAGTGAGGTGAGTCAAGGATGACGCCTTGGTGTTGCTTTGAACAACTGGGTGAATGATATTGCCATTCATGAGCTATAGAGGAGAAACATGTTTGGGATATGGAAGATAATGAATTTAATTTAGGACATGTTGAGTTTGAGATGAAGACATCCAAAAGGTTGATAAAAATTGGAGAATTATTCATTAATGCAGTGGTTCTCAACCAACCGGGGTGATTTGGCCCCTCAGGGACATTTAGCAATGTCTAGAGACCTTTTTTTTTGTCATAACAGGGGGTGAGAGGTGCTACTGGCATCTACTGGGTTGAGGCCAGGTATGCTGCTAAGGAGACCTGGTGGCGTGGTGGTTAAAGCACTTGACTTCTAACCAAAAAGTCAGCGGTTCAAACCCACCAGCCGCTCCTCGGTAGAAAGATGCGGCAGTCTACTTCCAGAGATATTTACAGCTATGGAAATTTCTAGTCTGTCCTATAGGGTCACTATGAGTTGGAATCTACTCAACAGCAGTGGTTTTTTGTTTGTTTTTTTTTAACACTACTAAACATTCTACAATGCATGGGACAGCAAAGCATTATCCAGCCCAAAATGTCAACAGCGCCATAGCTGAGAAGCTCAAAGTTCATGATAGCAGGTAAAGTCACAGAAGGGAAGGAAAATAAAGCTCAGAGCAGAGAACTCTGCAGAACTTTGGCCTTAGAGTAGGGCAGGGCAATCCAGAGCCTGAGAAGAAGTCAGAGAAAGGGAGGAAAACCAGGAGAACAAAGTTTAGAAGGAAGTAGGGAAAGGGGGTTCATTCTGGAAGATGTCAAGTGTTGCTGAGAGGTCAAGCAAAGAGAAGGAGGACTGAAGGCAATGGTTGGATTTAAGGGGACGGAGCCCCTAGAGATGTGCCAGAGTACCTGCCTGGGCTGCGTGGGAAGCATGAGAGAGAGGTGAGGATGGGCTGGCAACTAACAGAGGCAACCCTGGTAGAAGGTGGGCTGTTGAAGAGAAGCAAGAGACAGACACAACCGAAGAGGGAAGGGTGAGATTTGTGAAGATAGAGAGAAGTGAGTACGGGACCTGTAAATGCTGAGGGGAGGGAGTGAGAGAGAGGTGATCTCAGGTAGAAAGACACCTGCATAGAGTGAGGGTCAGACTGGAGGAGCAAGGGCCTCATGCCGAGGGCTGTGCAGGTGACTGTCTCCTCCAGTGGTATGCCCAGATGCCTCTTGCCTCACCCTAATCCTGGCCCTGTTGAGGAGAGAGGACTGGCATGAGGAACACCTCTCCCACTGTGACCAGAGGGAAGGAGGACAGGTGTAGATGTAGTCACAGGTGGGCTCAGGAGTGTGGTGGTGGAAGGGGGGGAGAAACCACCTGATGCCTTCTCCTCTAAGTAGGCAGTGGGGGGCCTTGAGACTAAACGAGATGGGTCTGAGGTTTGAGGAGGGGGCTTGGCCGACAGGAATCCCAGGCTGGGCTGAGGGCCCAGGTGAAGCTGCAGACTCTTTTTCTTTCTTATTTCTTTTTGGTGAGATTTTTGTCCTCCTTTTGGATAAACTCTCATCAGAGTTCCCTTGAAGACTGACTCAGGTGTTAAACCTTTCTTTCCCCCAGAATTACTATATTCCAACTATGGAAACTCATTTTATGAGTCTAGTCTACGGAAAGATAAGGAAGCCATTCCAGTGGAAATGGAAGATGAAGACTGGGCTCAGGAAGCAAATGATAAAAATATGGACTCCCAGGCATGGCTAGTACTGTAGTAATTTTCACGAAGTAAAATTGAGGGAAATTACATGAAGGTTCATCTGATTTTCTTTGAGGTCCCTCAACTCACAAGTGCTAAAGAGTTACATCGTGAACAGAAAGAAAGGCTATTAAAATTAAAAGGGAACTGGGAAAGAGTGATCATGTTTGTTCATCACTTCATATCGCACGAGGTGACACAGCCTGTTATTTAAAATTCGGTACCTCTGATTGTATTGTCATAGCTGTGGACTTAACTGTAGATAAAATTATTTCTTCCTCCCAAATCACTGTATTAGTCCACCAAGACAAATGTCTTCTACATTTAAAGTCTTGGATAGTCAGAACCCCCACAAGGAGCAGCAATTTTGGTGTCCCCTCCCCTGGAGAGCAGCGACACTGCCATGGAGAGTCCTTGTGGAATCACTGAGTGCTGGTAACCCAGCCCATCTGGACGCCTCCGACATCTCCACACTTTTCCTCTTCCTTGGTTATTGGGATCATTTGGGTCAAGGAAGAGCTGTGTGGCTTCTGGCATGTTCCATCCTCATGAAGCATGGTCTTTGGAAAGCTGACTCCTAATCAGCAATCATTTCAAAATGCCAAAGGTGTGGGAACGTCTCAGACGCTCGGGACTCACTAAGTACTATTCTCATGAGGCTCTCCCACCACCAGCTGCTATCCAGTTGATTCCAACTCATGGCGACCTCGTGTGTCAGAGAAGAACTGTGCTCCATAGGGGTCTCAATGGCTGATTTTTCAGAAGTAGATTCGCCAGGCTTTTCTTTTGAGGCACCTCGGGGTGGACTTGAACCTCCAACCTTTGGGTTAGCCCCACTTTAGTGGTTTGCACCACCCAGGGACTCCATTATTATGGGGAGGGGGTATTTATATGCTCCAATGAATGCATGTACCGAAGTCATGGTGGCACAGTGGTTAAGAGCTTGGCTGTTAACCAAAAGGTCGGTAGTTCGAATCTATCAGGCACTCCTTGAAAACCCTATGGGGCACTTGTACTCTGTCCTGTAGGGTCGCTATGAGTCGGAATTGACTCGATGGCAACGGGTAAGTCATGCTTACAGTCACACTTGCTGATGGAAAGACACTTTCTTCAAGCGCAGTTACCAAAAAGTGTGCCACAGCCCCAAAGAACAGTGCGTGCTTACAATTGTGAGGCTACCTTTGAAATCGCTAAGTGGAGAGGCACGTGCACTGGCTGCTGTTTTTGAAGTAAGTGTAGACTGTTCCCACCTGAGAACCAGGTGACTGCTTTCCATCCCCTCAGCAGCATCCCCCAGTGATGGTCTAGGGACGGGCTGAGGAGCGAATTCAGAAAGGTAGCTGGGATCCCCACAGGTGACACTCCTTTTGGCGACAATTCGAAATCTTTGGGGAAGGGTAAAGGGAAGGGATGGGCCTGCTGAAGAGTCAACCTCCATCAACCAATTCTTGTCTCTTCTTTCCAGTCTTGGGCTGGGAATGGCCTTTGGTTCACCCACAACCTCTTGCCATCTAGGAGAGGCCAACGTGGCCTCTCACTAACTTCCGTCATCTGTTAAGATGTTCCACAAATCGGTTGTTTTACATAAAACGTGGAATTACAGACTTACAGGAAGTCTACGGGCTGAGTGCTGATTCAAATGCCAGGCCTTTCTTTCAAGGGTGCCACAAGTTCAACAGTCAACCTTTCTGTTAATAGCAGAGGCTTAGCGGTCGCATTTAAATGCAAGCCCCTCTAAGCCCAGCCATTTGTTCCTCAGACCCCAGGCTCTTCCTTCCCCTCACGGCCTAAAAGGGAATGGGGGGGGGGGGCTTTTGTTTTTTAAATGAGCTGAAAAAGTTGGAAAGGAGATGTACTTGCTTTGACTATCCACAGATCCCTGCAATAATGAGGGTGCCTCCGGGAGAGAGCAATTTCGACCAGATTTGCTCTGACACCGCGGGCAATGAATTTTGCAGGGATGGAGCCCCTCTTCTTATCTCTGAGCCTTCATCCAGGGGGGTAGAATTGTTGCCTCTCCACGCACGGCCTGGGCGTCCAAACTCGGAACAGGGGAGGCCCTCAATCTTCTGGTATCCCGGCCGTGCGCGGCGCGTGGCCTTGGCCTAGCGCCGCTGCACTCTCCGCGCTGCCTGCGGCCCGGGAGCCTGGGAGCCCCGGGAGCCAGGGAAGGGTCAGCAAGGGCCTGCTGCTGGTGTCTGGCGCACTGCAGAGGATGTCGCTGCTTTCGCTGCATGCACGGACACCCAGCGGAGGGTTTCGCCGTCCCCCGCACCCCGCGCCCACCGCGTAACAAGCCAGGCTCCCCTAGGTCCCGGGCTTTAAAGAAACAACGGCTTCCCTGGATGGCGGGAGTGACCCGGGCTTCCATAGTCTCGACCCTTATGGGCTCCGGGCGGCCTCTACGCGGATCCAGTGCGCCGCCGTCGCGCACTGATCCTGCGGGGACTTTCGGCGATTCCAGCGCCATCGTCGGCGCCCAGGCAGACCTGTCCCTGGGTCCCCGCGTCCTCTGTGCGTGGGGCTGGAACCGCGCCGTCTGCCTGGGCAGCCCTAGCCCCGCTACACCCGAGGCTCCATCGCGACCCCTGGCCCAGCGCAGCTGCCCGCCGCCCTACGACAGAGGGGCCGGACGAAACGAGATGCTGGGGATGCGGGTGGGACGCGGCTCCCCAAGCCGCAACCATCCGAGGCCCGCGGGCAACGTGGTGCCGGCCGAGGACCCAGGGCAGTCGGGGCTGCGGGCCGGAGGGGCAAGACGGGCCGCGCAGGGCTGGGGAGGGCTGTGCGCGCCGGGGCGCGGGGTCGCGGCGGGGAGGGGCGGAGAACTGACCCGGGGCGGGGACCGGCCTGCGCTCCTCCACGGCCTACAGGGCGGGGACAGCCGCCGACACTCGCCCAGGTGCGGCCCCGACGGCATTTAAAGGGCACAGGGCGGGCCACACCGGACGCTGCTGGTGGCCGCGCTCAGTGGGGCGCCCATGAGCTTCGGCGCCCAGACTCAGGCCCGGGCACGGGAGCAGGGACACATGGCCGCGTCCTGCGACGGCCTGGGCGCCTGCCCGGTCAGGGCCACAGAGCACCCCGCGGGCTCCGCTCACCCGGCGGGCTCGGCGAGCGGGGAACTGGGCGCGACGGGCGGCGGGCCGCGCCTGTGGGTGACCACGCCCGCACCCTACGCGCCGGGCCCCGCACTCGGTCCGGCGCCCCCCTACGCTGCCCCCGGCAGCTATGCGGCCCCCGGCCCGCTGCTCGGCGCCCCGGGTGGCCTGGCTGGCGGCGACCTGTCCTGGCTGGGCCTCCCGGGCCAACAGGAGCTTCTGCGGCTGGTGCGGCCGCCCTACTCGTACTCGGCGCTCATCGCCATGGCCATCCAGAGCGCGCCGCTGCGGAGGCTGACGCTCAGCCAGATCTACCAGTACGTGGCCGGCAACTTCCCCTTCTACAAGCGCTGCAAGGCGGGCTGGCAGAACTCCATCCGCCACAACCTGTCGCTCAACGACTGCTTCAAAAAGGTGCCCCGCGACGAGGACGACCCAGGTAACAGCGCGCTGCTCGCCTCGGCGCCCTCGGGGCCCGCCCCGGGCTGGGGCGACCTTGGACAGCCCAACGATTCACTACCCACTTGGAGATACTGAGGCAGGGTTGGGAGGGGGAGGGGGAAGAAGGAGAGACGTGCCGGCCATGGACAAGCTCCCAGACAAATGGTGTAGCCGCCCTACTCGTACCCGGCCGGCGCTCAGACTTGGCTCTCTGGATCTCTCCGCGCTCCCTGGAGGATGGCGCGGGAGAGCGCACAGCTGGGTGACCGTGGCGGCGACTTATCTGGGCATCGGTGTCCTTACGTGTAAACTTGGGAAGATAACGCCTACCCCGGGATTCGGAGGAACAATGAGATGCCCCTTGGGAAGAGCTGGAGTGTGCATAGAGGCGAGGGCGGTCGGCTCCACTCTGTTGGCAGAGTGGCTGGCAGAATCCAGGTAGATCTGCAACTCACGGGCCTGCGCTCCGCCTGGAACAACTCAGCGGGGCTCCGCACTTCCTGGCGTTGCCGTTCCGGATCTCTGGGGGTTGTCCAGACTCCTCCCACCCCGGGAGGAGTGCCACCTCAAGGTTTGGGTGAGAGTGAGGGGTCATGGCTCTCTGGAGGGGCCGCTGAGGGCATCTTGTTGAAGTTGGCCTGGTCCCCACGCTCACACCTGGTCAAGTCCCCGATTTCTGAGATGGGCCTTCTCTTCCTCCGCAGGTAAAGGCAATTACTGGACCTTGGACCCAAACTGCGAGAAGATGTTCGACAACGGAAACTTCCGAAGGAAGAGGAAAAGGCGAGGCGAGGCGCGCGCGCCCGCGGGGTCCGGGAACCCACGGGAGACCCAGGCGCTGACGCTGTCGCCGGTTCGCGCTGCCTCCCCGGGCCCGCAGGCCTCGCAGTCCCCGCCCGCGCCCGAGCCCGCCTGCTTCTCCGGCTTCGCCTCGGCCATGGGCGTGCTGACCGGCGGCCTTGACGCCTTCCCCGGGACTCTGGCGAGCGACTTCCCTTTCGGGCGGCCGGCAATGATCACCGGCCACGGTCCCCAAGCCCCTGGCACTGCGCCCGGCTTCGCCCCAGGCCACCAGACGGCGGCCACCGGCTTCCGAGTCAGTCACCTTGTCTACAGCCGGGAGGGGACCGAAGTTTGAAAAGAGGCCGGGCATGGGCCCGGTGCCGAATCCGGAGATGCTGAACTCAGGCCCTGTCCTGCCTGGTGACAGCGCAGCTGTTCGCGCCGCTGCCGTCCGTGCGCGGGAGGAAGCGCAGGAGACTGAGCTGCGCCTCTGTCTCCGGGTAGCCCGCCTGGCGTGCACCACGCGCCCAGGCCTCGGTTCAAATAGGCGAGTCTGCGCTCCTGCTCCGCCTCCCTGCCTAGCCCACCTCGGCCTCAACCGACCGCCTCAGCCCCTGCGTTTTCATGGAGAGCCTGCCGGTGGTGGCATTGAAGGTGTGCCTGGAGGCACATAGGTGGCGGAGTTCCCCCTCTGCCCACCGGGCCAGGCTCTTCACGCGGTGTTCCAGGAAAGCCGGTGGGGGCGGGGAGCCGCGCGAGCCCGAAGTGGGGTTGGGGGCTGCCGTCCCTCTCACCGGAGTGTGGCGTGTGAGGCGAGGGTATTGGACTGTTGTGGTTTGGTCACATGTAAGAAGGACTTCCTGATGGCTGGACCGCCCTGGCTGGAAGGAAAGAGGGCTGCGTGGTGAGGGAGGACCCCTGGGGGTTCCAACACCTTTGCCTGTCACTCAGCATCTGGCTTCAAAAACCCTGTCCTGGGACCAGGTGCCTGCCCAGGACCTGGCATCCTGGCCCACAGGCGCTTGCCGGTACCTGAGCCCCGGGGTATTCAGTTTTACCCTTCTATGCACACACACATACTCACACCATGGAAGCTGGAGGGGAGGCCACGCTCGGCTTGGACTTGTTCCCCTCCTGTCCCTATGTGGGCTAGAGCTGCCCCCTGCATGCAGAGCTCCTGAGCAACAGCTTTCTGGGGCAATTTGAAACTGCTCTGTTTGTGCACTCCCAGAGCCATGCCTTTGTGATGGCGAAGGAACTGATCATGATGGGAAGGAGGAATTTTGGCCTCAGCATCTCCCCCAGGGCCCCCCATATTGCCGCGCCCCTGGAGCAGTGGGCCCTTCGCAGGAGCACCCACCTCCAGGGGGCTTGGGCAGGCAGGGGAGGAACCCTCCCTGGAAGGGATGTTGGGGAAAGGACACTGTTAACAAACTCCCAGTGGGCTGGGCGGGTTTAGCAATAGAGCCCAGACCTTCATGCCGGTTTCCTGATTAGTGTCACCTCGCTTGCTGGGCCCAGCTCTGCTGCTGATGCTGGAAACACAGAGCAGCGCTTGGGTGGGTTCTCTACAGCTGACCCAGCAGTGATTCTGATGAAGAGTAGGGTGAGTGTGTGTGTGTGTGTGTGTGTGACAGAGAGAGGGATGGTGAGGTCGAGGGGTGCGGCTAGAACAAGCCAAGCGTTCTGGTAAAATTGGACCCCGGGTCATGAATTTGGACCCTAGTGGCCTTTCAGTTCTAAACTCCCATATCAGTGCCTCGTCCCCCTGCTCTTGTGCGAAGAGGACGTGAGTGGTGCCCTGGTTCTGTCTGGGAGGGCATGCTGTTGCTTAACCAAACCAAACTAACCCATAAACCAAAAGCAAACCTGTTGCCGTTAAGTCGATTCCGACTCACAGCGACCCTATAGGACAGGGTAGAACTGCCCCACAGGGTTTCCAAGGATTCAAACTGCTGACCTTTTGGTTAGCAGCTGAGCTCTTAACCACTGTGCCACCAGCGCTCCCTTGGGGGAGCGTACCCCCCAAAGTACAATATACATTTAAAGAAGGCCAAGAGAGCGAAAGGAAATCCTTAATTTGTAAATAAATAAAGAATTCTATCCCTTGAGCCTATTTTAATAGAATAAAGTGCTAGAAATAAACGCCAGGACATGTAGCTTGAAGGTACACGCTGTCTTTTAAATTATGAGCATGCCACCAGTGTTACCAGCATCCCTAGTTTAGACTCTGTGTTTGCAGGAAGCTTGGAGAGAAAACATTCATTCAAAATGCCGTGTTTGACAGCAGTGGGAAAATACAATGTGTGTTTATAGTTCTATAGTCAACGGAGCATTCAGAAAATTGCCTGGCAAATACGTATGTAAACACCGTGCATCATAGCTGCATGGTTACTAGAAGTGGGTCAGGAAGCTGCTTTTTTGTTTTCTTTCCAACAATAGTTTTGCTTTGAAAATTGAAACAAAACTTTTAAAAATATTTTTTCAGCTTTTGATTTCTTGACTAAAAAGCGATTTTTGGTGTTTCAAAGTTGTTCATCCATTCAAAACATTTTTTTTCCTGCTAAATAGGTAATGGTAAAATCAAATAGATGAAATCTTCATGAGAAATGCATAGTATAAAATATTTCCAGCAGTCCAGGCTGTCTGACAATCCATGGGGTCAGATGCCAAACAGTATGTTCCTCCTCCCTAACATTCCAAGTTTCTGGATATATGTTTTACTGTGTGCGTAGGGCAGGGAGGTGCACAGGCCAGAATGCAGTTTGGGTTTTGAGGCACAGCCAGCTTCAAAGCCACATTGCATCATTTAAAAAAGTATTTTCCCAGTGGAAAGAAGCCACGTGCTGAAATCAAAACAAGTAAACAGAAAAATTTTTTAAAATTAAAAAAAAAAAAAAAAACTAGTTGCTGTCGAATCATCTCTGAGTTGTAGCGACCCCACGTGTGTCAGAGCAGAGCTGTGTTCCATAGGAATTTTTTTTTTTTTTAGGTTTTTTTCTTTCTTTTTTTTTTTTTTTTTGTGCATTAGGTGAAAGTTTGCAGAGCAAAAGAGCAAATTAGTTTTCAATGGCAGATTTTTTGGAAGTAAATTGCCAGGCCTTTCTTCCAAGGTGCCTCTGGGTGCACTTGAACCATCAACCTTTCAGTTAGCAGCCGAGTGCTTAACTGTTTGCACCACCGAGGGACTCCAAGCAGAACAGAGCAGTTTGTAACTGGTTTGTAATTAACCTCTTTCGTCCTCTCCCCAGCCAGGACTCAGCTTGAATGTAGTTCTGAAAGCAGGCTGCAGTTTGGCAGCAAAGGACCGACTCTTGTTGGTCAGACCAGGACATTGCCACAAGAAGGCAAGGAGCTCAGACCCCAGGCTCGAGCATGTAGCACTCAGGCCACATCTGCTTCCACTCTCTGCCCTTTCGTTACCTTGAAATCATAAAGCCAGTAGAAAATTCCAAATTATTTGAGTTATTCCACGTGGCCTTCACTGGGAGACCTCTGCTGGGTGTGCTGGCCTGGGCTGGATGTAATGGGAACACCTACTTATTCGTCTGAATACCCAAGTCAGTGGTGCTAATAGTTTCAAATGTAGAATCATCACATTTCACAATCCAGAAGGAGGAAGATGCTGCCTGATTAACCATACCAATGCACTAGGCATTCTTCCCATCGTCAGAGTGGTCTGGGAATTTTCAGCTGGCTGGAAAACCAGAGTGTCATATTACAGCCAGTTGTCACCTCCACGGGCCACACTGGTCATTGGGCAAGAAGGGTCCCCATGCAAAGAACCGTTCATGATGTGGCTCTCAAAATGCTGTGAAGAGTGTAGTTGTGTTTTAAAAGGTGTGTGTATTTTCCCTTTTCAAATGTTCAAGATGTGGGTTTACTTTTCACATTTAGATTTAAGCACTGAGTCTGTTTATTTATGACAAACAAAGTTGTGCATTTTAATAATACTGCTTTGGGATATTAAATTTCAGCTTTCAGTCTTCAATTTCCTAAAATCTATCTGCTGCAATCAAGTGGGGCATTTTTCATTCAGGGAAATAATGTTACAATAATTCTTATAACCCTTTAGTGGAACAAAGAACTGAAATCCATCCCATTTTGCAGATAGAAAAGCTGAGTCAAAGGGCTATGTGAGAGCTGGAAAGGGCTCCTGATGGATATGCAACCTTTCTATGGCCCATGTTCAGGAATGTACCTACAGCTACTCAGATACACACACACACACACACACAGCCTAGATCCACATCTTGGCCAGTATCCTCAAGGGACAAGCTTTAGATTACAGCATCTGCTCCTTTTATAGCCGAAGGAAGGCTGTTGTGTGCCATGGAGTCAATCTCGACTCCTAGCGACCATGTAGTATTTTCAAATAATATTGTGAAAGTTCAGGATTTGACTCCAGGTGAGAGAGGGGCACAAACACTAGAATACAGTAGTGGCTGAATCCTCATGAAATGTGATTCATTCAGGACGACTTCTGAGTGCCAACTATGTGCTGGGCACTGTGTTAAGCCCCGTGCCAAACAACATCCTCTCGGCCCTCCTTCCAGGGGAGAGGGGAACTAGCAATTCCAGCCTGGATCATAATTATTTGGTTCCAGAAGGCTGAATTCATGATCTAGCTGATAAACCATCTCATTTGTAAGCACGCAATTATAACCGCATTGTGTCGTTTAATTCACGGTGCCTTCCCACTCGGCTAACGCAGGGAGTGTTTGCTGGGTTTCTCCGTGTCATAACTTTGTTGTGATTTAGGCAGGCAGAGAGCATGGCCTGGCCCGGGGCAAATGCCATCTTCTCCCTTCCCCAGAGCCCGCTTCAGGAACTGAACATAAAGCTGTCCTTCTGTTAGACGATCGTGCCTCTGGTGATGGCAGGAGATGGCCCGTCCCATCAGACTGCCTTGGGGCATCCCTATATCCATTAATTGACGTTTCTGGATCTCCTTGTCTTTTAACCTAGCATCAAATCTGCTAAGCAACATCTGTCGTTGTTCATTGCCGTCTCGTTGGCTCCAACGCACGGCGACCTGGATAACAGAGTGAATTGTTGTCCTGTCCTGCACCATCCTTGTGGTGGTTGCTGCGTTGGAGTCCATTGTCATGGCTGCTGTGTCAATTCATTTCATTGAGGGTTTCCCTCATTTTCACTGACCCCTACTTTACCGAACAGGCCTTTTCTAGAGATTGGTCTTTCCTGATGGCGTGTCCAAAGCAAGCAAGTCGAAGTCCCTCCATCCTTGCTCTAAGGAACATCAGCATTACTCAATTCTAACCGCCCGGCTGCAGCCACACACTAACTGCTGAACGCAGAGAATTTGCAATACCCTTCGTTTTACTCAGTTTGCAGAGGGAAAGCGATTGCCATATTAAATCAGATCTTTATCCAAACAGTCAGAGTTGTGTCATTGCTTTAATCCAGTGCAAATGGAACCAACGACGCGTTGAGGTTTTCTCTTCCGCGAGAGTGACCCTTCCGTCCACTGGGTGCTGCCTGTGAATCTGTAAGGTGTCAGGTGCTCTGTTAGATGCTTGATGCACATCATCTCCTTAAGCCCCACCTGGCCCATCGTGGTAAGAATAACTATCCCCATTTTACCGATGTGGAAACGAGGCTCAGACAGGTTAAGTGACTTGTTTCCCCAAGGCCACGGATAATACTAAGCTGTGTCGGCAGGAGCCCACCTGCCCCTGCCCCTGGCATGTTGCCTCCCAGATCGCCTCCTGTGCATCCTTCAAGCCGTATCTGGGAATCCTTCCCTGAAGCCCAAGTCCAAGACCAGTGCCCCTCTGCTGTGCTCCTGCAGCCCGGGGCATCCCACATCACACCCCAGCATCCTGTCCAGTGGTCTATGTGAGGAGGACCCTGCCTGCCTTATTTCACAGTAACATCCCAGGTGCCCAGCATATCGTGGACACCCAGGAGGTAACAGTGGAGAGACTGAATGAATGAGCACGTGTAGTTGACTCTAACCATTCCATCCACCCTTCTGTACCAATAAAACCAGTTACCGTTGAATCAGTTCTGAGTCATGGTGACCCCACGTGTGTCGTAGTAGAACTGTGCTCCATCGGACTTCCAATGGCTGATTTTTCAGAAGTAGATTGCCAGGCCTTTCTTCCAAGGCACCTCTGGGTGCACTCAAACCTCCAACCTTTCGGTTAGCAGCTTGGCATGTAACTGTTCGCACCACCAGGGACCCACACTCTCCTATAATGGACTTGATTCCTCCTTACGGAGGGCAGGCTCTCAGCTGGCCGCTGGAGACACAAAAATGAACACGACATAGCCCTGGTCACACAGACCAGGTGTAGCACAGCAGGTGTAGTGCAGCGGACCCTGTGTGAGAGGCAAGCGTGCAGTGCTGGGGATCCAGAGAGGGCAGGGAGCTTAGGGAAAGGAGGAATTCAGAGAAGTAGTTAGTGTTGAGGCCAAGTAAATTGGGTTAGTCCATGCACGTTTCTCACTTCAAATAGAAAAGCAGTCATAATTATACAAATTATGTTCCCATGAGAGATGGCTTGGGTGTTGCTATGATGCTTGACCCAATACCAGCAGGGTCACCCATGGTGGAGAGGTTTCATTGGAGCTTCCAGACTAAGATAGACTAGGAAGAAAGGCCTGGTGATCTACTTCCAAAAATCAGCCAGTGAAGACCCAATGGATCACAACAGAACATTGTCCAGTACAGTGCTGAATGATGAGCTCCCTAGGCTGGAAAGCACTCGGAGCACAGAGTGGCCACGGACTTAAACATACCAAGTTTCTTGAAGATGGTGCAGGACTGGGCAACGTTTGGTTCTGTTAAGCATAAGGTCACCATGAGTCAGAACTGATGTGATAGCAGCTAACAACAACCCAACATTTTTATCTGGAGGCTAGGAACGATTCCGTCCTTGCCCGTGAGGCCGGGGCATTTCCAGGTATTGCCCCTCGCTGTCCCGGGTCTGACTCCCTCTCATCCAGGAAGCCTTCTTTCCACAGTCCCTGAAGGCACAGCTTCTCTCTGACCTCCTGATCTGCCTGGCCCAGGCACCCAGGCACCCAGGCACCCAGGCTGTCTTGGCCAGGACAGGGCTTAGCCCTCCAGGAGGCAGGAGGAATCTGAGGACAGGACTCACGGCATGTTTCTGTGTCCCTGCCACAGGGCCTGGGCTCGCGGAGACTGAAAGACGGGGCGAGCTACATCAGGTGTGTGCAACGGATCGTGCCGCAGGTACTGCCTTCACGTGAAGGTGTTCGGAGCCGCTTGTCCCCAGGCCCCTGATGTGGAGCTTTCCGGCCCCGTGATCCATCGCCTGCAGTCAGGGTCTCACTCCTGTACGACCAGGGGTTTGGAGCTGCCCATGGTGTACATTATCTTCAGCACCTGAGCCAAACCACCGGCTCTCTTTGATGGGAGCTTGCTTTGCTGCGCTGGGACACTTGACTCCGAGCGGCCTGAGGGCAGGTGGTTCAGGGAAGATGGGCTTCTAGAGGGAGTAGAATTAATACTTTAATGAAAGGTTTCTGTTTCAGGATTCTTTCAAACGTGTTGAGCTTAACTTTTTAAGTTCTTCTTCTTTTTTTTTTTTTTTTCAATCCTGAATGGGATACAAACAGAGGCAGAGTAACCAGTAAGCACGGTCCTTACCGACTTACATTAAACAACTTACACACGGAATGGTGACACCCCTGTGAAATTGTTGACTACAGATCAGCAAGTAAACACAAGTAAGCCTGGGCATACTTTGCTTATTGGGTAACCAGCCCTGGGTACAAACAAAATCAAGCCTACTGCCATCGAGCCGATTCCAACTCACAGTGATCCTTTAAGACAGAGTAGAACTGCCCCGTAGGGCTTCCAAGACTGTAGATCTTGATGGAAGCAGACTGCCACATCTTTCTCCCTCGGAGTGGTTGGTGGGTTCGAACTTGTGAGCTTTCCATTAGCAGCCGAGCACTTAACCCCTGCACCCCCAGGGCTCCCGCGAATGGCATAGGACTGCCTTCTTCCTTTATTTACATTGCCTTCTTTGATTTTTTTACTTTGTGCTAAAAAGAATAGATAATATCACATATTTTAATGGAGGAAATTAAAACCTAGTTGGCACTTTGCTTAAATAGTGTAACATGAGAAAGAAATCACAAGAGAAGAAAGGGGGAAAAGACATAAAGAATCATTTGTTACTCAATTCTCAACAGATATCTCACCCCAGGACTTTTCTCTTTAATTTTTCTACAATGTCGTGTGTAGTATATATACTGTATAAAAGAAACGTAAGGAATATGAGAAATACAAGAATCTACAACAGCCGTACTTTTTTATTAACAAGATCAATTTTTTCTTCATTGGCAGGAATATTTTCTCCATTTTCAGGGTCTCAAATGTGGCAGTCTGACAGGACACATGACCGTATCAATGCATTCATTGCTGGCACAAAATCAGAATGTGATGTTTAATGGGAGAAAACCATACGTTCAGGTAACTAGCAAGATGGATGTTTGCACATGCCTTGGACCTCTGTGGGGGGACCCCTCTCTTCGGCTCAGATTTCACGCGGGCTCACTCACACGGCAACCTCCAAGTTCCCTCGATGGCCTGACAGGGCATCCCTGTAAAAAGATTGTCAGCACAACCGGGTGTAGAATGACGGGGCATTGCTGAGACGTCATGTCCAACTCACCATCCATTGCCCCAGCTCTCACAAACCAGAGTCAGTGCTATAGACTCTGAGACAAGGAGACCTTCCGTTTAGAGGGAATAGTACCAAATGCTTTATAAATGTTACTGCACAGCAGACTCAGTGAGATTTTCACGATGGAGCAGAAGTGCAGAGCTGGGGTTTTGTGCTCAGGAATGCAGATCCTTACTGTAGAAATGAAGCCAGTCCGACTTGAGTTGGAAGTGATGACCCTTACTGAGCACCTACTGTGAGCACCACTCCCTATCTGTCAGTCTGTCATGCTGCGGTGGCTTGCATGTTGCTGTGATGCTGGCAGTTATGCTAGCGGTATTTCAAATACCAGCAGGGTCACTTGTGGTGGACAGGTTTCAGCAGAGCTTCCAGACTAAGAGAGACTAGGAAAAAGGGCCTGGTGAACTACTTCCAAAAATTAGCCCTTGAAAACCCTATGGATCACAACAGAATGTTGTCCGGTGTAGAGCCGGAAGATGAGCCCCTTAGGTTGGGAGACACTCAAAATACATAGTGGTTGCAACGATGGACTCAAGATGGCAATGACTGTGAAGATGGCACAGGACCGGGACAACGTTTCACTGCATTTTGTAGTGGTTAAGTCACCTGCTGAGAGGGAAAAGTTAAGCCAGGAGGAAGTCGGTCTGAAAAGGGGAAAGTGTAGAAGAACATAGCTGTGTATAACAGGAGGTGATTAAATGTCCCTAAAAGTTTTGGGGACTGTCACCAAGGGTCCGGCTGGGGGCAGAGGCAGCCTCCTTATTTAGCTCTGAATCTGGTAACAAGGCAGGAGCATAGAAAACCAGAACCAAACCCGTTGCCGTTGAATCCATTCTGACTCATCTTGACTGGGGCATAGAGGCCCACCTAAAAACTGAAACCTAGATTGAGGATCTGCAAATAATTATTTCCAAGGAAACATTATGATTGAAGTTGTTAAAGCAGTTTATAAAATTTGAGCATTTTAGAGCTGGAAGGACCCTGTGAGGTCATCTATGGGGGGCGGGGGATGAGTTGCACTTCTTTTTCCATTCCTTACAGTCATGCTGATGGCAGACATTAATAATCAATCACTGGCTACTACCTACGCCATCTTGACTCTACAGAATCCTTCTCATATTGTCTTCCACAAAGCCATTACCCATTTATCGAGCCATGATATCATAAATGAAGACAGGAAGAGGTCAACTGATTTGTGCAAAGGAGGGCTTCCAGTTAGCCACACAGCCATGCATAGATTCTAGGTCTCTCAGTTCAGACCGCCATTTTGTCATGCTAATGCACTGAGCAACCCCATGTACAACAGAACGAAACACTATCCAGTCCTGCGCCATCTTCACAATCATTGCTATGTTTGGAAACAGACATCTCTGAATTTCAATAACTAATAACAGATCCAGTTCTCCTTGAGCATTTTGAGCCTAGTTTTTTGTGCAATCTGGACAGATATATGTTTCCAAAAGCCAAAGAAGCATTAAGAAAATTTCCAAAACATAAGTGCTCTTGGCTCGGTCAACTGTGATTTAAAATGGCCTTCCAGGCAGCCTTTTGTGTTGGAAATCTCTGCGGTTGCTTTATATTAGCAACTCTGAAACCTTACAAACCATATTGCTTTTCTCATCAGAAAGTGTAGTTCCTCATAGTGGACATTTACCGGCCCATTTTACGTTTACATTTTACAAATGAGTCACACTTTACATTTGCCATATACAGGCAGTTCCCGGGTTACAAACATCCAACTTATTTACAACCCCATAGTTATGAACCAACCCCCGTAAAGCCTATTATATTAAAAATTTGAGGTACATACAATGATTCCTAATAACAAAGGGGCACTACTTTACAATGCACATCAAAACATTATTATTATTACTGTATTATTATGTTAAAGATGTTTCAGTGTATCTGGAAGTGTTTCTTTAATTTTTTTATGCATAGAAAGGTACACTATATACTGAGACAAACACTTGAGCGACATTCGATACGAACCGTACCGAACTGTCCCGATTCATAAACAAATACGATTTAAAGACAGATTTAGGAGCGGAATTTGTTCATAATCTGGGAACTGGATTATGTATTTAATCCTCTAACAATCCTATAAGGAGGTAGATACTATTATTCTCCTGCAGGAGGTCACACCCCTGGAAGGTGGCAGAGCCAGGATTCAATTCCAGGTGCCTGACGCAGAGCCGTGCCCTTAACAACCACACGTCCCCTCGGCAGAATTCCTAAATTTGGCCAATAACATATTTCAATAAAGAGCTTCTCTTTTAAAGTGCATCCTGGGTGCATTAAAATTTTATCCTGACTTCAATGAAAGAAGCTACAACACACAGAGTTAGAAGTTACTGCTGTTCTTGAAAAACAAACGGGAAGAGACTTCAAAAATGGTGAGTCTGTAGGCATTTTAGTCGCATTGGCCTTTGGGACTCATTATTTTCAGACATGTTTGGGAGGAACTAGAGTTGGCCCTCTATATCCGCGGATTCTGCATTCGTGGATTCAAACAACCAGGATCCAAAATATTCAGGGGAAAAAAAGAGAAAGAAAGCGCCAGAAAGCAAACCTCGGATTGCCGCATCCTGAGCACTACGCTGAATCCACGCGAATGAAGCGATGGGTAGGCATTCCCTGCTGCAGCCTCCCACCTCTCGCAAACCCTGAGTCTCTCCAGCCCTCGCTGTTTGCACATTGTTCCCCTTGTGTCTTGGCGTTATTCCCTAAACAATACAGTACTGATAAGAGCTATTTTCATATCATTTACATTGCATTAGGTATTGTAAGTAATCTAGAGATGATTTAAACTGTATGGGAGGGCGTGCATAGGTTATATGCAAATACCATGCAATTTTGTGTAAGGGACTTGAGCATTCGTGGATTTTGGTATCCGAAAACCCCATTGCTGTGGAGTGGATTCCGACTTATAGTGACCCTATAGGATAGCGTAAAACTGCCCCATATGGTTTCCAAGAAGCGCCTGGTGGATTTGAACTGTGGACCTTTTGGTTAGCAGCCATAGCACTTAACCACTACACCTCCAGGGTTTCCCAAAGGCGTCCTGAAACCAATCCCCCTGGGGTACAGAGGGACGACTGTACATGCTTTGTAGCAAATAACCAAAAACCAAACCCATTGCCGTCGAGTCTATTCTGACTCATGGAGACCCTAGAGGACAGAGTAGAACTGTCCCACAGGGTTTCCGTGGTTTCCAGGTTTGGAGGCACATCTGCTCCACGTCGTTTCCCAGACTGGGAATGCAGGGAAAAGAGAAGTTGGGAGACAAGAACCAGTGGTGTGGACCCTGCACCCTCAAGGACAACACAGCAATGTTCCTGTCCAGAAGCCTCTGCTGGAAATGAGGGTAGGTGACAAAGAGCCGGGAGTTCCTCCTCACCTGTAAACTGTCACACATTTGAAAGGTGGTGGGCTGCGGTGTTTTACTCCGAAGTTATTCAGCCGGATTAATGCTGCCTTATTTAGAAGTCAGATTTCTGAGAGAACTATTGGCTACAAAGGAGCCCTGGTGGTGTAGTGGTTAGGCGCTCAGCTGCTAACCAAAAGGTCAGCAGTTCAAACCCACCAACCGCTCCATGGGAGAAAGATGTGGCAGTCTGTTTCCGTAAAGATTACAGCCTTGGAAACCCTATGGAGGAGTTCTACTCCATCCTGTAGGGTCGCTGTGAGATGCAATCGACTCCACGGCAACGGGTTTGGTTTTGGTTTGGTTGGTTCACCAATTGGCAAATTGACACATATTTGAGCTGCTCAGGACAAGAACCCTATACATTAGGCCTTAATTAGCCTAGTAAGTTCTATCACCTTTGTCTGCTCGTGGTTCCCTAATAATCCCAGAGAGGTTAAGAATAGTGCTTTTTAAACATATATCTTCATCAGGCACCCAAATTGCCAGGGCAGTTTGCCAGGTGCACTGTAAGAATGAAGCAAGCTGCTTCTTTCTACAGAGATTTCATTTTTGAGAGGCTCACGGTGACAAGGTCACCAGTCCCTGGTTAAGCGCGGGTGTGGGATAGCCAACACCAGTGTGGAAAGTCGTTACCTTTCACATATGCAGACCAATTGGGAAAAGCCCTGAGAAAGAGTAAAGAATAAGAGCCCACGGGACCGTCCGGTGTTGATTTAGTCAGTTGAGAGTAAATTCTCTATGCTTAATTAAACAACGCCCCATTAGCCAAGTTCATGGTTTTCTTTCTTTGCCATTTTTAACTGCTAATTAGTGATATTTACTTCTCAGCAGTCTCCTCATAAATAATACATTTTTTTTTTACTCTAAGACAAAATACAATCTAAGGAAATTCACATTTAACTCGGATATGTTTGTGTTGCGTCTCAAATGTCCTTCCTTCTGCCCTTAGATTCCACACGATTATTGTAGCTATTTACACGTGTGCATTATTTCACCTCTAAGTTCGTAAGATCCATGAAGGAGGCGCTGCCCCTTAAGGCCTGTGTAGAAACCATGCGTGGTGTTCACTGGCTGAACCAGTGTTCGGTGCATCAGTGCTGCCGAGGGTGAGTACAGAGAAGGTGGCTGTTCATCTGGAATCTAAAACAAAACAAACCAACCCAAGCCTGTTGCCATGGAGTTGATTCTGACTCATAGCAACCCTACAGGGCAGAGCAGAATTGCCCCGCAGGGTTTCCAAGGCTGTAAATCTTTACAGAAGCAGACTGCTACATCTTTCTCCGGCAGAGTGACTGGTGGATTTGAACTGCCGGCCTTTCTGTTAGCAGCGAGCACTTAACCACTGTGCCACCAGGGCTTCTAGTCATGGCCTATAAGTTCCAAAAACAAAACCAAACCCTTTGCCATTGAGTTGGTTATGACTCATGGCGACCCTACGTGTTACAGAGTGGAACTGCTCCATACGGTTTTTCTTGGCTGTAATCTTACGGAAGCAGATGGCCAGGACTTTCTTCCACGGTACCACCGGGTGGGTTCAAACCTCCAACCTTTAGATTGGTAGTAGAGTGCAACTGTTTAGTCCACCCAGGGACCTCACCAAGCAGTTACTTGTAGAAATACTCATTGTAGTTCATCTCAAAAAAAAAAAAATCCAACCATACCCATTGCCGTTGAGTCGACGCCGACTCATAGCGACCCTATGGGACACAGTAGAACTGCCCTGTAGGGTTTCCAAGGGACACCTGGTGGATTCAAACTGCTGACCTTTTGGTTAGCAACCGAGCTTTTAAACCACTACACCACCAAGATTTCCATTTAATCTCAACTACTTTCTAATTAGTTTATGCTGTTCACCACCACAAGGGGGCAGCAGAGCAAAGTATTCCAATACCAGAAAAAGAGCATGTATTGAGTGACTAGTGTATACCAGCTACGGAACCCTGGTGGTGCAGTGGTGAAGAGCTTGGCTGCTAACCAAGAGGTCAGCAGTTCAACTCCACTAGCCACTCCTTGGAAACCCTGAGGCAGCTCTTCTCTGTCCTATAGGGTCACTATGAGTTGGAATCAACTTGACAGCGACAGATGAGTGTGCTAGCTGACTTTTTTGTCTAGGTGCTTTTTAATCACCTCCTGCCAGCCTCTCAACAATACTGGGCAGTTCACGGCGCCTCAGAGAGATACTAGTGTTAACAAACCCAGAGTACCTGGAGGGAGCCTTGGTGAAGCCAGGCACTTTGAAATGATGATTTTCCATGATTCTGTTAAAGGCCTCCAGGCCTGGGGCATCTCTTTAGGTCTCCTCCCTGGCCGATCCTTAGCACTAGTGAAGTGGAGGCCCCTCTGGCTCCTGCGTGTCACCCCACACTGCTCTGTGCTTCCCTCCTGGACCCTCCATGCTGACACCACCCTCCGGCGCCTTCCAGGCCCCCCAGAGTCCTCCCTACCTTAGACAGGGAGAGACAGAGAGAAAGAGGAGTTGGGTACATCTCAGGACACCTTTGACTATATTGAGCAGAGTTTGATGGAAAATTTGAAGAAGAATTAGGGACTGACAACAAAATCAGTAGAAATTAGTTGTTCAGGAAAGGAAATGTAACAGAATTTCAGAAGTTCAGCTACGAGTAATATATACATACAGCTGCTGTCAAGTCGACTCCAATTCATGGTGGCTCCATGGGTGTCAGAGTAGAATTGTGCTCTGTAGGGTTTTCAGTGGCTGATTTTTTGGAAGTAGATCACCAGGCCTTTCTTCCAAAGCACTTCTGGGTGGACTCAAAGCGCCAACCTTTCACCTTAAGCCCAGCGCTTAACCGCTTGCACCTCTCAGGGACTCCATATAATATATACATCTATGATATGATACTTGCATATATTATAACAATATTACAGTATTTATAATAATATAAACAATACGTATTAATTTAACCAAAAGTCATGATCCAATCATAGGGGAAAATAGGAAGAGAGAAAGTTGTAGCAGGGCCGAGGCTAAACCTACTCCCTTACTGTAGGAGGTCTAAAGAGAAGGGGTAAACTTTTAAAACCAGGAAAAAGCAGTGAGGACACTGTTGGGAAATATGGACCTAAATACCAGAAAATAATAGCTAGAAGAATAGTAATGGTTAGCACCCAGGATCTGGAACTGGGAGTGGGAGGAGACAGGTCAGGGGAGAACTCTTTAATAAGCTTAGTAGCAATATTAAACTTTCTAAAATGTGAACATGTATAACTTCGATAAAATAAATTTAGAGAACACAGACAATCCAATGTCAACTCTTTCTCAGAATTGCCAGAGGGCTTATGTCCTGAATATTTTATTAATCAATAATATGACTTAAGGGGGAAAAAACCCAGAGCCCCATGTAGCTCTAAATGTTTGCTATCTCACTTTTCACATCTTCATTTCTTTAGTAAAGTATATGATTTCCGTGTTCAAGATCCAGCATAAAGGAAGCTCAAGTATTCACCGAGGAGGAAAAACAGAAGGATAAAAAACCTCTCTATTAATGTGCTTAAAAAGGGAATCAGTCCTGCCTCATAAAACAGCAGACAGCAGCTTCTGGTTAATGAAGCTGGAGTCATGTCATTTTTTTAAATAGTTGAGAGGGAGAAAACAAGCAGATTAATCACTTTTTGACCCAATCGATGTTATGTTTCAGGGACTTGGATACAGCTAAAATTATGAGCAGGGCTTTGTGTCTATTCCTTCAGCAAACACTGACTGAGTGCCGAGGGTATACTTGGGACTTGACAAAATGGACTGCAGCTGGGGCAGAGACAGCAGCAAGTCAGTGAGGCCAGGGAGAGGGGGCGGGGGAAGGTGGGTCGTGCCCACCGCTAGGGCACCATGTGCCCCAGGAAGGACTCACTGTCCGGTGACGTCCACTCATGACTGTTGGGAGGTGAGTGGCTGGGTGGGAGACGCCTCAGTCAGAGGAAGTGGGTGAGCAAAGCCTTGGAGGCTTCACACAGCACTCAGGTGTAGAGGGGTGCGGGCATGAGTGTGCAGACCCAGTGTTATCAGGAATCCACCAGTTGGACAGAGTAGGGCGGTAGTGAAATAAGAAGTGACTTTAATATAAGTCTTCATATCAAAAGGAACTTGAAGTCAAAATGACATGGATGCTGGGAGAAGAATCCAGATAAGCGCATCAGGAAATACTCCCAGGGAAAGGGCTATGGGGCTAGAACTTTAGTCTACGTGAAAGCTGGCACATGTGTCTCCAATGTGACCTAAAAAGACCTCTTCTGGATCCCAACCGCCATCTTGGTCTCTGGAAATATCCAATGCCTCCTGGTCTTTTAGCCAAGATGGCAGAATCACCACCCACCCTCCCGGCTCCATGGTGAAGTGGCCCCTTAGAAATTCGGTCTCCAATCTGGGGTTCGTTCTGTTCTCTGTTTTGTCTCCCCTCCTGCCTCCCCACACCGTGGTAACCTCGATTTTACTTCCTATGTCTCTGAATTTGCCCAGTGTAGAGAGTTCATTCAAGTGGAATCATGAGATTTGTCCTTTAGTATCACGTTCATTTCACTCAGCATAGTGTTTTCAAGGTTCGTCCATGTCATAGCACCTATCAGAAGGGCATTCGTTTTTATGGTTTTTCTTCCAAATCCCAAAACGGGCACTTTCTCTGGCTTCCGGAGACATTCCATGAAAAGTGCCATCTAATGGAGAGCTACCGAGTGTGTGTGTCATGTCGTGGTCTGCGCAGAGACAGCCCCCCGTCTGAGCCAGGGGGTCTAGGTAAAGGGCACACCTGTGCCCTGCATAGTGCACAGGAGGGATATTCCCACAGCCATGTGGGGGCGACGTCTTCGTGTTTTGTTCTCGGGTATCACACGTCCTGTCAGACCACCTCCTCTGGGCCGTTTCTGGGTTAACCCTTCCCCGACCGACAGGACACAATCACTCACTTCCCTGGGGCTCCCTGCACACCTTGTGCAAGTCCAGTTGTGCCTATCTCTCCATGTTGGGTGATCTGCTTCTGTAAAGATTACAGCCAAGAAAACCCTTGAGAGAAGTTCTACTCCATAACACGTAGGATTGCCATGAGTCGGAATCTACACCAGGGCAATGGGTCTCAGCCATTTTTACAGTTTCATTTATTCTGTGCTTAGATTCTGACACTCAAATAGTATAGGAGTGTTGTACTGACAGCTGGACATGCTATAAATTCTACTCTGTTTCTTTTCGCAAGCTATGCATCTCCCTGCTGGGGCTGTAGGTGGTGGGGTCAGGACCCAGCTTTAACCAACCCTAAGCATTAAATTCCCCGTGTATCTGATGAAGTAAAAGAACTGAACAGAACATTTCAAAGGGCGACTTGAGAAGACAAAGTATTATAATGAAATGTGCAAAGAGCTGGAGATAGAAAACCAAAGGGGAAGAACACGCTCAGCATTCCTCAAGCTGAAAGAACTGAAGAAAAAATTCAAGCCTCGAGTTGCAATAGTGAAGGATTCTGTGGGGGAAAATACTAACTGAAGCAGGAAGCATCAAAAGGAGATGGAAGGAATACACAGTCATTATACCAAATAGAATTGGTCGATGTTCACCCATTTCAGGAGGTAGTACATGATCAGGAACTGATGGTACTGAAGGAAGAGGTCCAAGCTGCACCGAAGGCATTGGCGAAAAACAAGGCTCCAGGAATTGACGGAATATCACTCATCTATGCTAAGAAATTTGGAAGACAGCTACCTGGCCAACCGACTGAAAGAGATCCATATTTATGCCTATTCCCAACAAAGGTGAGCCAACCGAAAGCGGAAATTATCGAACAGTATCATTAATATCACACAAGTAAAATTTTTCTGAAGATCATTCAAAAGCGGCTGCAGCAGGACATTGACAGGAATTGCCAGAAATTCAGGCCGGATTCAGAAGAGGACGTGGAACCAGGGATATCACTGCTGATGTCAGATGGATCCTGGCTGAAAGCAGAGAATACCAGAAAGATGATTACTTGTGTTTTATTGACTATGCAAAGGCATTCGACTGTGTGGATCAAAACAAATTATGGATAACATTGTGAAGAATGTGAATTCCAGAACACTTAATTGTGATCATGAGGAACCTGTATATAGATCAAGAGGCAGTTGTTCAAACAGAACAAAGGGATACTGCGTGGTTTAAAGTCAGGAAAGGTGTGTGTCAGGGTTATATCCTTTCATCATACCTGTTCAATCTGTATGCTGAGCAAATAATCCGAGAAGCTGGACTATATGAAGAAGAACGGGACATCAGGACTGGAGGAAGACTAACACCCTGTGTCATGCAGATGACACAACCTTGCTTGCTGAAAGTGACTTGAAGCACTTACTGATGAAGATCAAAGACTACAGCCTTCAGTAGGATTACACCTCAACTGGACCAATAAGCAACATCATGATACATGGAGAAAAGATTGAAGTTGTCAAGAGTTTCATTCTACATGGATCCACAATCAAGAAATCAAAAGATGCACTGCGTTGGGCAAATCTGCTGCAAAAGACCTCTTTAAAGTGTTGAAAAGCAAAGATGTCACCTTGAAGACTAAGGTGCGCCTGACCCAAGCCATGGTGTTTTCAATCATATCACATGCACGCATGGGCTCTTTTGTTTCTTCCCTCCGGTGAAGGTTCTGTGGGCCATGGACCTACTCTTTCAAACTCCCTATAGTTTGCAAACAAGAGTATTTCATCCTACCAGTGGAACAGAAGGCAGAGAATCCTGTGAGGGACCAGCCCACCACCCATAAGGGCCATAGAATGAAATTACAGAAGGCCCTTTTCATCTGATTGCCCACATCAGCTGGAGAGTTCATCTCTCCCCTCTTTGGAGTCCCTGGATGTTGTAAATGGTTAATATGCTTGGCTGCTAACTGAAAGGTCAGGGGTTCCAGTCCACTCAGAGGTGCCTCAGAACAAAGGCCTGGCAATCTACTTCTGGAAAATCAGCCACTGAAAACCCTAAGGAGCACAGTTCTACTCTGACACACGTGTGAGTCATCATGAGTTGGAATTGACTCAACGGCAACTGGTTCTTATGGTCTTTGTTTTCTTAGGAAGAACCCAGTAGTCCTCATCTTCCTCCGCCCTGAATGCAAATATAGAATGTAAAGTAGCATTGAGCAGCCCTTTTCCTGTGCCCCATTCAGCATCACACTGATGGACTTATTCTTTTCGAGAGAATACATTTGTGAAAAGCATAATCAAGGAAGGTTCAGCTGAATCATATGCTTTATTCCTGCACATTTCAACAACAGATGCATAACCAACTTCAGCAAGACCTAGGAGTCTACAGGTTTTTTATCATTGTAAATACATTTCTTCAAAAGTTTTGTACAATAGGAACACAAAGTTGGGAGAAGAAGGTTTTAGATGAACTCTCACTATCTTTTAAGCATCATCAAAAATCGGTTTGGCACTAAGTTTCTTGTCTGAGGGAAAGAAAAATTTGTCATTCACTTCACTTGAATCGTTACCATCGCCAATAATGAATGTGAGTCATTATCATCAAATAGCTCTTGTCTCTCCAGCCTGGGCTTGGTTAATGACTCTCCTCGGCATTTATGATGGAGGCTGTGTTGGCATCGAATAGAACACGGGAGGAAAGATTCCTTCACACAGTTGCCTTTCATCTCTGGCACAAACTGATGGACAAGCAGCTAAGTCAATCGAGATGCATAAAATACCAACTGAAATTAGGTGGGTTCCCAGCCCCACCAGTCGCTCCTCTTTCTAACTTGGCCAGGGTGGGCTTCCCAAAACAGGTCAGCACTTGCCATTCACCTCTGGAAATGTCTAGGGTCCCCAGATGAGTTGTCAAACTCTGCCTGGAACTCAAGTCCCTTTAGAAGAGAGCTTGGCAGATGAATCTTTCCAGCTTCCAACACCACAGCCTTTGGGAAGCTGCCTTCCCATCAATCCATCATTCCCACCTCCTCCCACAGTGTTTTCTTCTTCGTGTTAATTATTAACCTTCCTTTATCTTTTCTTATTTTTTGACAATATTACCCATCTATCTCCCTAATTGGAGCCCTGGTGGCTCTGTGGTTAAGAGTTACAGTTGCTAACCGAAAGGTCGGCAGTTTGAATCCACCAGTCACTGCTTGGAAACCCTATGGGGAACTTCTACTTTGTTCTGTAAGGTAGCTATGAGTTGGACTCGACTTGATGGCAACGGGGTTTTTTAATCTC
This sequence comes from Trichechus manatus latirostris, assembly GCF_000243295.1. Classification (NCBI taxonomy): domain Eukaryota; kingdom Metazoa; phylum Chordata; class Mammalia; order Sirenia; family Trichechidae; genus Trichechus; species Trichechus manatus. Next base: position 17,271,735 of record NW_004443967.1, read on the forward strand.
CCTAACCAGACAATAAATAAGGAAGACCGAAGAAGAGTTGACACCTTTGAGTTGTGTTGTTGGCGAAGAATATTGAATATACCATGGACTGCCAAAAGAAGAAACAAATCTGTCTTGAAAGAAGTACAGCCAGAATGCTCCTTAGAAGCAAGGATGGCGAGACTTCGTCTCACATACTTTGGTCGTGGGCAGTATTTCATTCTGTTGTACTTAGGGTCGCTATGAGTCAAAACCAACTTGACGGCACCTAACAGCGACAACAACATCTCCCTAACTGGATTTTCAACTCCCTGGAGGCAAAGCAGACTGAATCTTCTTATTCCCAAAACACAAGGATCAGGCAGTTTGGTGGATTACAGTAAACGCAGGACGGATGCATAGCTGGATAAAGTGCTGAAATGCATAGTGATCATGGTAAGAAACAAATGGTGCCAGAGAAGGCTCTGGACCTCTGCTCTGTGTTAGCAGAACCTTGCTTTCCATGCCTAAGTCAATAAAGAAGGGTCGATAGCTGACTCATCTCTGGAAGGCCCAAGGGCTATGGGAGAGGTACAAGCAGCCCAGGCTGATCCCTCTGCTTCCCAGGTAATTCCCTTATAAGGAGAAGGCTTGGTACCACCTCTCAGACTTTCTATCTGGCCTCTAACTCACCAAAGAGGGGCTGACAAAAGTTTAAGGTCAGTGGAGAAGTCCGAGTGTCTCTCCTGCCTCCTCCATCCACTGCCTCCCTCGGGATAGGCCCCCACAGCTGCTGCATCCTCCATTCACCCACCTTTGTGGCCTGGCTAATGGATCCTGGCATCCCTGCCATCGCTCCTTGCTTTTTAAATCCAAATTTCTGACACATCCTCCAAGGCTCTGCGCTGAGAGCCTCTGCTGCCTCACAGGCCACAAACAATTAAAGCCTTAATTGTTTGCCCCATGAGAACTCCTTCATATGTTTACCACAATAAAAAATAATAACAAAAAAAGATGGCCTTTAAGTTTTTAAGGGTTGTATAACAAAACAATACAAAACAAAACCCAAAATAAACGAAACCAAAGAAGAATATGTGACAGAGACTGTGTGTGTGTTTTTACTGTTGGTATATTTCCTATTTGGCCCTTTACAGAAAAGGTTTGCTGATGTCTGCCCTAGAGCAATGCCTGGCGCATAGGTATGCCAAGAGTATTCCCTTATGAACGAGTAGTTGAATGGGTATAGGAAACTGCTGTCTGGGAGGAAATACCCTTTTGTCTTCATTAGCATATTGGCACGGATTAAGCTTCAGGTTATGGGGGGGTGACAGTTGGAAGCCTCAGAAAATCGTCCCCAACACAAGTTGAGAGTATTTGGGCGGTAGAGGAAGACATCTATCTTCCTGATACGTTTGCATCAGAAACTGCCCAATCATCTTAAATACAAGTAGCTCGGGGAGGGGAGCGTTTTCTTCTCTCCGGCAAGTTCCCAAAGCATAGTGATATTTTCACAGGAACGATGAGAGGAAGGCGGCAGCGGGGCTAGTGAGCTTACTTACAATTTCATCCAATAATGTTGGTGTTAGGTGTCATGAGTTGGTTCCAACTCCTAGCGACCCTATGTACATCAGAACGAAACACTGCCCGGTCCTGCGCCATCCTCACCGTTATTGTCATGCTTGAGCCCATAGCTGTGGCCACTGCGTCAATCCATCTCGCTGAGCAGGCATCTTTTATGAACTACTGTTATATTCTGCAACAAATGTTTTTACAATTTCACACGTGTTTCTAAAACATGTTTTACCGGCTTTGAAGTTAACATAAGCCTTTGCTTGAAAAGTTACATCCCTGAGAAATTAAAACAGGCTCTGCACTAAAATAATTTGACATTTTAGGGAACCATTTCTTCTGCACACTGAATGTCAAGAAACACAGAACCGGGTCTCTAATGATTGATAAAGAACAAAGAATTGTCTGCTTGATTCTTGCTTAAGCCTATAGCCGCAACATGATTATTCAGATTAACAGGGTCCTGAGTTTGACCTTCTGAGTCATAAATATTCTGTCACCTTGTCTATTTTACAGAGAACAAAGGCAATTTTCAGTATTGCTCACTAATAAATAAATATGGTCCTTGCAATTGTCTTCCATGCCTTCTTGCCTGTGCTTAGTGGTGATCTGTAGTTTTCTTTAAATAAAAAGCTGAGCAAGGATATAAAAGTATTCCAGGCAGTGGGAACATACAAAGGCTTGGAGGCAAGAGGGAAGCTGGCATGTTTCTGCGAAATGTAAGAAGTTCAGTGTGGCTGGCAGCCTGCACGGGGGGTGAGGGGAGATGAGTCTGGAAGGCTTGTTGTTAGGTGCCATCGAGTCGTCTCCAACACACAGTGACCCTACGTACAAAAGAATGAAGTGCTGCCAGGTCCTGTGCCATCCTCACAATTGTTGTTGTGCTTGAGCCCGTTGTAGCCACGGTGTCAGTCCATCTCACTGAGGGTCTTCCTCTTTTTCACTGACCCTCTACTTTACCAAGCATGATGTCCTTCTCCAGGGACTGGTCCCTCCTGATAACATGTTCAACATACATAAGACGAAGTCTCGCCATTCTTACTTCTGAGGAGCATTCTGGCTGTACTTCTTCCAGGACAGATTTGTTCATTCTTCTGGCAGTCCATGGTATATGCAATATTCTTAGCCAAGACCGTAATTCAAAGGCATCAATTCGTCTTTGGTCTTCCTTATTCACTGTCAGCTTTAGCTTGCATGAGGTGATTGAAAATACCATGGCTTGGGTCTGGCGCACCTTAGCTCTCAAAGTGACATCTTTGCCTTTTAACACTTTAACAGGGCCTTTCGCAGCAGATTTGCACAATGCAAGACATTTGATTTCTTGGCTGCTAAGCAGAGGCCAGTTATTTTGGGGAGTTAGGACTTGACCTTCAGGGCAAACCAGCGAAAGGGTGAGCACTTGGTGCCAAGAGGGTCTGACCTAAAAAGGAAGGGATTATATAGAAGTGGTTATGCCCACTCCCTTCGGGAATCAAACATGGCTGAGTAGAAAGAAGATAAGTGTTGGCTTCATACAAAGACTCTAGTTGACCACTGGGATGACTTTGGGGAAACTGTTTAATTCATAAACTCCCTGGGTTTCTGCTTCATCTACAGTAAAAGACACACTACCTCATGGAGTTTGGGTGAGGATTGAAAGAAGAACTATGTGCAAAGTGGCTAGAAAATGCCCAGCATTGGTAATGGCACAAATAAATGTTCATTATTTATCCTGTGCTACCATTTCTAAAAGTGCTTTCACTTTTGATGATAATAATAACAACATGCTATGTGCCAGAGTTTATTCCAATTGGTCTACATGAGTCAATTCATTTAATTTTCACACCCATGAAGTAGGAATTGTTGTTATCCTTACTAACAGATGGAGCCCTGGTGGCACAGTGGTTAAGCGTTCAGTTGGAATCCACTAGCCGCTCTTTGGAAACCCTATGGGGCAGTTCTGCCCTGTCCTATAGGGTCGCTATGAGTCAGAACCGACTCGACAACAATGGTTTACTAACAGATGGGGAAACTGAGTCACAGAGAGTGTTGGGTAACTGTCCCAAGACGACACAGAGATTAAGTGTAGAGCTAGGATTTGAACCTAAATACAGACGTAAGTCCTCCTACCACCTGAAACCAATTGGCCTTTTAAGCATAAATCACCCATTTGAGTCGTAAAAACAACTCCCCTAAGGTAGTTAAATTATTTTCATCATGATTTTCCATATGGAGAAGTTGAGGCTGAAAATCTAAATGGCTCGTCCTGGAGACAAGCCAAACCAGAACTCTGACCTAAGCCATAGAATTTCAAATTCTGGATTCTTTCCACCATATGCTATGGGAGGCCCAGTCTTCCAAAGATGAACTTAAAGCCCCAGTTTTGTAGGTCTGTTAAAACATTGTATAACTGAAGGGCATTGTGAGCAAGTAATTGTCCGCCCAACTTTGGTGACGGTAATAAATTAAAACTATTTGGATTCATGCCTTTCATTGCAAGTTTCTACATGTTCCAACACTTGCCATAGGCCCAGGACTGCGATTTCTAGGTCTTTTATACATAGATAGCTATATGTTATATCTATGCAAGAGTCACTGGGTGGTGCAAATGGTTAAGCACTCCACTACTAGATGAAAGTTTGGTGGTTCGAGCCCATCCAGAGGTGCTTCAGAAGAGAGGCCTGGGAATCTGCTTCTGAAAGGTCACAGCCTTTGCAAACTCTATGGAGCAGTTCTACTCTGCATACACAGGGTCACCGTGAGTCAGAATCAACTCAACGGTGACTAACAACAACACTATTTATACCTACATTATATTTGATAAGAACTATGAATGTCCAAATCAACGTGGTTATCAAAAGAAACAAGATAGCAGGAAATGTTGGTTTAAGGACCAAAAAAGATAAAAGACAGATAAAATACATGTATGTGCATGCATCTATGTGTGCATTCTAATTTTTGAAAACACGTTCTCTTAAAAGAAAAATAAAAAATAACTGCTCTAGTTCTCTAAAACATGAGAACCTTACCTGGACCCTACTAAGGCTGTTAATAAATTACAGTTACCAAAAGCCAGACATGGAAATCCGTTGCAGTCAAGTGCACAGAGATTCCTCCCCCCGACCTGTGTCTGCTTTTCTTGTTACTGCCGTATAACCTTCCTCATCTTTATGCTTTACGGCTGGCCTTAACAGCCTAGAGCCATACTTCACCCTGGCCAGACAGTTATGAGACACACTCTGAAAGCCCCTAAGAGGAAAGAGAAGCACAATGGCCTGAGTCACGCTGGGGAGCCAAAATCATAGCTCTGTCTTTTCCAGAAATGACGCATTTCTAAACCTCATCCTAGCAGCTTCCAACAAGGAAGCTGTGAAGAGCCAGAGCTATTTCATGCTTATGAAATATCCCATCCCTTTGATGTTGAAAAGAGAACATATTTGGAGAGTTTTGCTCTCACATCCAGAAGTTTCATGCTGACTATTTATCAGTTAAATGTACAAGGAAATGGAAGTGAAAATCTAATCACTCTTAACTACCACATATCAACTAAACTTAATCTGTTTTGGAGGCAAAAATTTCTACTGATAACTCTATTGCTTTTTTAAATGCTGGTGAAAATGTATCAGAGATTAAATGCAAAAAATGAGACCAAATTAGTACTAGAAGGAATCATCAGTGAACTTGCCTGTGATATGGGAGTGGGGAAACTTTCCTAATTGGGACCTAAAATCCAGAAGCAAGAAGGAAGAAGATTAATAAATTTGATTTTACAAAATAAAAACCTTTTGCATGGCAAAAAAAAAAAAATAAGGTTATATTGTCTTGATGTATGAAATGTTTCTCCTTGAAGTAATACTCCTTGTCTTTAAGTCTATTTTGTGAGATAGTAATGTAGTCTCTTGATTTCCATGTTTCAATAGTGTGCCTTTACCCTTCCTTTAAATTTCAGTCTATTTGTCTTTGTATTCAAAGTAGAGATCTTCTAATAGTACATAGTTGGTTTTTGAATTTTTATCCAGTCTGCCTTTCATTAGAGTGTTTAGGCCATTTACATTTAATTTAATTATTGATATCGTCATATTTAACATTGTCATTTTGCTATTTTTTATTTGTCCCATCTGATTTTTGTTCAGTTTCTTACTTCTTACCTTTGTGTATATGTGTATTAATCAGATACTTTAACTTCTCTATTGATTTCCTAGATATTTCTGAATTATATTTTAATGGTTGCTCCAAGGATTACAATATGCATCTTCCACTTACCTCAAACTATTCAGAGTTGATGCTGAATTACTTTAGTTAAAATACAGGAAACTTGAAACAGCACATTTCCATTTATCTCCATGCTTAATGATATTGTTGTCTTATATCTCATATCTACAGATGATATGAACCCTTCTATATAGTGCTATCATATTAGCTTTCAGAAGTGATATACCATTTAAGAAAATTAAGAGAGAAAGGAAATACATAAATAATATTTTATATATGCCCACATTTAGCATTTCTGCAACTCTGCTGTCATGGATTGAGTTGTGTCCCCCCAAAATATCTGTCAGCTTGGCTGGGTCGTGATTCCCAGTGTTGTATGATTGTGTTATCTGATGTGATTTCCTTATGTGTTGTAAACTCTATCACTATGATGAGATTATATGTGATCTCCTTATGTGTTGTAAACTCTATCACTATGATGAGATTATATGTGATCTCCTTATGTGTTGTAAATTCTGTCACTGTGATGAGGTTATACCGATGAGGTTGACAGGATTAGATAGTGTCTTGATGCAATCTCTTTTGAGATATAAAAGAGAGAAGCAAGCAGAGACACATGGGAACCTCATAACACCAAGAAAGGAGTGCCGGGAGCAGAGCGCGTCCTTTGGACCGGAGGTTCCTGCACAGAGAAGCTCCCAGACCAAGGGAAGACTGATGACACGGATCTTCCTCCAGAGACAACTGAGAAAGTGTTCCTCTGGAGCTGATGCCCTGAATTTGGACTTGTAGCCTACTGGACTGTGAGAGAATAAACTTGTCTTTGCCGAAGCCACCCACTTGTGGTATTTCTGTTGGAGCAGCACCAGATGACTAAGACATCTACATTCCTTCTGGTGGGTCTGAGTTATCCTTTGTGTTATTTCCCTTCAGCCTGAAGTATTTCCTTTAGCATTCCTTGTAGTACAGGTCTACTGGTGATGAGTTCACTCAGTTTTTGTTTAGCTGCAATGTTTGCATCTTACTTTCATTTTTGAAAGATAACTTCACTGGAATCAAATTCTTAGATGACAGGTGTCCTTTTTCATTCAGCACTTTCAGTAAGTTGCTTCAACGTCTCCTGGTTTCCATTACTCCACCTTTGGGATGGAGAGATGAGTTTATAAAGCTTCACTGAATATTTTAATCAATAGCATTCTATTTCAGATTTGTTTTCTTTAACAATTTCTTAACAAAAGATCATATGGGAAGTAAATAAATCTTATACACGAGACACAGATATCATGCATTTTAACAACTTTTTGTATTCTATCTTCTTTGTTTCTTTGTCAATATCTCCTTTTAAAAACAGATTTGCCCAATGCAATACATCGTTTGATTTCTTGACTGCTGCTTCCATGGGTGTTGATTGTCAATCCAAGTAAAATGAAAGCCTTGACAACCTCAATCTTTTCTCCGTTTGTTGTGATGTTACTTATTGGTCCATTTACAAGGATTTTTGTTAAGGTGTAATCCATACTGAAGGCTGTAGTCTTTGATCTTCATCAGTAAGTGCTTCAAGCTCTTCACTTTCAACAGCAAGGGTGTGTTTTCTGCATGTTTCAGGTTGTTAGTGAGTCTTCCTCCAATTTTGATGCCATGTCTTCTTCATATAGTCCAGCTTCTCGGATTATTTACTCAGTATACAGATTGAATAGGTTGAAAGGATACAACCCTGACACACACTTTTCCTGATTTTAAACTATGCAGTGTCTCCTTGTTTTGTTTCAATGACTGTCTCTTGGTCTATGTATAGGTTCTGCATGAGCACAGTTAAGTGAAATATTATTTGGCCATAAAAAATGAAGTATTAATATGTACTACAACATGGATGAACCTTGAAGATATGATGTTAAGCGAATGAAGCCAATTACAAAAGATCACATGTTGCATGATTCCATTTATATGAATTGTCCAGAATAGGCAAATCCATTGAGACAGCAAGTAGATTAGTGGTTGCCTATGGGTTGGATAAGGAGGGGGTGCTCATGGGCACAGAGTCTCCTTTTGAGATGATGTAAATTTTCTAAAATTGATTGTGGTGATGGTTGCAGAACTCTAAATATACTACAAACTACTAGAATGTACTTTAAATGGGTGAATTTCATGGTATGTGAATTATATCTCAATGAAGCTGCTATTAAAAAAAAAAGAAGGAGGTGATTGTATATATTGATTTTCTTTTGACAAGCTGAACTCATAGATTATGTATGGTCCACCAAGCTTATGTTTGAAGGTAGTGTGTGGTCCCTGAACCCTCATTCCCACCACAGTGGTCAGGGAACTGTCCAAGAGGCGCCAGTGCTGAAGAGCTCTGGGAGGCAGACGACTGGCCCTGATAGTCCACAGCTTGCACCAGTGCAGCCTAACCTGAATCACTCACAGCACCTCCACACACCAAGAAGTCCCTCCTCTGCACCTGCACCATTCTGGCCAGCAACTCCTTTCTGACTACTTCTCCCTCTGGTGAACTCTGGCACTTCATGTAAGGCCTGGTTTAGGGGATATATCCTATGGAGTCTTGCTCAATTCTTCCCATAGGTTAGCCACCTTATGCATACCTCTACTCTCAAATTTGTCATATCGCTTTACCGTTACATGAATACTATTACAGCTCCTTCAGGGTAAGAATTGAGACATGTTCATCTGTGTATCTGCAATACATGGCCAATGCCCAATAAACGATGGGTAAGAAAGCAAAGGGAGGACACTGAGCACTGAACCCATTGCCATGAAGTTGATTCTGACTCACAGCGACCCTGCAGGACAGGGTAGAACTGCTCCATAGAGCTTCCAAGGCTTTAGTCTTTAGGGGAGAAGACTGCCACATCTTTCTCCTATGCAGCTGGTGAGTTTGAACAACTGACCTTTCTGTTAGCAGCCAAGCACTTAACCACTGGGCCACCAGGGCTCCTTCACTGAGCACTTACTATGTGTCAAACATGGTAACATAGTGTTCACACACAGTATGGTATTTTATCCTCACAAAAAATCTACAGGAGTTAAAACTACAAGCCACACTTTGCGAATAAAGAAACTGAGGCTCGAAGAGATCGAGTAACCTGCTCAAGGTTACAGAATTAATAATTAACAGATCGTAGATTCAGGCATGGGTGGTGTCATGCTAAAGCCTATGACCTTAATGATCACAGCCTCTTAAGAATAATTGAATGATCTTTCTAGACCCCATATTCTCATCTTTTTCCCTAAGAAGGATATCTTAACCCAAGTACTTTCTCCTTTTCATTCTAGCTGGCTCTTTTTCCTGCCTTTTCCTCCCAGGTTTCAAAGTCTCTGGCAGAAGATCCAAGACCTCATGTTGGGTCTTGACTTTTTCTTTGAGGTTGGCTTCATCTAGGATGTATGACAAACGGCTCCTTGTTTTCTTGGATCAGATTCATGTCTCTCCAGTAGAGAATGTCCTGACCTTTTGCCCCAGACTGACTGCCAGGCTAGCCTTCACATGGACTTTGGACTGACCATTTATTTTACTTGTTGGCAAAATTTCCAAGTCCGAGCATTACTGAAGCTAAGAGGCTTGCTCTGCCTGAGTTCTTTGGCTGATATTATGTAAATGCAATGTTAGGCCAAAAATGTCCACTGGGAAATAACTCTCCAGACACTTGGGGAAAACATTTCAAGCAAAGCAAAGGTGGTGTCACAGAGAGGTGTACAATATCTGGTTGTCACGGTAACAGCAGTTGAGCTTCTGGTCCAGCCTGCAGTCCTGGTAAATACTAATATGTTGTCTCATTTCCAAAAGAAAAAATAAAACAGCATTTCTAACTCCAGTCCCACCCCCTCAGTGTGGAGAACTCTGATGTGACGAAGAGACTGATAACATGGTTTCACTTCTTCATCAGAGTGTTTCTCTGGAAGCTGAAGAACAAGCTGTGGAGCAACTAAGATCTTGGATAACATCAGGATTGGAGTTTCTGTAGACTTCCCCTCTCCCACCCCAATACCAAGAGCTCCTGGGGGCAAGATGAACTCAACCCATAGTCACTGACCGGGAACACAGTTCTTATAATTGAACAGAGGCTCCAAGTTCCTTTCTGAGTGTGTTTAGAAGCTATGAAGCCACCTAGAGTGATTTACAGTAAATATTATTTTTATGCTGGTCAGAATAACCCCAAGACACCTGCCTTTGCTGACATTCTAGACAGCTGGGACAACTCTAATTACTGTTGACTGTCAATATACTGGGCAGAAAACAAAGGGGTGCTTTTCAAGGTCACCTCAGGTGGGTGTAATCAGGACTCCAGCTTCCAGAGTTTGCAATCAGACCTCTGGGTTAAAGAATCCATACTAGAAATACCTGTTGCATTCATTCTTGAAGATTTGAGGAACCAGAACCAGAACCTGGTTTTTAATTGCTCAAGGGAGGACCGAGGAGAGTCCAGTTAACAAGATGGCATCATAGCAAACAGTTAAGCGCTCTACCACTAGCTGAAAGTTTGGTGGTTTGAGCCCACCCAGAGGTGCCTCGGAGTACAGGCCTGGTGATCTACTTCCGAAAGGTCACAGCCTTGAAAACCCTATGGAGCAGTTGTACTCTGCACACATGAGGTCACACGGTTTCATTTGGAATCGACTCAAAGGCAACTAACAACAGCAACAACGTCCTAGCTGTGGCTGTCCTGGGGTTTTGAATATGTGTAGGTCTTTCTGGGAGAGAAGAAGGCCAGGAATTCGTGTATCCTAGATTGAAGCAGATGGAAGGAATGTGCAGACATGGAGCCAACACGAGGACCCAGTAGAGCTCTAGTTCTGGGCTGGGCCTGGAGATGCTCCGTCTAGAGGCCCCTGGTGGACTCCCTGCTGTTGCCCTCTGATGGCATCTGCTCATCAATGGCCACATGGCTTCACCTTGGCCAGACCAGACCTTTCCTTCCACAGACTCCCAAGCAGAGCCTCCCTCCTCACTTCCCAGCTCCACATCTCTTTCACCTCCAATCGACTTGTTTCCCCAGCAACCGCAGACTGAAGGCTTCTGGAAATTCCCCTCTGGGCAAGAGCCCGGTCAGAGTTCCCTTCTGGACACTGTTCACCCCATTGCACCATGCCAACACCTCACTATGTGGATGCTACTTACCGTTTCAACTTGTTGAAAGTGTTCCTCTGTAAAGGTTTAATCTCCTAGCAAACAGGAACGCTGTCTTCTCTATCTTTTCATTTTAATCCCAAGGAGTGATGCCAAGTTCTGTAGTCGGTCAACTTTCCATAAATTCTGTGGCTGATTGACTGATTCGGGACGTTTCCACCGCTGCCCCACTTTGCTCTTCTCCCTCTGAGTTTTTCAAATGCCATCTCCTCAGCTACATGCTCCTCCTGTAAGCCGCCCCCTTCTTTCTGAGTGGGTGTTGGTGGGTCTGTTCATTCACCTTGTGTGTATTTTTAATGGGACCCTAGGTGGCGCAGTGGTTAAGAGCTACAGCTGCTAACCAAAAGGTCAGCAGTTCGAAGCCAGCAGCTGTTCCTCGGAAACCCTATGAGGCAGTTTTACTCTGTCTGTGGGGTCCCTGTGAGTAGGAATTGACTCAACCGCAACGGATTTGGTTTGATTTTGAGTTAGGTTTTTAACAAGGTCTTTGTTTTTGTTCATTACAGTCGTGAAAACTATGCTCTAAGAATACGCAAACAAGCATTTAAAAGAAAGTGGAGAAAAAAAGGTTGAGAAGGGAGAGGGTAGACATGTCGTGGGGTTGTTAACCAATGTCATAAAACAATATGTGTACT
>NW_004443967.1:17283330-17308895 GCF_000243295.1 Trichechus manatus latirostris
ATAAAAAAATAAAATAAAATAAAAAAAGAATAAAAAAAAAAAGTGGTGGGGTTGATTGTTTGCGATTGGAGGTCCCTGGGTTGTGCAAACAGCTGGTGCTCAACTACTAACCTAAAGGTGGGCAGTTCAAACCCGCCAGCAGTGCCATGGAAGAAAGATCTGGAGACCTGCTTCCATAAAGATTACAGCCAAGAAAACCTTACGGAGCTCAGTTCTACTCTCTAACACACGGGGTCACCATGGTTCAGAATTGACTTCACAGCAACTGGTTTGGGGTTGGGTGGTCTAATTAACTTTGCCTCCTCATGCCAATGGAGCCATCGTACAGGAAGAAGGCAGAGGCAGGAGGAGAGAGAAAATGAATTTCCGTCCCTAACTGTCCCCCGTGCAGACAGCAGCTGGCAAGGAGCACGTGAAGTTTCCATGCCGAGTTCTGTCTGCCATATTTATTAGAGCATCCCCACCCTCTGCTCCTGCCCTAGAAAATCTCAAACAGCTACAAGGTTTCACAGAAAAAGGATGAAAACCACCCCAAGCCCCCGTTTCGCACTGTCACACAATCACGGCAGTGACCCAGTGGTCTCCCGTCAGCCAAGCTGAGACACAGCCAGCTCCCAATTAGCGCCGTCTGCTGATGGTGCACCCGATGATGAGGGGAGACCCTGCATGGAGGGGAGCCCACTTCTCCACTGCATGACTGCATCCAGCACTCAGACGGAGCCCATCATTATCATGCTGAGAGCGCGGTAGCACGCCAATAGCCATCACAGCAGTTACCAGGGCGCCAGGCTGCCTGGTGAATGCACTGAGGAGCTGGTGTGCAAGGGAAACCAAGATCCAAACTGTTACTGTTGAGGTGATTGACTCATGGCTACTCCATGTGTTCCAGAGTAGAACTGTGCTCCATAAGGCTTTCTTAGCTGTAATCTTTACGGGAGCACATGGCCAAGCCTTTTCTTCTGTGACACTGTTGGGTGGTCTTGAATGGCCAAACTTTAAGTTCATACTTGCGCACATACTCTGTGCCACCCAGGGATCTTGGTCTTAGGGAAAGAGGGCCTGAGACTCACCACACTCCAGAACAGCTATGGATCTGCTGCCATGCCCATGCCATCTCCATGAGCCCGCTGCAGAGTAGTAGTTCATGCTTCCATGGAAATGCAGGCTGAGGCCTCCTCCACCTCTGTGGATGGGGATTTGTGCAGCTAAGGTCTCCACCTCCTGGAAGGCCAGCAGGGCATTCAAGGCCCTTCCCTGTGGGGCCCCCATCGCTTGCTGTCCTTATCGCCCATGCCTCTTGCCCCGACCACACTTATACTGTGGCCGCACGGAACACCTTATGGGTCCTGGGGCCCACACCTGCTCCTGCAGACGCCTGGCCTTTGCACTTGGTGGTCTCACTGCCTGGAATGCCCGTCCTCTCCTTCTTCACTGATGGGCCCCCACCCACCCCTCAAGACTCAGCTTAAATTTCCCGTCCTCCAGAAAGCCTTCCCTCACTCCGAGCCCAAGGCCGGTTTGTACCTCTCTCCTCTGCACCCATATAGAGGCTTGTCTTTTATCACACTCACGACACTTCTCCCACTGAACTATGGCCATTTAGTCACACGTGCTGCCTCCTCTGGACTGCAAGCCCCATGGGGGTGATGGTGTATGTTGGTGCTGTTAGCTGCTGTCAAGTAGCCTCCCCACAACTCATGACGATCCCATACACAACAGAACTAAATGCTGCCCGGTCCCGTGCCATCCCCATCATCAGACCGTTGTGATCCTGGGGTTTTCATTGGCTGATTTTCAGAAGTAGATCACCAGGCCTTCCTTCCTAGTCCAGCTTAGTCTGGGAACGCTGCTGAAACCTCTGCGGCATCATGGTAACACGCAGGCCTCCACTGACAGACGGGTGGTGGCTGTGCATGAGGTGAGTCGGCCAGGAATGGAACGTGAACCTCCCACTTGGAAGGTGATAATTCTACCTCTGAGCCACCAGTGCAGTTCATGGAGATATAGAGACGTGTTGAATTCATTGATGATTGGACCCGTATGATACATTAAGTTGAATGCTCCAGTTAACACCTACCACCGTATGAGCTCGTTTACTAGGAAAAGGCATCTTCTTTTGACCACTGAGTTTTCTGGACGGGTGGCTGGGAAGCCCACTGCTCCTGACTGGGCTTATGGCACTGTGGCAGCTAGCCCAGGCTCTGTAGGCGTCCAGGTGTACTGTGGACGACTCGCCCCCCTGTAGTACATCATGTTTTCAACAGGAGAACCCCGGTTATACGTACACATCAAATTCTGCATCTGCTCATTTGAAAGCAGATGGGAAGAAGGCGCTAATACTTGATGCACGTTATAAAGGCACAAAGAGACAAGCCAGCCCTTCGGCATATGAGTGTGTGCTGGTTGCGGGCACCCCTGCTGCTGTGCAGAGATAGTGGGGGCGGGCAGCACACTCTATTTGTAAATCGCCTCCCACTAGAAGGTCAATGCTGGTGGGAGTTTATATGACAAGTGCGTGAGGAAGAGAGCACTTTGCCTGCTCTGAAAATTAATTCAGTTGCCTAGCAGCCCCTGGACTTCCCTTCCTTGGGGAAGATGGCCTGGTGTTCCAGTGCTGGACCCCAGCCACTTCCAAGCCCGGGACAATGGGCACACTCATGGGGCAAGCCTGCTTGTCATTTGGTTCCTGACAATGATCAGAGCTGGCGCCATAACCCCTAACTATATACATAAAATCCGTTGCTGTCGAGTTGACTCCAACTCATAGCTACCCTATAGGAGAGAGTAGAACTACCCCATAGAGTTTCCAAGGAGTGCCTGGTGGATTCAAACTGTCCACCTTTTGGTTAGTAGCTGAGCTCTTAACTACTATGCCACCAGAGTTCCCAGCTATATACATAGTTAACTATATTCCATACACGTAACTATGGAAGAACATTTTGACTCTGAATTCTCATGGAGGCAATTAAATATGCATCCATATGCTGAGAAGTCCCTGGGTGGTGAAAATAGTTAATGCACTGGGCTGCTAACCAAAAGGTTGGAGGTTCGAGTCCACCCAGAGGCACCTCAGAAGAAAGGCCTGGGGATTTGCTTAAAAATAAAAATCAGCCATTGTGAACTCTATGGAGCACAGCTCTTCTCTGACACACAAGGGGTCGCCACGAGAAGGAGTAGACTCAACGACAACTGGGTTTTGTTTTTTCCATATGTCGAGGCAGTGTCCAGGTTCCAGGAGACCACAAGTCCACGAATTGACATCTCAGGGTTCAGTCTCTTCACAGGTAAAATGAATGGGCTGGACAGCAAAGTTTGCAAGGTCCCTTCCAGCCCTAGCCTTCTATTGATTTCATACCCTAGATCCACTTCTGGTCCAATATCAAACGGGGGTGTCCCAGGCCCCACCAAGGGGAGCCTTGGCTCACAAATGTGGACATCTCTCATTGAACCTCACCTGGCACCTTTTCATGGAGGCTGCAGCTCTCCTGATGCCCTTCTCAGCTCAGGTCTCTCCATAACACTTGCCACCACTCCATACATGGCTTACTTTAACCACGGATGCTTGTTTGTTTGCTAGCACTGTGATGTAAGGCTGATGGCGGCAAAGAGTTGTTCTTGCATTGAGATTAGGTTCTTAACAAACATTTGTTGAATGAATGAATACCCTCTGCTTTGAAACATTTGTGTTATATCACGAGCAAATGACAGGGAAAAAAATATTTTCTCACCTCAAATGGCATCTGTCACTGGCAACAAATTCTTCAGGGTTCATATTGTGGAGTTGTTGCTGTTCTGGTCAGTTGGTATTGAGTTGGCTCCGATTCATGGTGATCTTATGTGTAACAACAAAACATTGCTGATCCTGAGCCATCTTTATGATCATTGGCATGTATGAGTCCGTTGTTGTGACCATTGTGTCAATCCATCGCATTGAGGGTTTCCTTCCTTTTCGCTGACCCTCTGCTTTACCAAGCATGGTGTCCTTTTCTAGCCACCAGTCTTTCCTGATGACGTGCCCAAAATAAGAAAGTCAAAGCTTTGCCATCCTCACTTCTGAGGAGCTTCTGGTTGTGTTTCTTGAACAAAAAAGGCATGGAGTAAATGACTGTGTGATTGAACTATTACAAATAATTGAAAATGAGTCCTGTTCTGTTTTGGTCAATTTCTGGAGTGGTCCATGGATAAAACTGATTCAAGCCCTTAATAGCATACCCAGATCTCAATTTTCGGTGGGTTGCACTCCTGCTGGGGCTAGCTCGACCTGCCTGCCCTGCAATCTCAGGTTTGGACAGATGGGAGAAGCAAAAGAAAGCAGATCAAAGTCAAGTGCTGGGTTCTCCTGCCGTCCACACGATGACCCTGTGAGTCGAAGCACATTCTGCTGGCATTGTTTTCTAACATGATATGTGTCCCCCTGTGGGGACCAGAAACCTCTGGAGGATGTAGCAGAGACCTCCTGCCAGCAGCATGACATAAAATGTAAGTTCACACCCCAGCTTCCCCTGCCATGCTCCCCCCTGCTCCAGGACTCAGCTCTCAAACATCTCAGCAGAAGCCCAGGGACCCTGGGATCAGAGGCCTAAAGGCAATGGTTATTTAACAGGAGCAGGAGTGCTGCTGGCAACAACCAAGTCTCAACATTCTTTAGACTTCACTCTATAGGAAACTTAGACCAGAAAGCAACACATTATCACCTGACAAAAACACTCTGGGTGGGGTTATCACCATCAAGTGGGAAGTGCGTGCAGAGCCGACAAATCATACCGGAACGCAGTCCACATCATTGGAAACGAATATCTTGTACACCTGAAAAGAATAAGCCAGGTTGTTGGCTTTGGAGGTTTTTTAGCAGACAATTCACAAGTTTGGTCAGCGACTCCAGGGCAAACAGCTCTTCTCTGAAAAGTGATCTGGCATCCTAAGTAGATAAACAACAAAGAGGACTTCGCTTCCGTAAACTGCCCAAAGCAAACCTGGGAGACTTAATTGCTCCAGAAGAATGACTCTGTCAACTTTGCAGGCCTTTAAACAAATGATTCCAGAGGGTCTGAGCACTTTGAATCTGATACTTGGCTCACTGGATGCATTCTATGCAAAGGGGATGTTTGGGAGTCTCCACTGACAGGTGCAAACAGTTAACGTGCTTGGCTGCTAACCAAAAGGTTAAAGGTTCGAGTCCACCCAGCAGCCTGGTGATTTACTTCTAAAAAATCAACCATTGAAAACCCTATGGAGCAGTTCTACTCTGACACACATGGGGTCGCCATAAGTTGCAAGCGATTTGTCGATAACTGGTTATGTTCAGGCTAGTTGATGTTCTAGGCTTTCCATTTACCCAGCACTTCATACTTACTCTGGAAATTTCTGATTTAACTCTAAAATCATGTACCTTCAGTACAGTGGGCTCAGAAATCCTGTCAGGAGCTACTCTAGGTTATAAGAAAAGAAGACGTATAGAGAAAGAAGCACCAGACCATAGTTGTTACCTCTCTTTGGGGCCCTGGGACCTTCATTTCTAGATGCCTGACATAAAATCTTTGTTAGCCAAGAACCCAAGGATCAAAATCGAGAAAACTTATAACCAGCTCATTTTAAATTGTGTGTGTATTTTAATTAAAAGAGAACCCCTGTCGTCTATTGACAAGTAAGGTTTTGATAAGAAAGCCCCCAGAATACACAGACCCCTAGAGGAAGGCTAACATCCAGGGTGGTCCTCATCATTAGTCAGGCCAATCCACCAGGAGCCGATGAGCACCAAGGGCAGCATGGAAAGCTAGTGGTGGGTATCGGGCTCTGGGCAGTGTTGATTTTACTGTCTTTATCACAGTGTGGGATGCATAGGTGACTGGCAGCTTCATGTCTCTGAGACGGTCTCCCACATCTCTATGGAATCACTTCAAATATTGTGGAAATTTCCAGTCCAGGACAATCAGTTCTCTGATTTTCTCACATAAAAAATTACCGGCATCATCTCAAAGCAAAGCATGACCTCTGCTGGAAGATTCTTGGGACTAACAGTTATCAAAAAGGAAGGAAAGGAGGGAAGGAGAAAGGGAAGAAGAAAGAGAGGGCAGGAAGGAGGAAGGGAGGAAGTAAGGGAGAGAGGGAGGGAAGAAGAAGGAAGGAAAGAAGGAAGGAAGAGAGGAAAGTAGGAATGAAGGGAGCGAGGGAGGGAGGGAGGGAGGGAAGAAGGAGTCCAGGAGCCCCTTGATGTCAACCCAGAGCTCATTCATTCTATGAAATGCCCGGTCATGAAACCTGTCTGAATGACCTTCTGATTGCATTGCCTCTGTGTTTTCTTTCCCAGTGATCCCTAGAGTGGCTCACAACAGCCCTCAGTCACCCTCAGGAAGCAGAAATCTGTAAGCTACTCTTAACATTCCCTGCTTATCATTTTAAAACTCTTTCTGAGGTAAGGTTTTGAAAAAAATTATCTTTTATTGCATTTTGGAAGTTTGTCACATAGTCGGGAAACATAGACTTTACGTTATGAGAATTGTACTGACTTCTTAAGTTCCTTGTCAGCAAATGTTCTTGGGGTGGGGCAAAGATTGCACTGCTTTTAGAAATACAACCCCTTAAACACTCCTCCCCTGTGCTCCCCACATGGTGAAATGGCTGATGCTATAAAGGTCACAGGTGTTACAGAGACACCCTCGGGACATGCACGGACCCAGCCCTGATCAATGACATGTCAGAGCTTCCCAGGCGTGCATCAATCAGGATCCCATGAAATCTTAGATCCTCTTCTTTATCACCTTCTGGTGCAGAGAGAAAATCAACACTGTGAATCCCCTCAGACCTCACTTGCCTTCTGGATCTTTTGTGTCTTCTGCCCAACTGTACCCTTTATTTTCTGACACACACACATCAGTTTTTGGCTTGTTTATAGCCTTATTTTGACAGGCAGAGAAAGTGGGCAAAGAAGAAAAATTGTCATTAAGCACCATTAAAAGATAGCAATTTGAACAGGGATTGGCATGTAATTGTGTAAGTTACTTGATCATAACACTTTTTACAAGTGAAATGCCTTAACTATTGGAAGATACACACTATTAACAGATATTTAATTGCTAAGATGCTAAGATAAAGAGAAGAAGAGCTACTGTAAGATTAAATGTTCCCCAAAATTTCAGAACAGGTATAAACTAGACAGGCTGAGGCCATGCTGGTGAAGATAATTTCCTCCCTTGGTATAACTTCTCAAGGCTTGGAGAGAATGATTTGAAAATGAGAATGTATTTATCACTAAATGCCTCTTCCCTTGATTTCAGCAAATTTGGCCCCTTTAACTCCTCTTGTCAAATCGCTACTCTTACTTTTCCTGTTGTAGATCTTTAGGTGCTAAAGATGTTTGTCATTCCCCTCCCCCTCCCTGAGTCTTCTCCTTTACCCCACAGTCTTCTGGAAGAATCTATCCCTACTGTCCTGGTTGTACCAGTAGTTCAGGCTTCTCATTCCTGTATGGCCACAGCTGACCCCAGAGAAATGAAGTCAATGGTTGCTTTTAGCCAATCCAATTCTGTCTCTTTAAAAATCTTGAGGATACCCAGATTGAGTTAGTCTCTGAAGAGCTCTTAACTGGAAGGGGACATGGAGCCAAGGCCAGAGTGGCTATTCTTCATCACTTGGCAGAGGCCCAGGAAGAAGCAGAGACAAGAAACCATGTGCCTCCAAGGAGACAGAAAGAGTATACTCACTTACTGACTTCATGTCCCAGGTCTAGCCCCTCGTGAAATCTGACTCCCCTTTCTGCCATTCTGCCATGCGATTCCAGGAGATATTATTACCACCCTCAACACCACCATCAGCATCATCACTAACACCAGCATCATCTTTACCACCATTACTACCAGTAACTTCATCATCACCATCATCATCATCACCACAATAATCACCAGCATAAACCAAAAAATCAAACCCGTTGCCATCAAGTTGATTCCGACTCATAGCGACCCTATAGGACAGAGTAGACCTGCCCCATAGGGTTTCCAAGGAGCAGCCGGTGGATTCCAACTGCCAACCTTTTGGTTAACAGCCATAGCTCTTATCCACTGTTCCACAAGGGCTCCAATCACCAGCATAGTCACCATTATTATTACCAACATTTTCACTATCAGCAGTATCATCACTACGATCACCTTTACCATCATCACTGTCGCCACCCAACTTCGACATCACCATCATCATCACTATCATCCCCAGCATTGCCTTCATCATCATCACCATCGTACTATCACCAATATCATCACCGTCACCACGACACCACCACCGTGGTCACCACAGCTATCACCTTCATCTCGATCACTCCCCTCATCACCACTATCTGCCCCATCATCAGTGCCATCACCATAACCACCACCACCACTACCACCATCATCTTCACTCATAGTTATTCAATTGGTGTTAAAAATACTAATAAATGAACATTTAAGTTTGGTCAAAGGCAAAACACAGGAGATGAGAAATGAAACTCTACTTCGAACTCACTGAATACACATTATCCACCTGTGAGGAGGAGAATCAAACACAGTAATTTCTGTTTGTTTCATTTTTTTCAGGAATCAAAAAGTGCCTTGCAGACTCTGTCTAGTGAGTTGCTTCATTCACATCTTAGGGGAAATTCCTCTTAGAATTGGATTTAGAATTCCTGAGTTCCTAAATGCCCCTAAATCGCCTGACCTCAGGTAGGCCTATAAAAATGGAGTGTGATTATCTTACATAAAGGACAGCAAGTATATTATTGGTGGAAGATTTAAGGCTATTAATTTATGGAAAGGCACAAATTAAACAACAAAAGCAAGAATGGTTTCCCTATCCCTAACTAAGCTAGATTACAAATAACCTCTACGTAAGCTTAGCCTCATGATACAAGTAGTTGTTAGATACTGAGAGAGTCAAAAGCAGAAAACGCAAACCTAACCATCTTCTTAACATTAAAGCAAAGTTGAAACCTTTGTTTTACTGTCCTAAGAATGTTGAGACAAGAATGGGCGTAAGATAAAATGGGCACTCAGACCAAGGGGTCTAAAGAGTGAGCTGAAAATAAGCAGAGGAGTGGTTGCCTGTTCCGAGGATCAAAAATCCAATGGCTTACACATCTTTGCCTTGATCTGAGACCCCTGTATATTCTTCTTGTTAAAGACGAAGGCAGTCCCAGAGGAAACTACAACTGAAGCCCCCAAGGAGGGGCCAGCGGGCACTTCTGAGAGATGGAGTTGCTGATGTTGGCCCTTGGGCTTCCATGGCAAGACTCCTTCATCAGCCAATTCAACAAGCCCTTGTGAGTGGCTTCCATGTCCAGGCACAGTGTACTGGTTTGGGGCTCCAAATCAAAGGTGACAAGTTCTAAGGGTGTCAATCAATCTGGCCAGGATTATGTTTCCCCCTTGTCATTGACTATTCAAGCAATGGTGATACCTACTTATTAATCAATCTAATACGGATTGATCTCCCTGGTAGAGCCAACACTTGATCTTCTCATATTGCAGCATCTCAAGAATGGTCCCTCTCTGACTGCTAGGTACAACTAAGTAACTAAGTGCTAGTCCACGAGATGGAAGCAGATGTGAGACTTTTGGACATACTCCTTACTGGGATCTTACTCAGTGTTTTTGCATTTCCTCATCCCTGCTGCCTGAATACTGGTGTGACTTTTGGAGCTTCCACAACCATCTTGGACCATGAGGTGATCTTGAGAATGGATGTCATGTGCTAAGGATGCAGAGCAGGATGACGGAAGGATTCTAGGTCCTAGTAGACATAGACCTACCTTCCCACACCGGGGCTACCTAACTCTGGGCTTCTTTTACATGAGAATGAACACTAAAGTTTGGAGGCCACTGTTATTTTGTGTTTTCTGTTCTTTACAGCTGAATCTAAAAGTTACAACCTTTAAAATAGGAAGGAAAACTTCTTTTTCCAACTACAAAAAAAAAAAAAAGTTACATCCATCTTGTAATGTTCCTTTTGTGACATGCCTAGAACACAGCCCGTCAAGTTGAGCTTTAACATGGTATCTTCTCCCCATCATCTGATATGGTCAATGAAGTCCCATGTGGAGGGATTTGAGCAGGGATTCTCAGGTAGCTCCTAGGCATCCTTTAAGACTCAGATCACAGGTCATCCTCTCAAAACTTCCCAAATTTCACCTCCACCCAGGTGGGACTAAGGGCCCTTCCTCTGTAATTTTTATTTCACTTTGTGCACGCCTATGTCTTAGTATGGAGCCCTGATGGAAAGATCAGTGGTTAAGAGCTAACCAAAAGGTCGGCACTTTGAATCCACCAACCACTCCTTGCAAACCCTATGGGGCAATTCTACTCTGTCCTATAGGGTCGCTATGAGTCAGAACAGACCCAATGGCACCTAACGACAACATATCTTGATATTATGTGTCTGACATCACCACCTCTCCCTTTGTTTTCCCAGCCCTTGAAATAGGGTGCAGAGCTCTGATCTCTGTCACTCAGACAGAAGTAGGGTCAGCGGCCCTGACCAGGGAAAACTGCTCATCCCTGGGTGGTGCAAATGGTTAACGCACTCAGCTGCTAACCGAAAGGTCAGCAGTCCAAGATCACCCAGAGGCAGCTTCGAACAAAGGCCTGGTGATCTACTTCCCAAAAATCAGTGACTAGAAACCTGTAGGACACAGTTCTACTCAGACACACCTGGAGTCACCATGAGTTGGAGTCAACTCAATGACAACTGGTTTTTAGTTTGGCTTAACATAGGGCCAGGAATATAGTACATAGTAGAGACAGTTCTACTCTGTCCTATAGGGTCTCTGTGAGTCCGAATTGACTCGAAGGCAACAGGTTTGGTTTTGGTTTTTAGGTACTCGATAAAGGTTGGTAAACCCACTGCTGTTGAGTCAGTTCCCACTCATAGCGGCCCCTACAGGACAGAGTAGAACTGCCCCACAGGGTTTCCAGGGCTGTAAAATCTTCATGGAAGTGGGCTACCACATCTTTCTCCTGTGGAGCTGCTGGTGGGTTAGAACTGTCAACCTTTTGGTTTGCAGCCGAGTGCTTTAACCACCGTGCCACCACAGCTCTCCTAAAGCTTGGTAGAACTTAGTTATGCTTATTTATGGGTGCTTTTTGATGATGTTTTGGGCCTTTTTGATTCACTTTGGAAACAAAAATAAAATGGTGCTTAAATAAAAAGTAGGTGGAAACGAATGGTTTTTCTGTCAACAGGGAAGAAGATAAAGCCCCTTGCATTGTAGAGCTCCCACTTCTGCAGGTGGGTGCCTGGTCCCGCCCACGCCTGGTACTGCCAGGATGCCAGGCTGCACAGATCAGACAAATAATTACACTCCACTTCCTGGGAGTGCAAGATTGATCACCAAAATAGCTCTGTCTCTCCATAGCACGCATCAAAACGTTTGTTTACAGACAGCCGTCGGCTGCTAATTGCCTCCTGACACCAGCGACGACGCGCGTTCATTTCCCACACCAGCCTGACAGCCATGCAGCCTGTGCCTGTCACCCTCCAACGCCGACGAGCAATTTTCCCCGGTTGGGGCCAATGACCCCCCTCCCGTCTGAACGACAGAGATCAGAGAACTCAGCACCCCGGACCGCCAGGCCCTCCGCAGCCTGATCCATTTCTCCAGTAATCCCCCCCGACTAACAGGCACGGGGTTCAGCGGCTGCGGGTTCCAAACAAGGGCTGCGTGATTGTACATCACAGCCTTGGCAGCTCATCATGGGAGGACACCCTCCAGGCCTGGGTGAGTCTCGCGTTAGGCATCTCAGTTCTTCTTTTAATTTGACACGTGGAGGACTTTGGATCCGCAAACTCCATTTTTCTCCATTCCAGATGAGAATTCTCCACTCAGGCAGCTTATAACCTCCCCAGTTTTAACGTCCTGCCCCCATTTCAAAGTAGTTGATCTAAGACAGAGGAACAGTGATGGGAGAGTGTCCTTTAGAAATCCCGCCTCTTTCTTAACTAAGGGATATCAAGGGAACGCGTTTATTGAAGGCCTTCGATGAGCCAGGCTTTGGGCTGGCATTTCAAGTTATTTTATCTCAGCTTTCTATCAGCATGATATGATAAGTGGGTAGATAGGTTATTTAAAAATAATATTTCCCACTTTTACTCACATGTCACTGAGTATTGTATAAGATGTACTGTGACCAGTGCTTGGAGAATTTTACAGATCTCACTTATATGCTCTCCTTCCATCTAAGTTCATTTATTCATTCATCCAACACGTTTGTTGAGCACCTAGTACGTGACACAGCACACTGGTGGCTCAGTGGTAGAATTCTTGCCTTCCACGACTGAGACCCAGGTTCAATTCCCCGTCAATGCACCTCGTGTGCAGCCGCCACTTGTCTGTCCGTGCAGGTATACGTGCTGCGGTGATGCTGAATAGGTTTCAGCCGAGCTTCCGGACTAAGACTAGGAAGAAAGTCCTGGGGATCTACTTCCAAAAATCAGCCAATGAAAATCCGGTGGGTCACAAGGGTCTGATCTACAACCAGTCATGTGGATGGCACATAACCAGGCAGCGTGTCCTTCCACTGTGCGTGGGGTCACCGTGAGTCGGGGGCCAGCTTGAGGGCAGCTAGCAACAACCATATGACAGGTACTGGTTTTGGCCTTGTGTTTACAGCAGAAAACAAGACCAAGACCCTGGCCTCGGGGAGCTCACAGTCCAGGATAGAAGAAAAATAACAAGCCACAACCAGAGAGACGCTGTGATGTCAGGAGGGGTCAGTGCTGGGGAGAAAATGAGGCTTATCTGAAGGATTAAAGAATCGTGAGCTTCATGTAACCCAGCGTTGTGATTTTTCCATTTAGGAACATGTGGATGTTGTTGTGGGGTGCCATCGAGTGGATTACAACTCATGTCGACCCCATGTGGCAGAACAGAACTGTCCCATAGGGTTTTTTAGTCTGTAATCTTTATAGAAGCAGATTGCCAGGTCTTTCTCCTGCAGAGCCACTGGGGGGTTTAAACCTTTTGGTTAGCAGCCAAGCGCTTAACCACTGTGCCAACAGGGCTCCTTAGGAGAGTGTGCTAGGAGGAATTTTTATTAAAAAAGAAGGTAAAGTAAACGCTCCTCGGGCCTGGAGCCTAGGACCAGAGAGTAACCGTGGCTCTGAAGAAAGTGCCTTCACTTTTTCGGACACCTGGGGAGAGGCAGGGTAATGACAGTGTTGCCAGGGAAACCAGTCTTCCAAGGGGAAGAAGGGGGATGGCTGCCAACAGGAGCTGATTGCCTTTGCAGCACCCAGGGTGTCCCCGAGAGAGCTCACCAGCTTCCTGGGAGAACTGCTCAGAGTTCTGAGCAAGGCCTGAACAATCACACCCGGCACGTCACACTCCAGCTTCTCCACAAATGCAAAGAGTTGTGAGGAGACTCGATTTCTCTCACAGAATGTGCCTTGACTGAAGGCAAATGGAAATCTTTCATTTCTGCATAATTTTGTAAATCATACACATTTTGCCAATTGAGCCCAAATGGGTCTTTTCCTCGCCCTGATCCCTTTTTCACTTAAAAATCATAGTACTTGGCATGCAACTCTGGGTCTTCCAGAAAACAGGTGTGACTCCGTTGACTAAACGTGCTGCGTGCAGTGCATTGCACAAAGTCATTGTACCATCACAGCAGCATTACATGCTTCTCTGGGAAGGACGAAAGCCCCCAGATCTTCACTGAGCACGGTGTTCAAAGGCGCTCGTGTGGGTTGGAGGGGGGCTGTTGGAAGCTCACACTTCACATGGGGATTTCCAGTGTCTCCGAGTGAAGGCTGTTGTTCGATGATTCCACTCATCTCATGGCGACCCCCGTGACAGAGTAGAACTGCCCCATAAGGTTTTCTCGGCTGTGATGTTTTGGAAGCAGATCACCAGGCCTGTCTTCTGAGGTGCCTCTGGGTGGATTTGAACCACCAACTTTCAGCTAGTAGTCGAGCATGTAACCATTTACTCCAGGGACTCCCTGAGGAAAGCTACTGGGAAGAAATATTGTCAAGGTGGTGCAAGTTCCAGAGAGGTGGCCTTTCCCCCGTGGGCAGGCTGCACGGGGCTGTGTGCTGTGAGGCCCAGCCGCTGACCCTCCTCTGCCTTCCCACCGGCAGGACCTGGATTCTGGGTTCCCCAGCAGCAGCTGAGAGCCCCACTCAGACACTCCGGGTTCCCATGTGGAGCCCCTCCTTGCTGCTCAGGCGTGCAGAGCTCAGCCAGTTGCTGTGCAGGAGAAGCACCCAGCAGCCACAGAGTGGACTCCTAATTCTCATTTTAAAATCCATTGCCATGGAGTCAGTTCTCACTCATAGCACCCCTATAGGACAGAGTAGAATTGCCCTATAGGGTTTCCAAGACTGTAATCTTTATGGAAGCAAACTGCCACATCTTTCTCCCACTGTGCGGCTGGTAGATTTGAACTGCCAACCTTAATAGTTAAGCAGTCAAGTGCTTAGCCACTGTGCCACCACGGCTCCTCTTGCTAAGACCCAAGAAATCTGAAATGATGTGCTTCCTCTCATGATGTCTCGGCTTCTATGGGCATAAGATGAAGGGATGGGACCATCCAGCTCTATGCAATCCAATGTGGAAGCCACTAGCCATGTGTGGCCCTTTAAATTGATATTTAAAGGGATTAAAATTAAACAAAACTTAAAATTCAGTTTTTCAATTGCACTAACCACATCTCAAGGGCTCCATAGCCATATTGAACAGTGAATATTTTGTTCTTAATTTTTAAAAAATTCTTTAATTTTTGGTGAAAAATATACTCAAGCAAAACATACAACACTTGAACAATTTCTATAATTCAGTGACATTGGCTACATTGTGCAAGTTGTGCCTCCTTTTTCAACAGCCTTTTCCAAACTATTTCACCATCATTGACACAAACTCACTGCCCCCCTAAGCTTCTCGTCTACCCTTTCTAGGTGTTGTTGCCGATTTGATCACATATAGATAATTTTTTAAAAAGGTGTAATGTTTAATGCAGACATTCTTTTCTAATTAGGATAAACTATGATTTGGCTCAGAGATGGCTTCAGGGGATAGTTTCAGTTCAAGGTTTAAAGATTTCTTCAGGGTAATAGTTTTAGTGGGGTCACCCAGCCTCAATAGCTCCAGAAAGTCTGGATTCTATGAGAATTTGAAATTCTATTCCACATTTCCTCCTTTTGATGGGGATTCTTCTATAGTAAACTTGATCTAAATGTTTAGTAATGGTAGCTGGGCACCATTCAATTCTTCTGGTTTCATGGCAAAGGAAGCAGTTTGGACAGCGCTGATTACAGAACATTTCTATCATCACTGAAAGTTCTGTTGGACAGCACTGGGCCTAGAAGTTTCTGAGCCCTTCCAGGGCTGGCATTCCAAGTATGCGGTAGATAAGCAGCCACCTGCCTGGACCTGCTCCCTCATGGGGCTGCAGTGGGCACCAAAGGCAACATGGCTTCGTTATTGTCTTGGAAGTTCCTGGAGGCCCTTTAGGACATGGTGCAGGAGCAAAGCTCCTGAGTGACCAGGAAAGGATGCAAGCCCTGTCATGACTATGCAGAGGCCCAGAGAGACTGCTGTCCATGGCGGTGATAGCTGAGGGCTGGGGGCCAGGGGAGGCTGCTGTTTACCAGCCCCCAGGAGGAAGAAGGGCATGCTGAGCAGAGCCAGGTGGGAAGGAGGGCTGGTCCCGGGAGATGGATGTTCACATGTGACAACACTTTAGTCAGGCCGTGTCTCCGGAGCAGTTTCTCTGCCCGCCAGGCTCAGAGCTCTGAGGAGCCCATCCCAGTAGGGGTAAGCCTCACCAGGGTGGTGGCTGTAAACCACCACCAAGGACTAGGTGGAAGATGACATCATTTGCCTTCCTCTTGGCATTCCCACTGCCTACTGGTGCCTGAGGCCCTCGGTCCCCTGTCCTTCGGCCTCACCCTGAGACATGAGCAGGTTCACCAAGGGCACCAACCTCTAGGAAGGCTCTGGAGAGAAAGGAGATGGTGCCATCAACCTCCCCCTCCCTGAGGCCCGGCTCTGCCACAGTGCTGGTGATGGTCTGCCCCCTCATCCTTGAGCCCCTGACTGCAGGAGTCCTCCCAGGGCCTGGCACGGTGCTGGCAGAGCAGGTGGCCCTGATTGGTGGCAGTGGGTGGATTGAAGTCTCTGGGTGGCGCTAATAGTTAAGTAATCAGCTGCTAACTGAAAGGTTGGAGGTTCAAGTCCACCGAGATACGCCTTGGAAAAAAGGTTGGATGATCTACTTCCAAAAAGTCAGCCATGGGAAACCCAATGGAACGCAGTTCTACTCTGTATACGTGGGGCCGCCGTGAGTTGGAGTTGACTTGACGGTGACTGGTGGTGGTGGTAATGGATGGATCAAAGAGAAAGCAGAGGTGCATCGGTGTCGCCTGCTCACTGTCTTGCCTCACCGCCCACCTCCCAAATGTACATCTGAGAGTTCACTCTTTTAGAGCCAGGTAATGAACCCTCTCTGAGTCCCTGTAGTGGGACGAGAGAGCTCCAGAGAGTGCAGTGCAATGAGATACTTACATGGGCCTTCTAGCCATGGTCTTTGTGACTCACACATGATGATTGGCTGGGACTATGCAAATAAAGTATATGGAACCTGTGATGGTTGGGGTTATGTGTCAACTTGGCTAGGCCATGATCCCCAGTGTTGTGTGCTTGTCTACCATATTATGTGTTGTGGATCCTGACCTCTACATGTTGATGAGGCAGGATTGGTGTGGGGTGCACCTTGAGTCACAGCCTTGCAGGAAGGTGTGACTCGAGTCCCACTGTTACTCAAGTTATGCCTTTCCCTGGGGTGTAGTCTGCATCCAAGTTATATATGTGGGTGCCCTGGCAAGGCACTCTCTCTCTCTGCATCTGGATCCCACATCCACTTCGTGATCATCTAACCTCTGGTTCTTGGGACTTGAGCCAGAGGCCTGCCATCTCACCTGCCAATTCTGGGATTTGCTGGCCTCCACAGCCCTGTGGGCCAGTGGCCTATCGTCTGACCTGATTTGCCAGCTTCTGCAGCCTTGTGAGCTAGCAGCCCGAGGTCTGAACTGCTGGTTTAGGTTCACAAGCTCCCTGCATCCACATGGGTCGGGAGAAGCCTACCCCTGGCCCACAGATTGGGGACTTGCCAGCCTCCATAACTGCATGAGCCATTTCCTTGATATGATTCGTGAGTTCTGTGAGATGTTGTGTCGAATTACGAAACCCAGAGATAGGAGGGAGAGTATTCAAGGGAGGAGAAGCAGTGGATGTCAGAGATGACGGAGTAGGACAGCAGTTTGGAAAAGCTGGACATTTGGAACGTCTTTAACCTCTGCTTAGTAAGAACCAGTTTGTGCTGATCCTTATAAAAGGAATTATTCATTGACAAAGCAAAGCTCAAACCGAGGCCGCATGCAGGTGGGGAAGGCCAGGGGGCTGCCCAGCACTGCCCGTCTCCACCTGCAGATGGCGCCCGTTTCTAGTTGGTGGGGGCTGCAGGCTGGAAACTTCTCCCACCATCGTATGTGATCCTAAGTCAGATCTCTGTTTCTCACATCTTCCAGCTAGTGCTGACCTCATACAGCCTAGTGACCCACAGTAACACCCACCAGGAGTGGGGCACACGGAGCTCTCAGGGCAGAGACGCTGACGCGATGAGTGGCGGTTGGGGCCTGCCTTTGATGGGTCTGTGATTGGGACTGGGCTGCCGTTTCTCTGAGGAACGTAGGAGCCCACTCCGCCCCAAAGAATGTGAAGCAAGAAGCACGCCCCTGAGGCAAACTCCCCCTTGTTGATGAGGGAAGAAGCTGAGAGGGGGCTTGGAGGAATGGGCTGCGTGGGTCAGGGAAATAGCCGGGGGCACAGACACTGGGGCCTGGGAACAGGTCCTCATCTCCCGGAGTCCATGCGTTTTCTGAAATCAACACCCCCTGTCACCATTACCCAAAGGAATCCTGAGGGGCCAGGTGGGGAGTGAGGAGAGGGGCTGAGCTGGGCAGAAAGCAGATCCCTCAGGGCAAGGTGAGGACAGTTTCTCCAGCAGGCTTTGATTAATCTCCCTGAAGACCCTGGCCAACCACCTTTTCCGTCAGGTAAACAGGAAAAATGAACCTTGTGTCCTGAGAACCACCGTTCCTCAGAAGGCGTCAGATGGCCAGAGTCGACTCCACGGAGGGCCCTCTGGGATACATGTGGCCCTTTAACTCCAACCTTCCATCACCAGTAATACGCACCCACACGCACACACAGATACACATATGCACACACGTGCATGCACGCACACCCATACAAACGCTGCAGCTCTTCCTTCTCATACCTCTACAACGGTGGATCTCACCTGGGCGAATTTGGCCCCTACAGTACACGTGACAATGTCTAGAGACCTCTACAGATCCCTGAGCTGTACAAACGGTTTGACCTCAACCGCTAACTGAAAAGTTGGGGGTTCAAACCTACCCAGTGGCACCACAGAAGAAAAGGCAAGGCAATCTGCTTCTGCAAAGATTACAGCCAAGAAAACCCTATGGAGCAGTTCTACTCTGTGACACATGGGGTCGCCATGAACTGGAGTCGACTCAAGAGCACAAGACAACAACAACAACAGAGACTTCTTTAGTTGTGGAAACTGGCGGGGGGAGGGTGCTACTGGCATTTAGTGGGAAGAAGCCAGGGATGCCGCTAACCATCCTACAATGCCCAGGACAGCCCCCACAAGAAAGAATCGTCAGGCCCAAAATGTCAATAGTGCCAAATTTAAAAAACTCTGCTCTAACATTGCGAAGCTGTCTGCAAACTTTTGCTACTGAAGACCTTGGAGTTCCAAGCAGCTTCCCAGGCTAGACCAGCCTGAGGCTCGATACACCACGCCTGTGTTCTTTGCAGACAGCTGGAGCGAGCCGTCTGTTTCTGTTTGAAGGCCCTGAGATTTCAGAGCTGTTCGTTTCTGCAGCGCGTTGTCGGTGCCGTTAGTCGCCGTCGAGTCGATTCCCATTCATGGCGACCCCGTATGTGCAGCGTAGAACTGAGCTCCACAGGGTTTTCAAGGCTGTGATCTTTTGGAAGCAGATCACCAGGCCTTTGCATGGGTTCGAACCGCCAACCTTTCGGCTAGTAGTCAGGTGTTTAACCATTTGTGTCACCCGGGGACTCCAAAGCTGTCTGTTTCTGATGAAGCAGCCCCTCTCTCTTTTTCAACCATTTTGTAAGTGAAGATGCTAAAGGGACACACACACATCCACCCCCCCCCCACACCCACACCCCCCACACCCCCACACTCACACACACACACCCACAAACCCACACACACACGCATACACACACATCTCGTCTCTTGCTTATGCACAGTCACTTTTTCTCCTGGTAGAAACCCCGAGAAACAGCCACTTTCAGCCATGCCAGCAGCAATTGCAGAGTCTCATTCCGAGCCTTAAAAAATGTCAGTAATTATGGAAACCAGAGATCGCAATGCTGGAAGTGCTCACTCGACTATACCAAGACATTTGGAAGACAGCTACCACGCCAACTGACCTGGAAGGGATCCAGATTCGTGCCCATTCCAAAGAAAGGTGAGCCAATGGCATGCAGAAATTATCAAACAATATCATTAATATCACATGCAGGTAAAATTTTGCTGAAGGTAATTCAGAAGCGGTTGCAGCAGTACATTGACAGGTACCCGCCAGAAATTCAGGCTGGATTCAGAAGAGGACATGGAACACGGGATATCATTGCTAATGTCAAATGGATCTTGGTTGAAAGCAGAGAATACCAGAAAGATGTTTACCTGTGTTTTATTGACTATGTAAAGGCATTTGACTGAGTGGGTCATAACAAATTATGGATAACATTGAGAAGAATGAGAATTCCAGAACACTTAATTGTGCTCATGTGGAATCTGTACATAGACCAAGACACAGTCGTTTGAACAGAGCAAGGGGATACTGCGTGGTTTAAAATCAGAAAA
Source organism: Trichechus manatus latirostris (assembly GCF_000243295.1). NCBI lineage: Eukaryota > Metazoa > Chordata > Mammalia > Sirenia > Trichechidae > Trichechus > Trichechus manatus. The sequence continues at coordinate 17,303,277 of NW_004443967.1, forward strand.
GGTGTGCGTCAGGATTGTATCCTTTCACTATACTTATTCAATCTGTATGCTGAGCAAATAATTGGAGAAACTGGGCTATACAAAGAAGAACAGGGCATCAAGATTGGAAGAAGACTTCTTAACAACCTGCGATGTGCAGATGACACAGCCTTGCTTGCTGAAAGGGAAGAGGACTTGAAGCACTTACTGATGAAGAGCAAAGATTACAGCCTTCAGTATGGATTACACCTCAATGTAAAGAAAACAAAAATCCTCACAACTGGACCAATAAGCAGCATCATGACAAACGGAGAAAAGATAGAAGTTGTCAAGGATTTTATTTTACTTGGATCCACAATCAATGCCCATGGAAGTAGCTGTGAAGAAATGAAATGACGTATGGCATTGGGCAAATCTGCTGCAAAAGACCTCTTCAAAGTGTTAAAAAGCAAAGATGTCACCTTGAGGACTAAGCTGTGCCTGACCCAGGCTGCAGTATTTTCAATCGGCTCATATGCATGCAAAAGCTGGACAAAGAATAAGGAAGACCGAAGAAGAATTGATGCCTTTGAATTATGGTTTTGGTGAAGAATATGAATATAGCATGAACTGCCAGAACAGTGAACCAATGTGTCTTGGAAGAAGTACAGCCAGAATGCTCCTTAGAAGCGAGAATGGAGAGACTTCATCTCACATACTCTGGACATGTTAACAGAAGGGACCAGTCCCTGGAGAAGGACATCATGCTTGGTAAAGTAGAGGATCACTGAAAAAGAGGAAGACCCTCAAGGAGATGCGTTGGCGCAGTGGCTGCAGCGGCACAGTGGCTGCAACAATGGGTTCGAACGTAACAAGGATTGTGAGGATGGCGCTGGACCGTTCTGTTGTATGTAGGGTTGCTGTGAGTCAGAACCGACTGAGGGGCACCTAACAACAGAGAACGCAGGGGAAGCAGGTGAGTGAGGATGTAGTTTTTAGTTCTCACATGCAGGATGGAAAGGTGAATCTGGAGTCCATTTTCTCTGTTGGGTGTCCAAAGCCTCTTCTTCTGGCTGATGGACTCAAACTGTGGAAGGCGGATGATGATGGAAAGACCATTGAAGTGTCATTTGACAGGTGGCAAATGTGTCTTTTCGATAACTCAGACTAATTTTTCAATGCGTTTACACTCCACTGTCAGCAGTAGTCTCACTGAGGTCTCCTAATTTTTAGTACAAATGAAGGACACAGAGGAGAACATTCTGCCTTCTTACATAGGGGACTTTCCTCACTTGCATACATCTGAAAGCCCCAAGGGAAGCAAACATGGAAACTGTGCACAATTTTCTTCATTGAAGTGACAGCTGTATTTTAAAATCGTAAAAGCTCATCATTTAATTTGGAAAGGTTTGGAGCAGAAATTCGATTGGTCATCTTTTCTGCAGGCTGGTGGCGTGAATTGTCATCCCTGGTGACAGAAGCATGATTGAACCAACTCAGGTTGGTGACGATGGGTTTTCTGTTTAAAGACTTATAACATAAAGGAATCCCCAAACTTGCTCATTGTTCTTCTTTTCCTTTGCTAACAAGCTTTCCAAAGCCTCAAAACAGCAGTCGAGAAATGCTGATTAAGTTGTCATGCTCAAATTATACAGCAGATATATCCTTGAGCACGTGCCAGAAATAGCACTTTTAAGAAAAGAAGCCTGTTCCTTCACTAGCTATTTTTCTTGGAGAACAGGCCCTGCACAGTAGGCATCCCTGGAAATTGGTTTTGTACCATCTATGAGGGCAAGAGGTGAGGTGTGGCTGTTGTTAAGTGCCATCAAATCGGTTCCGACTCATAGCGACCCTCTGTATAACAGAACGGAACACTGCCCGGTCCTGTGCTATCCTCACAATCATTGCTATGCTTAAGCCCATTGTTGCAGTCACTGTGTCAATCCATCTCATTGAGGGTCTTCCTCTTTTTCTCTGACCCTCTACTCTACCAAGCATGATCTCCTTCTCCAGGGGCTGGTCCCTCCTGATAACACGTCCAAAATCCATGAGACAAAGTCTCGCCATCCTGACTTCCAAGGAGCACTCTGGCTGTATTTCTTCCTTCAAGACAGACTTGTTCATTCTTCTGGTGGTCCATGGTATATTCAATATTTTCGCCAACACCACAATTCAAAGGCATCAATTCTTCTCTGGTTTTATTCATTGTCCAGTTTCCGCATGAGTATGAGGCGATTGAAATTATCACGACTTGGGTCAGGGGCACCATAGTCTTCAAGGTGACATCGAGGTCGGGGTTGAGGATGAAATGACTTCAATTTGAAGGGGAAACTGAACTCAAATCCTCAGAGGTGTCAGCCTCTGATGAGATAGGTGTTTAGGAAAATAAAGGGCTGAAGGGTTCCACTGGGCTTGCCAAAAGCTGACATTTGATAGGAATGAAGCCAGCCAGCCCAGAGACCCAGCAGGAGGGTCTGCATCAGACCACCATCTCCAGGGACCTCTGAGCATCGAGCTCCCTGCTCCCCTCTGCACCAGCCACAGCTGCCCTGCTTTGAAAACTGCTTCCTTAGGCAGGACTTTTGCTTTGGCTTTTGTTTTATGACCTCACTCAATCCCTAAATTCTCATATTAACTTCCCAGTATTTGAAGATCTTGTCTTGCTCTGGAAAAAGAAGGGTGTCACTGTGCTATACTTTTCACCTACTAAATAGTGACTAACAAACCTTTGCTGTCAACTCCATCTCATGGCGTACCCATACGTGTCAGAGTAGAACTTCACTCCGTAGGGTTTTCAAGGCTGTGTCCTTTCTGAAGCAGATTGCCAGGCCTTTCTTCCCAGGTGCCTCTAAATGGATGTGACTTGGTTAGTAGCCAAGTGCCACCCAGGGACTCCATTATTAACATAACGTCTCAGTGAAATCATGATCCTTAGTCCGGAGAGCATGCCGTTTTAAATGTTTACTTCGTACGCACTACTCTTATTAACTATGTTATCTTCAACTATAAATTAAAATATATTTTTTCAATTTCCCTAGTCCCTTAATTTCTAGTAGGAATAGCAGCTCATTTCCTAAAGATTGGGGGCGAGAAATGATAAGAAATTATTGGAGGAAGAGGGGTTATTTTCATTTCACTAAGTCGACGACCCACACAGTACCAATAAGCATATTTCTCATCAGCAAGATAATGCAAGCCCAGAATTTCCTTGAGGAATCATCCCCATAAAGTTTTGTTTTGTTTGGGGGCTTCCAGAACTTGTCTGCCAGGGGCTGGCAGGATAAGCTGCAGACTCTGCTGGCCGAGAACACCTCCGACGTGTTCTGGAGACAGATGAAGACGGATGAGGCTGGCCTGGCAGGTCTTCCCTTGTCAGGTTGATTTAAGGTGTGAGGATGTGACTTTTCAGCAGGCGGCCAGGTAGATCACAGCACTGGTCGATAAGGATGTTGGCGGGATCCTCAGGCCCTCACTCCGAGCAATTTGTCTCCTAACTGCAGCCGTCCATCAGCGTCAGCCTAGGAGTTAATGGTTAGCACAGCCTCAAGTTGGGTTCATTTTCTAAACTGCATTATATAAATAAAATCTCATTCCCTGGAGGACTCAGCTGGAGCGGGCATTTCCATAAGCCTTTTAAGAGCTGAGAACGGCTTTGCTGGGCAGATTGGTTATCGACAGTTTTCTTAGGTCGATAGCACCTGTGCTGCCAAGTAGCCATCTATAAACAATTAGAAGGCCAGTGTGAAGCGCAGCCAGCCCCCAGATCTTTCCCATCAGGCTGGTGCAGCTGCGCAAAATGACACAGGGGAGGAGGGGAGTGGACCCAAAACGGAAAGTCAAGAAGCAACCCTCTGGGGCTCTGACGGTCTCCTTCCATCAATATGTGTGGTCATGCAGTGCAGTAAAAATGAATGGTCCCTGGGTGGCACCCATGGTTTGCCCTCGGCTACTAACTGCAAGGTTAGTGGTTCAAACACACCCAGTGGCGCCGAGGAAGAAAGGCCCGGCCATCCACTTCCGTAAAGATTGTTGTTGTTATCGTGTGCCATTGAGTCGATTCCAACTCGTAGTGACCCCATGCGACAGAGAGAACTGCCTCATGCGGCTTCCTAGGCTGTGAACTTTACAGGAGCAGATCACCAGGGAGCAGATTGCCAGGTACCTTCTCCCACAGAGCGGCTCATGTGTTCAAACCATCAGCCTTTCAGTTAGCAGCTGAGTGCTTAGCCATTGAGCCACTAGGGCCCCCTCTGTAAAGAGTCCAGCCACGAAAACCCTCTGGAGCAGTTCTACTCTGTAACACACGGGGTACCAGGAGTCGGGGTCACTTGACTAATAGGTTTGGGAAGTTTTGGGAGCGCAGTAAAACGCAAGACTCTGAGAAGCCGACAAGGAAAGCTTCACAACAGCATCTGAGAGCCTTAGGAAATGGATGACACACGCAGGATCAGGGCCCGCGCCTTCACGCAGCCCCGCCTCACCCTCAAGAGCGCTTCATTTCTGCACGCAGGGCTGAGTCTGTCGGTTGCGAGCAATGTTGACATGTGCGGAGCCGCTGAGCGCGCCCGCTAAGAGTGGGCCTCTCTCAAGGGCAGCTCCTAACCGCTCCGGAGCAGCTTTCCAAAAAAGTAACTGGCTTGTGCTGATGGAGTCACTCATGGCAAACGGCCATTTTCCAGTCAGTGCCCCTTGAAAGGTCTCGAGTGAGCTGCGCACACTGATGGTGGCCTTCTGCCGTGTCTGCTCTGCAAGGCCAGCGTGCCTGGGCCTGCGGGTCAGCCTGCATGCCTGGGAGGACAGGAGGGACATGGCCGGGTGTGTCTGCCCAGAGGCACATTTGGGACCAGACCCTTTGGCTTGGGTCCTTCCTTTGGGCCAGTGGCTTTCTATCCAAGCAGGAGGCCATCTGGGAAGGGGACAAGCTTGTGGGGTCTGTGTCATGGGCACACACTGAATACAGTCCCGAGTGAGCAGTGAGGAGGGTGGGGGGCAGAGACAGACACACAGAACATAAATTCAGAAACGAGAGGATTTCGGTCCCTCCTTCGCTGATCATCATTCTGTCTCTCAGTCTCTCCAAGCCGCCTGGGTGCCTCTCCTCCCAGCTAGCTGTGTGACCTGGGGCAAGTTACCTGACCTCTCCGGGCCTCAGCCTCTTCAGCTGTGAAATGGGGATAATCACAGTACTGACTTCATGCAGTTGCTGTGAGGATCCATATTATACATAAAGTGCTTAGAACAGTGCAGGCACCCACTGATTGCTATACGTCATTGGCCATCATTACTTTTCTTTATCAGCATTAGTCAAATGAGAAAATGTCAGCTCTGGTGCTTAAGTATACACGTGGAGAAACAGAGACTGGGCCCCAAAACTGACGTGCTCAAGGTCGTAGGGCCGGTAAGCAGCAGACCCAGGCTGGAGGCTCGCTCAAAACCACGGCAACGTTCCAGACCCCAAATCCCGATCCTGGTGTTCCACCTGCAGAAAGGCCCAGTGGGGAGCTGATAGCAATCTCTGGCAGATGGCACAGTGATTTTAGATCTGTGTCTTTGCCCTGTGAGGAATTGGTGGTTCAAAGGTAGAATTCTCGCCTTCCCTGCGGGAGACCCAGGTTCCATTCCTTGCAAATGCACCTCATCTGGAGACCCGGGTTCCATTCC
>NW_004443967.1:17309155-17310671 GCF_000243295.1 Trichechus manatus latirostris
TGCAAATGCACCTCATCTGGAGACCCGGGTTCCATTCCTTGCAAATGCACCTCATCTGGAGACCCGGGTTCCATTCCTGGCAAATGCACCTCATCTGCAGCCCCCACCGATCTGTCAGCGGAGGCTTGAGTATTGCTATGATGCTGAACAGATTGCAGTGGAGCTTCCAGACTAAGACAGACTAGGAAGAAAGGCCTGGTGATCTACTTTCGAAAATCAGCCAGTGGCAACCCTATGGATTCGTAATAGTCCCATCCACAGCCATTCATGTGGATGGTGCAGAACAGGGCAGCGTTTTGTTCCACTGTGCATGGGGTCCCCAAGAGTCAGGGTCCCAGCTCGATGGCAGCTAACACCACCATCTTTTCACTACAGACGCAATCTAAGTCTCAAATCACAACTTGCGTTTTTTCCGGATGGGATTCAAAGTCAAGTAAACCACTGAACTTGATCTCACCTGAGATGACCCACAGCGTCCTTGCGTTCCCCAAACCCACATGTTTCCAGCTGCTGCTTCCACGTGCCGTTGGCACCGAGGCTTTGGTTTTCTTTAGTCCGATCATAAATATCACCCCTTCATCAAGGTGACATCTCCCAGGAAATAAAAATGAGCTACTTAAAGGAGACAGCAAGCTATCAATCCCGAGTGTCGGCGGTTTTCCACGGGGAGTAATTTACCCCCGAGTAACCTGAGACGGGAAACCAGCTTTTGAAGTCGCAAAATGATCATGATTACAGGTATTGTTTGAGGACCTTAGGATGTGGTGTTACCAGGTGAGATCCTTTGTGAAACAAGACACCTCACCCTCCTACGGATGGCTTCGTGCTTCTGTGGGATTCACAGGCCATGGAGGAGCACCCAAGTCTTCCTGACCCGAGATCTGGTGGCCTGCATTTGAGCTCGAGTGTTCACTTGCTTTGATCCTGGTCTCCTAAGACTCAGATGTTGAATGAGTTCTCTCTCTGAAATACACATTTCGTCCTGTTTTATGAATGTGAGCTTTGGAAGGAGGGCAACATCATAGCCCCGGCTCAGCAACTTAGAAGAAAAGTGGTATTTGGGGCTCTTCCATAGCATAGGGGCAGCCTGTGCGACTGACGGTGTCTGGGGGCCTTAAAATGACCTGTAAAAAAGTGCAAACGTGTGTGTGTGTGCCTGTGTGTGTGCCTGTGAGTGTGTGCCTGTGAGTGTGCCTGTGAGTGTGCCTGTGTGTGTGCCTGTGTGTGTGTGCCTGTGTGTGTGTGCCTGTGAGTGTGTGCCTGTGAGTGTGCCTGTGTGTGTGTGCCTGTGTGTGTGTGCCTGTGAGTGTGTGCCTGTGTGTGTGTGCCTGTGTGTGTGTGCCTGTGAGTGTGTGCCTGTGAGTGTGTGCCTGTGAGTGTGCCTGTGAGTGTGCCTGTGTGTGTGCCTGTGAGTGTGCCTGTGAGTGTGCCTGTGAGTGTGCCTGTGAGTGTGTGCCTGTGAGTGTGCCTGTGAGTGTGCCTGTGTGTGTGTGCCTGTGTGTGCCTGTGTGTGCCT
>NW_004443967.1:17312097-17339912 GCF_000243295.1 Trichechus manatus latirostris
GTGTGCCTGTGTGTGTGCCTGTGTGTGTGCCTGTGTGTGCCTGTGTGTGCCTGTGTGTGTGCCTGTGTGTGTGCCTGTGTGTGTGCCTGTGTGTGTGTGCCTGTGTGTGTGCCTGTGAGTGTGTGCCTGTGTGTGCCTGTGTGTGCCTGTGATTGTGTGCCAGTGAGTGAGTGTGGGGGTGTGTGTGTGTGTGTAGGAGAGTTTTCTATTTCAGGAATTACCCCACCGCTGCTTCCTCTGTGACCCTCGGCAGCAGTCCGGCCGCAGGGGTTGAGGACTGCTGTGCCGCTCCAGCACGGGCCCTGGGAGCACAGCTCCTGTCTTCGTGGTTTGTGTTCTCCATAATACTGGGTGCCCAGGAGACGTCAGCCAGTGTGACTGAATGTATGATTCATGGAATGAATGATTGATGGGGCAGCAGGCTTCCCTCTGACATTCATCACCACTTTGTGTCCTGTCCAGATGACCAATGAAGGGCACCACAAGGTCTACAGGGTGGAAAGCAGGTGGCTGTCCTCTCCCTCCCTTCTCCCTCTCCCCATCCCTTCCTCCCTCTCCCCCTCCCTTCTCCCTCTCCCCATCCCTTCCTCCCTCTCCCCATCCCTTCCTCCCTCTCCCCCTCCTCTATCCTTTCTTGTCTCCCTTGAAAGCACTGTGCTGGGAAAAGTCCAGGACCCAGACCACAGCCTCCTCCTGGCTCTGCTACTCTATGTCCATGTGGTCGTGGGCAGGTCCATTACTGTCTCTAAGCCCAGTGGCACAAACGATTAGGCTCTCAGCTATCAACTGAAAGGTTGGCAGCTCAAATCTACTCAGAGGTGCCTTGGAAGAAAGGCCTGGTGATCTACCACATTTTTATGCAAATAACCGTGCCCTCCCCCCACAAGGTATTTTCATAAGCTCTGCTATACCAAAATTTTTTTTTTACCGTAAAAAAATTAGCATAGCATGCTTACGAAAATACTTCAAGGGGGGAGAGCGTAGTTGGCAAACAACGTAGAGGGTGTCTGTTATTTTCGTAAAAAACATGGTGCTTTAGAAGGATCACAGCCCTGGAAACCCTATGAGCACAGTTTTGTTTTGAAACACATGGGGTCACATGAGTCCGAGTTGACTTAAAGGCAACTGGTTTTGTTTTGTTTGGAAGACGAGGATGATACCAACCTTGGCTAATCAGAGGACTGTTCTGGGGGATCCAGATGGCTGAGCCAAGGACCACGGAAGAAAGAGCTAACTGATCCACTAAATCGTTCCATCAGCCCACACTCTGCACTGGGATATACGTGTGTGCAGTGCCAAGAGATGAGAAGGAACACAGGGGAGGCCAGGCGGTGGGGGCCTGCTCAGCTTGGCCAGGGGGTTGCGGGGTACCTATCAACACCCCATCAGTAATCCCACAGCAGCCAGCTGGGGGCAGGTGTAGACATCTCCCTTTACAGGTGAGGAGTCTGGGCTCCGCTCAAATAATCCCGGGGAGGCTGTGGCCCAGGGCACTGCTAGGGAGTGTGGGCAGGCTGCCAGGGGCTGAGAATAGGGGGGAAGCTGCAGGACTGGGGAAGGGGCGCCGTGAGGACCTCCGTCAGGCAGGATCTGGAAGACTGGTGGTGTCTCCTTTGAAAACGGAAGGTGTCACCCCAGGCCCAAGCTAGCAGTGACTTGTGGGAGTCCACAGGTCATCTCCCCTGCTGAAGCACTAGGAAAACCACTGCCTCAGAACCTCAGGGCGTGCCAGCTCCGTGCCGGGCACCCTTGCGGCAGAGCGAGCCATTAGCAGAGTTCCCACCTCTGAGCACAGACGGTGGGGGAGATTACAGACACAGACACACAAATGTGCACACATGTGCAAACACGCCCACATTGACATGCACACACACACATGCACACAAGTAACAGTGGGAGCTCCATGCCCCAGTGACTGCTGCCCCGCTAAGAGCCGCTCTGACAAGGTCCCGCCCTCGGGAGCTGTCCATGAGGGGGTGTCACAGTCCTGATCTCAGTGCTGCCAAGACCACACCTGGGCGACCCAGTCCATCAGGGGGAGGCTTGGCCAACCAGAGCTGGCCAAGTGATTCTTTCCCAGCCAGGACAGACAGTGCTGTGCGAGAGGGTCCCTACTCCATCTCAGTGGGGCGACCAATCAGCGGACGGGCATGAAGAGGCCACGTGATACTCTGCCAGACCCAGGGGATGACTTTGTCAGGGGAGGCTGCAAACTCTGGGTCGGGCTCACTGCTGTTCCTGATGACAAGAGGGAGAGATTTGGGTACCTGGGGGGTACCACCTACCTGGCAGAGGTGAGAGAGGAGAACCTGGGGAGGCCGCCTGGAGCGCGGACCCTATGCGACAGGAGGAAGCCTCTGCCTGAGAACACCCCCCCTGCGCTCTGCCCATTCCCAAGGCCCCTGGCTCCACTGCCCTCTACTTTCGCCGCTGGCTCCATCTCCAGCTTCATTCGTTTGCCAACAATTGGACTGTTTCTCGCGTGCAAACAGAATCCGTAATTGCTCAGGGACTGAGACGCGTCTTTATTGCTCTCTGAGAAGCCCTGCAGTCTGTTTTCTGGTTCCATTTGTTCACAGCAAGGGTTTGTGCTCGACCTGGACTGCACTGAAGACTTGCCACCAGAGAGGGATGGAGCCCCAGTGGGTGGCAGGGGCTTTCCCAGCACCAAATCTCCCAGAGAAAAGGACAAAGGCCCTGGGGCTCTGCTCTCTCAAGGCCTTTTAATCCCTGTTATCTCCTGCCTAAATGAAGGAGGCAGGAGAGGAAGAGATTAGTGGGTGTGTGGGACCCTGTGGGTTTCCGTTAACTGGTAAACAAGACTAGATCGTTATCATTGTCATGTAATTCATAGATTAGTTTCTCAGTTCACGGGGACCTGAAACCCATCTGGGAAGATGCTCAGGCGTCATCTTTTCAGGGCAGTTTGAGGGAGGTGGGAGAAGGAGCCCCTGCTGGAGGCCCCTTGGGGGCAGAGGGTACTGTGGAGGCTGGGAGAGGCTGAGCCTGTCCCCCCCGTCTCTGGTTACCAGGAGCTTCACCCTACACCAGGAGTGGGGCTCTTGGAGGAGAGAACATGTTCTAGGGAGTCTCCTGGTTGCTGGAGTTCAGCCTTCAGCCTGGTCTCTTCTCAAGCTCAGTGCTCTTCACGCCCCCCTCAGCCTTCCTCCTCCATCATGCAGGCTAAAGATCTCCAAGCTGCAGCAGGACCATTCTTGGACTTCTTGACCGACATGGCCCACCGCCCCCATGTCCCAAAGGCAGCCAAAGTGATCCCCTCCCCGCTGGTCCAGACCTGCTCCTCCTTCAGTGGCCCCGTCTGAGTGAAAGGCATCCCCCACCCACAGGGCCCCGTTTTTGAAACCTGGAGGTCATCCCTGGCCCCGCCTCCTCCTAGCCATTCTTGGAGACTGTCAGTTCCACCTTCTCTTCAATCCTGTCTTCTCTCCATCCCCAGTGAACCACACAGTCACCCCCCCCCCACTCGCTCCTGGACCCCTGGCTGCGGTGGGCTCCCTCCTGTTTGCATCAGGCCCTCCAGCCTTGCCTTGTCCATCGCTGCCAAGTGCCCAGGTAGCCACAGGTGGCCATCTAAGCCACACATCATGGCCACCCTCTCCCCAGCTCCAACTCCATCTCATGCCTTCAGGACAGAGGACAGCAGAATGCAGCTTCTCTCTACTTCCACAGCCTCATGCCCACGGCTTCCCTCCCTGACCCAAGTCCCAACCACCTTCTCCCCTTGGAGCCCAGAATGCAGCACACCTTCCTTCACCTCAGCAACTTTCCACCTGCAATTCCTCCTACCCAGAATGCCCTTCCCACCCTTGACTGCCTGACTGCTCCTACCCATTTTCCATACCACCTCCTTCAGGAAGCCTTCTCTGATATGCCCTTTCACCCCTCTCCTCCCCTTCCCCAATGAGGCTGCACTTTTGCCTTTTGCTCCCTAAAGGTTGGCAACAAATCCAACCCAACAACAAGTCAGTCCACAGCGGGGGCTTCCACACTGGACCTTGGATGTGTTGATTCTTAGATTGGGGATAAAGGGTTCCATCAGCATGTCTCAAAAGATTTGCCAGGGTTACTATTACTGCCACCTATGGGATGGATGATAAGAATGGTGCCCTTATTTAGAGAAGGAGAACCTTGAGAGCTGTGAAGTTTACTGCACGGCCTTACTTAAAAAGAACTGAAGTCGAGGCTGTGAGAAATACTTCTTTAAGAAGAAACGTGAGTTTCTCCCTGGGGCCACGGGGTGTGTCTACATTGACCCTGCAAGGGCCATGGGTCAGAGCCTGTTAGGTGAAATGAATCCTTCTCAAGCAGCCGTAATCCCATCAAAGGGGAAGAAGCTGGGAAGAGGCTGGTGTGACCCCCTGGAGGTCCGGGAGGAAGTTGTTTGCTCAAAATGCAAACAAGTTTCCACTCCAGAAAGGATTAAGCAGGACTCATCAACCTAATGCCCCACTCCCGCACCAGGTGCCAGAAAGGTCGGGGACAACTTGGAGAATGTTCCGCTCGGGGAAATTCCTAACATGGGGAGATTCTTCCTGAGGGCTTACTTTGAAAAAATGAATAAATTCTAAAACTAGAGGAGTGTGTTGCCTTCTGGTTCATCACCTCTCAGGAGGGGGCCAGAGTCATCTTGGACCTAGTTATAAAAAATAAATTAGAAAACAACTTCTGAACACTTACTGTTGACTGGTTGTTGTTGGGTTTTTTTTTTTCCACCAAGTCCAATAAAACAATTAACTTTTACGTCTCCATTTACAGCCCCCACAGCAGAGAGCTTGCTCCTCAAAGTGACAAGGACAGATTTCCAGGCTGTGCACAATGGGCAGAGGGGACCAGCAGAGGCAGCGGCCACTGTCACCTTCCAAGGACTCGGAGGGTCGGTGTGCTGACAGCTCTCTTGGCCCGTGAACATAAGTGAACATACTTCACAGGCAGTCGTAGACCGCAGAGCAGGAAGCCGGGTCCAACTGAGGCTGCCATTCTCAAGGGCAGAGAAAAAAGAGGGTTTTATGAGATGGATGAAGGAGCATTCAAAACCGAGCGCGAGCATGATGCTGACCTTTGAGCGCGTGTTAGTCTTCCAGTTAATTATGATGCTCTCTAAAACCCTTAAGGAGCCCTGGTGGTGCAGTGGTTAAGCGCTCAGCTGCTAACTGAAAGGTTGGCAGTTGGAACCAGCAGCCGTTCTGTGGTAGAAATGACCCGGTGATCTGCTGCCGTAAAGTTTACCAAAAACCAAACCCATTGCTGTCAAATTGAATTCCAACTCATAGCAACCTTATAGGACAGAGTAGAACTGCCCCACAGGGTTTCCAAGGCTGTAATCTTTATCTCTCTCCCATCGAGTGGCCAGTGGGTTTGAACTGCTGACCTTTCGGTTGGCAGCTGAACACTTAACCACTGTGTCACCAGCACTCCTAGGAAACCCTGTGGGGCAGTTCTGCTCTGTCCTATAGAGTCACTATGAGTCAGATTCAACTCAAGGGCAGTGGGTTTTATAAACCCTACTACTGAGTTGGGGGCCACTTCCGGCCACTTCAGTCCCCAAGGCATAAGAGGGACTTGGACAGCCAGGGGGACCAGCCCAGGCCTGGCGGATTGGGTGGAGGAGTGGGGTAGGGAGTAGGGGGTGAAGACAATTTGTTCTGGAAGGTTGCAACTTGGGGAGGGTTAGGCGGGGGGTCAGACCAGCCGTGGAAAGGAAACAGCCCACGTGGAAAGGTATGGGAGACATGCAGCAAATGGGGGCGCCCAGGAAGATGGAGGGAGAGGCAGAAAGGGCAGGGAGGGCCACTGTGAGACACAGGTTGGGGAGCTTAGCCAGAGGGAGCCCGGAGGCAAGAAAGACCCTGTGGCTGAGGCGCCGGCTGAGGTAAGGGCTGACATGGCGTGGCGATGAGGAGCAGGGGCCATGGACACTTCTGCAGGGGCAAGGGCCGTGGGGAGGGGTGGTGAACGCTGGACTTCAGGGTATGGGGCACAGGGAGGGGACAGAAAGGAGAAAGCCATGAGGCAACTCCTGTGAGATGTCTGCTTTGAAGAGGGAGCCAGATAGCGTCGGGTGGAGGACAATTACAGGTGACCTGCAGGGCCAGCAGGAGAAGGGTGGTTTTAGGAAAGAGGGGGCAGGCTGGAGAGACTGGGGTGTGCCTGGGGCAGTGGGGGTGGCTAGCCTTCCCAAGACTTCTCCGAGCACACCTTCCGGAAGAACTTTTACGATTTCTGCTCAGAGCTGGGAGATCCCCCAGAGGGGGAAGAGAGGTCAGCGTCTGCTTTGGTGGGGACGTCTGGGGAGCAGCGTGAGGGGGCAGAGCCCTCACCCCACATTCTGCCCTCGTCTTGGGCCAGGAAGAGGATAGATGTCCAAACGGGAAGGGGCACGGCCGGCCATTCTCAGAGAGGGGTGAGTAGAGCCCACAGGAGCAGTCCCCTGTAGATGAGGGTGGGTCTGGACCCATGGATAGACCATCCGAGGGAGGGTGGGACAGGGGAGAGGGCCTGGAATGAAAACCCTGAGCTGTCATGTTAATTCCTGACAGGACCTCAAAGTATTCTGTGAGCACGTTGAGAGACGTGTACTGCTGAGGTGACATGGGTTTGCAGACAGCAAATTACTTCATTGATGCATGGTTTATTTAATCAGCTGACTCCACAAAACAGCCTAGTTCCAGGAGCCCGCAGCCTGAAGGGAGAGGGAAAGATCTGCCTGGGAACAACCGTCCTGGCTGGTGGGGAGCACCGTGCCCAGACGTGTGGATAAAACGCTGCGGGTGCGGGGAAACTGCCGAGTGGCCGGCCCAGGTCACACCTGCGTTCTCCTGGCAGCCATGACGGCTCAGGGGACCAGCTACGCACACGTGGGCTTCTGCCGCCCTCTTGTGGCTTCCCGTTAAAACAGCTGCACGACTTTGCGGCTCGGTCCCTTTGATGCTGATGTGGGGTCACCAAGGGCCTCCCAGGTCCCCAGTGATGTTGTCCCCAGATGCATCAGGATCCACACCCTGCTGTTGTAACAAATACCCTCCAATGCTCTGAGAATGGAATCTGTAGAGAAACTAACTTCCCTATCCTCCAGATTTCAGAAAGATAAGTATAATGCTAACTCTAATACAAAATGGAACTAAAGAACGGAAAGGAAAGTAGTTGATATGAAATACAGCGAGGCCCCCGGGTGGAACAAACGGTCTATACTAGACTACTGACCTACAGATTGGCGGTCAGATCCCCCCCCCAGTGGTGCCTTGGGAGAAAGTCCTGGTGATCTGCTTCTGTTAAGATTTCAGCCAAGAAAACCCAATGGAGCAGTTCCACTCTGTAATGTATGGGATCGCCATGAGTCAGAATCGACTTGATGGCAAAGGGTTTGGTTTGGTTTTTGGAACTGTTCGGCCATGACTAGGAGCTCTGGTGGTGCAGTGGTTAGGTGCTTAGCTGCTAACCAAAAGGTTGGCAGTACGAACTCACCAGCCTCTCCGCAGGAGGAAGATGTAGCAGTCCACTTCCATAAAGATTACAGCCTTGGAAACCCTGTGGGGCAGTTCTGCTCTGTCCTGTGGAGTCTCTGTGAGTTGGAATCGACTCGACAGCAATGGGTCTGGTTTGGGTGGCCGTGACTCACCAGAAGCACAATTTCCAAAATACCCGCTAGGGGGCAGTGCTGCCCATATTGAAAACGACTCATTTAGAGCAGGGATCCAATAACTTTTCCTAGGAAGAGCCAAACAAAAAAAGAAAACGGTTGCCATCAAGTCGATTCTGACTCATAGAGACCTTATAGGACAGAGTAGAACTGCCCTATAGAGGTCTCAAGGAGTGGCTGGTGGATCTGCAGTTCGAATCCACCAGCCGCTCTTTGGAGGGCCCCTGGGTGGAACAAGTGGTCTATACTAGACTACTAACCTACAGAATGGTGGTTTGAACCCCCCCAGTGGTGCCATGGAAGAAAGTCCTGGTGATCTGCTTCTGTTAAGATTTCGGCCAAGAAAACCCAATGGATCAGTTCCACTCTGTAATGTATAGGGTTGCTATGAGTCAGAATTGACTCAAAGGCAGTGGGTTTGTTTTAAATGATTAAGTGAGACTATGTTCCAGTAAAACTTTACAAAAACAGTTGATGGCTGGATTTGGCCCCTGGTCCCTGATTGGATCTGGCCCCTGGGCTGTGCCTGGATGTGGCCACTGGGCCGTGGCTGGGTGTGGGCCCTGGGCCCTGACTGGATGTGGCCTCTGGGCCCTGGCTGGATTTGGCCCCTGGGCCCTGGCTGGATGTGGTCCCTGGGCCCTGACTGGGTGTGGCCCCTGGGCCCTGGTTGGATTTGGCCCCTGGACCCTGACTGGATTTGGCCCCTGGGCCCTGGCTGGATTTGGCCCCTGTGCCCTCGTTTGGGTGTGGCCCCGCAGGCCATAGTTTGCTGATCTCTGCTCTAGAGCAGCTGCTTCAGCTTACAGATAAGGGAAATGAGACCCAGAGAAGGGAGGGGAAGATGGGCCAAGGCTAGGGAGTAGGAACCTGGCCGAGCCCACCCCGCCCCTACCTGTTTCTTTCTGTGAGTCACTCAGACAGTCACTCCTGAGGCGTGTCTGTGTGCGTAGTTACCAGGGCCCATCCATAGGAAGCAATGGTCTGTCTCCAGTCCTGACACTTTCAGCTCCTCTCCTCCCGCCCCAAGGCCCATTCACACACATGTTTGTGGAACAGCAGCTCCCTGCCTGCGCCCCACCCCTCAGCCTTCCCTCCTGGTCTAGGAACTGTCCTCCTCAAGGCTCTGTTCTCTCAAGGCTCTGCCTTCCACGGGGACAACCATTTACCTCAGAAATGGCCACCGTGAGGCAGGAAGCTCGCCCTTGCTCCCTTACCAGGAACAGCTGGGCAGGCCGGGCCATGTTCTTTTGTCTCTGTTTCCACAGGCAGCCCAGGTCATTGTGTGGGTTCAGTTGGATGAAGTGGAAGGAAAAGGTGGACGGCACGTTCTTGGAGCCAGCCCCTCCCTCAGGTACTGCTCCAAGTGGTGGTGGAAGGCCCACCTCAGAGAACTCTGAGGCCAGGGTCAGCCCTCCCCCTACTAATAGTGAGAACTTGGTCAAGTCGCTTGCCCTCTCTGAGTCACAGTGCCCTCACCTATAAAGTAAGTCTACAGCATAATGGGGCCACAGTGAGGCTCCCAGGAGAGAATGCATTATCACGCGCTCTGGCATTGAACGGCACTCGTGGCGCAGTGGTTAAGAGCTCTGATGGCTGCTAACCAAAATGTTGGCAGTTTGAATCCACCATCTGCTCCTTGGAAATCCTATAGGACAGTTCTACTCTGTCCTATAGGGTCACTATGAGTCAGAATCGACTAGAAAAGAACGGGTTTGGTGTTTTTTTGTTTTTTTTTGGCCCGCGTGGGATTCCCTGTGTACAGCAAAGAGTTCATGTGCTCAGCTGCTAACGATAATGTAGGTTTGAATCCACCCAGGAGGGATCAATCCCTGGAGAAGGATATCACGCTTGGTAAAGTAGAGGGTCAGCGAAAAAGAGGAAGACCCTCAATGAGATGGACTGATACAGTGGCTGCAACAATGGGCTCAAGCATAGCAACCATTGTCAGGATGGCCCAGGACCAGGCAGTATTTCGTTCTGTTGCACTATGAATCGGAACTGACTCGACGGCTCCTAATAACAGCAACAACAGAGGCACTTCAGAAGAAAGACCTGGTGATCTGTTTCCGAAGGGTTCCAGCCTTTGAGCACTGTGTGCAGAGCACACTTCTACTCTGACACCCATGGGGTCGCCATGAGTCGGCATGGACTTAATGGCAGCTGGTTCGGTTTGATGTTTGGTCTGTGTGGCCTGCCCTACCATAATTTTTACCCCGTCGTGCTTTATTGTTTAAGCCCATGAGATGGGTTGGAGCCAACTCATTGGCAACTAACAACAACAGATCCCAATTCTCACTATTGTGGGCAGACTTTCCAAGAGTCACCAGTGAACTTCAGTTAATAAATCACCTTGTGCTGGAGGCAAGGCCATGGCCTGTCTGTCTTTGTATCTCCCCTGGTGTCGCACTGATACTGGGGCTCAAGAGAAACCATGCGGCATGGTGACTCGTCCCCGAGGCTCGGAAGCTGGTTTCTTGGGGCGAGTAGGGGAGAGGCATCTGGGTTGGGAGAGGTCCGAGGCTCCCACAGAGACGCCACAAGAGTGCCTTTTGTGGCAAATGGCTCACGGCTCGAAGAAAAAGGGCCGCTTTTCTCTAGTGGTGGAGTGTCTCAGATGCCGAGCCGCTTCGCGCCTCTGGTAAAATTGTGAAGGCTTGTTGGAAGATTTGTGACATTTGCAGGTCTGTGAAGTGAGAATTAGTAGAGTTCTACTTATGAAATCTAGCTTGTATGCTCACGCGGTTCAGAATAGCAATTTTTTCACCTTTTAGAAAAGGATTTATAAAATTACTTTAGGACTGTACAAACGTTTCCTGGAAAATTCTGGAGATGTTTTGAGATTTCTGCGTGTAACGTATTCACTGTTAATGCTATTCACAACTTTCTTTTCATGGAAACAGTAATGAGATCCTCTGTGAGGTTGAGCCAAAGAAGCTTGTCGGAGAAATAGAGGGGGGCTGAAGAAGCAGACTGACAGCAAGAAGCTAAGGCAGGCAGCGTTCCACGGAGCCCGCCAGAGAAGCCGGGGCCCCCCACCCCCTGTCTCCACCTACGGCTTCTCGACCCTGGGTAGCTCGAGTTTGACCTTTGTGGACCTCAGTTTGCTCATCTGTCAAATGGAGATACTAATGGTACACTCTCATGGAGTTCTTGTACCATTAAATGAGAAATGCAAGAAAGACATGGACTGGAAAGACAAAATCCATGATGATGGCTGCCTTAGCGAGGAAGGGAGGGGAATGGGGCCGGGGTGGGGGGGGTCGAAAGGGGACTTCCATTATTTTGATGATGTTGTTAGCTGCTGTCAAGTCTGACCCTGACTTTCATCGACCCCATGCAGAACAGAACAAAAGGCTGCCCGGTCCTGCACCATCCCCATGATCGGTGGGGGATTGGACCCTTGCGCTTCACTGGCTGATTTTCAACAGTAGATCTCTAGGCCTTTTTTCTTAGTCCGTCTTAGTCTGGAAGCTCAGCCGAAACCTGTTCAGCATCATAGGAACACGCAAGTCTCCACTGATCGAGCAGGGGTGGCTGCGCATGAGACAACATTGGCCAGGAATGGAACCCGGGTCTCCCACGTGGAAGATGAAGATTCTACCCCTGAACCACCACTGCCCCCCTCCTACTTTTAGTAATATTTTATTTCTTTAATGTAAAAAAAAAATCAGAAGAGAGTATGACAGAGCTTTAACATTTTTAATTCTCAGAGGTTCATTCGCAGAGAAGACAGCTAGTTGGGGCAGGGCCAGGTTACACACAGGGACGTGTGACCTCAGATTCTGGCAGTGAACACCCCACTCCACTGCTTCCTGCATGTCAATGGCTGATGAAGCGTGTGTGCAAATGTCTCTTTTTCTTCTTTATTGCCTTATTTATTTATTTTAAAAACCTAAGGAAGGCCCTTGAACCCACCACCCTCCATATCTCATACCTTCTTCCCCATCTGAGATGTCTTAGAGGGTGGGAGCAGAAGGCAGCCGCTGTCCCCAAGACCTCAAGTCACCTTCCCGTGCAGACCCCCACTGCTCTCTCACTCTGAGTAGGGTTTCCATGCTAACCACGTGGGGAAGACTTTTGGGGGCACTGGGGGCCCTGTCTATGGGTGTGTGAAGGCAGAGAGCAAGCTTTTACCCAGTGTTTCCCAACTGTGTGAGGACAGAAGTTTTAATCGTACTGTAGTTTGACACCACATTATTGTTGTTATTGTTAGGTGCCGTTGAGTTAGTTCTGACTCATAGCGACCCTGCGTACAACAGAACGAAACACTGCCTGGTCCTGCGCCATCCTCACAATCATTGCTATGTTTGAACCCATTGTTGCAGCCACTGTGTCAATCCATCTCGTTGAGGGTCTTCCTGTTTTTCTCTGACCCTCTACTTTACCCAACATGATGTCGTTCTTCAGGGACTGGTCCCTCCTGATAACACGTCCAAAGTACGTGAGACAAAGTCTCACCATCCTCCCTTCTAAGGAGCACTCTGGCTGTACTTCTTTCAAAATAGATTTGTTCATTCTTCTGGCAGTCTATAGTATATTCAATATTATTCACCAACACCATAATTCAAAGGCGTCAATTCTTCTTTGGTCTTCCTTATTCATTGTCCAGCTTTTGCACGCACATGAGGTGATTGTAAACACCGTGGCTTGGGCCAGGCACAGTAGCCAGGTCCAACAGGAGAACGTTCTCCATCATTTCTGCCTCCTCCTTAGTAAGCCACACAGGGGAGTGTGTAGAGGCTTCGTACCTACCTTCTGCAGGCAGGCTGGCCTCCGGCTGTCCTCTCCATGACAACAATGTCAAATCCCACCCCAGCACTGGCTCTTTATTAACTCTGGCTGGAGGGCATCCAGCGTCTTTGTTTGGAGAGGTCATGTTAATTATGAACACTATTTCTTATCATGGACAATTTTCCACCCAACAGAAACTCTTGGGCAAGAAAGGATTGATCCTCCAAGCAGGTGTCCTGGGCAGTTTTGTTACCTTCCCCCTTAAAACATATTAAAAGAGTCTGACGGTTAAGGTTATGTGTCAACTTGGCTAGGCCATGATTCTCAGTGGTTTGGCAGATACTACGTAATCATCCTCAATTTTGTGATCCGATGTGAACAGCCAATCAGTTGAAAGGGGAGTTTCCTTGGGGGGGGGGGTGTGGCCTGCAGCCAATATGTATGAATGTTTTAGCAAAGCTTGCTCGCTCTCGATCCTGAGTCCGACTCATCATCATCTGACCTCTGGTTCTTGGGAAGTCAGCCAGACCTGCAGATTTTGGAATTCACCAGCTCCTGCAGCCCCATGAGCCAGCAGCCTGCCATCTGATCTGCTGATTTGGGGTGCGTCAGTCCCTGCAACTACATGAGTCAGGAGAAGCCTCCAGCCTGATGCCTGACCCACAGATTTGGGACTTGCCAGCCTCTACAGCTGCATGAGCCATTTCCTTGAAATAAATCTCTCTTTTTCTCTCTCTCTCTCTCTATATATATATATGTTTCACTGGTTTTGCTTCTCTAGAGAACCCAGCCTAAGATAGAAGGCCATTATCTTCATCTCCCAAATTGGGAAACTTAGTTC
Organism: Trichechus manatus latirostris; assembly: GCF_000243295.1. Classification (NCBI taxonomy): domain Eukaryota; kingdom Metazoa; phylum Chordata; class Mammalia; order Sirenia; family Trichechidae; genus Trichechus; species Trichechus manatus. The sequence continues at coordinate 17,325,330 of NW_004443967.1, forward strand.
CATTTACCTGATTCCTATATTCTAAATGTTTCCATCTGTGAGACATGGATTGAGATGATTTTTCTCCTAAAGAAGGCACTCTCTGCTCAAATGCTGGGATGAATACATACAGTCCTTACATTACACTAAATCATTTGTGCTAATATACTGTGTCTGTGTAGCAGGCAATTGTTTGCATGGGTTTGTTACATGTATCTGTTTCCTCTTAATTACTTGTCCACATTATCAAAATGTACCACAGATTCAAACCTAAGAGAACAGAAATGCTCATAACTTCTAAGAACTTAGAAAGTGTTCGTTGTTGATGATCATATTTTTAACATGTTCCAATTTTCTCAATAAGTTCTTAAGACATCCTTGAATTAGTAGGGCTTTGGGGTGAGCGGTCATAGAGAACTCACTATTTTGTGGCTCACTATCTTAAGCAGAATTTAGTAGTTACTTTTCAAATGACTGTCTTGACTGTTGGAGAGGAAGTTCTGTGGGACCAGTTCCTGGATTAGTGTGGTATCCACCACTTCGCTGGAACTTGAAAGCAAAATATTTTTTCTAAGGCAGATCATGAAAAAATAACAGGGCACTGAGGCCACTAATCACTGACAGCTTTATAAATGGTGCATCTTTTGCCCAAAGTGCTTTTGCTTTGTGAAGTACACCACAGGAATTCTGCTTCTTTTGACTCTGGTTCCATCAGGACATGAAAGGTGGTTATTTCAGAATCCTGTCGAGGTTCAACTTGGCTAACCTGTAGGATATTCAAGCTTAAAAAGTCCTCAAAAATGATTTTCTGGGAAAATATCCTACCGGCAAAGTAGATGGAATCCATACTGGCGCCATTTTTTACTTTTCTCACTGCCTGCTGTCTTCTCATGAAATTGTGAGCCAGATTCACCAACCTGTTTTTCAAGGGCAACCCAAAGCCTGGATTCCACTGTCTGCCCTGGTCCTGCCTCGGGGATCCTGCAAACCATCGCGTCCTCGCCCGCGTCTTCCTCAGCCTCCAGTGGAGCAGAGTTCTGCTGAAGAAGGATACACTGCCATCTCAGCACCTACACCTGTGCCTACGCCACAGTTACTAGCTGAGGGCTGGTTGATGGTGTCGATGGGTTGCTAGAACTTCCCACAATATGTCATTTCCCGTTTGACTCAACTCCCCACAATCCTTTTCAACCAAAAATATAGCATTTAGCCCCCTTAGCATATAGACTGCAGGGCTGTAATTTTTCTCTTTCTCTGAGCCTCTTCCCACTTCCTCATCTCTTCCTTCTAAAAACCCAACCTGGAATCTCAAAAATAGGTTTGCAGATCACATATTCAGTGCTTCTACCCAACATTGGGTTTGAGTTACATCATCAACTGAGAATCCAGAGTACCAGGTCATGCACCCCTAAATCCTTCCATTTGCCTCCAACACAGGGTCCTAGAGACAAGTTCTAAATCCCTCTGTACCTAAAAGACTTCATTCATTGAGTGAAATAAAACTACCTGGTTCCCCTTGAGGACAGTGAGATCATAGGTGGTGAGGGGCTTTGGGTTACCCAAAGGAAAGGTGCATAACACAAATCTTTATTATTTTAAATAACATGGCCAGGTCCACAGCGTGCACAGACTCAATCACGCTACCACTTTGTACGCTGTAGGGCATGGTGACCCTTTCCCATTCACCTTCCTCAGCCTTGTGGAGACTCTTCATAGGGTAGATTATTTATGAAGGACCTCATGTCGTGTGATACAAAAGTGGTCACAAAATGACAGTCACCGGGGCTTCACTTCAGTAGGCTGATCGTCCCAACAAGCGGAGCAGCTCTGCTCAGGGAGCTGATGTAGAATACTTCTTTAGAATAAAATCCCATCCCTTGGGGCATATTCCATCGGCTTCCTCTGTTCCTTCTTCTGCTGGTATCTGGCTTTCTGGTAGAAAACCATGATGAGTATGGTGACTATATTTAGAAGAATGACAAGCAGCATGAGCCAAAATGAGTATCCATAGTTGTGGGTTGCTCCCTTATGAGTGACCGTTGGGTAGAACGCCTGGGACAGCTTCTCTGACAGATGGTTGTTCTGCGTGTTCACCACAAACAGTATCATGGTCAGAAAAATAAAGCACCCTGAAAAAAGGATGAAGTTTCATGAATGACATGGCAACACATTTATTTAATGTCACTTATTTTCTTTATGGGCTGTACGCTCTATGCGCGCTTACACCGAGGTTTACACACTTCTAGGCATTAGGGAGAATGCAAAAGAAATGTAAAGCACAAACTAGGTTACAAGTGTTAAATGGTGAAGATTGTGTAAGGCAGGAGCAAACACTCTGCTCAAATCCTTTCAGAAGTAGTCACAGTGAAAATTCTAAATCAAGAGAAAGATAGATCATATAGCCCACTGCTAGGGGTGATGTGCATAGTAGGTGAATGAGTGAGTGAGTGAGTGAGTGTGTGAGTGAGTGTGTGAGAGTGTGTGAGTGTGAGAGAGTGTGTGAGAGTGTGAGTGAGTGTGTGTGTGTGAGTGAGTGTGTGAGTGTGTGAGTGAGTGAGTGTGTGAGTGAGTGAGTGAGTGAGACAGTGAGTGAGACAGTGAGTGAGTGAGAGAGTGGGTGTGAGACCGGGGGAAGACTGATGACAGGGACCTTCCCCCAGAGCTGACAGAGAAAGTCTTCCCCTGGAGCTGACGCCCTGAATTTGGATTTCTCTTTGTTAAAGCCGTGCACTTGTGTTTCTGTTACAGCAGCGCTGGATGACTAGACAGTAGACACTTTGGGAAGCCCCCGCGGCCCGGTTAGAAGAACGCAGTTCTGGAGTCAGACAGAGCAGGGCTCAATACCCGGCTGTACCCTGAGGTTGGGAGTTGGTATTTAACTTCTCTGGGCCCCACTCCTCTTCTTCAAAGGGGAGTAAGAAAGCTGGCATTACAGGACTCAGGACAAGGCAGGTCTGACTGTCTCAAGTGCCCGGTGCTGACGGCCGTCCGGGATGCCAAGGACAGAAGTCCTTCAGGACACACTCAGTGTGATTCCCCACTGCCGACGTTCACCCACAACTAACGACATGCCTGCAATCCATACCTCAGAAGTTCCCAAACGGTCCTCCGAGAGGGCCGAATCGGAGGGCTTGCACGGGGGACCGCTCCCACCCTGCTTGCTGGCGGCCTTCATTCTCAGTCTCGCGGTTTTATTTCCTAATAACTTGTGTGTGCGAAGGCCCCCACCCTCTGATGGTCTCTAAGCGCCTTAATTCTCCTTCCTGAGGCCCTTGTGAAGTGTCCTAGAAAAGCTTCATCATGAAGGGGCAGGATGAATACAGGTTTAAACCTTTTTTCTGAAATGGAATGCCCGTAGCTTTGATTTGAATTGGGAAGGGCCAGCACAGACACAAATGCCAGCCTGAGTCCCAGCAGGGGCCGACATGCCCAGGGCCCTGGTCTCGGCTGCCTCTAAAGGCCTGCTTTCTCCAGCTTTCGGGGACAAAGGACTTGCAGGGGTCGGAGGGAGCCGTGTGGTAGAGGGAAGGGCTTCCCGTCCTGCTGGTCCCTCTTGGGATGTGATCTCCACGTCACTTTCTGCTCTCTGAGGCACAAGCATGTTGAATCCAACAGTCTGCAAGGTCCTCTCTGGCTCCAACATTCTCTATGCTTACCATCATTCCCCCTGTTGCCAGGGTCCAGCCACCACCAGGCCTGTGTGGGGCAAAGGGCAAGATGGGGTCAGAGGACACATGAGCCTGAGAAGGGCTGCTGCTGTTCTTCCTCCTCAAAGCAGAATCCACTCTGTTCCATCAGAAACAAGCTATAAAGTCACCTTGTCTTCTTCCCTGTGGGACCCTACCCTTGTGTGTGCCAGCCAAGGAGAGTTTCCCAAAGCTCAGCACTAAAAACCAAACCAGTTGCCGTCGAGGCGACTGTGACTCATGGCGACCCACGTGTGTCAGAGTGGAACTGTGTTCCGTAGGGTTTTCAGTGGCTGATTTTTCGGAAGCAGATTTCCAGGCCTTTCTTCCCAGGTACCTCTGGGTGGACTCGAACCCCCAACCCAGCACCTGAAGGATCGTATACTTCCCTCCGGCTCAGGCCACCCCAGAAGTTGACCCAGCCTGTGCCCTCCAGCTTCAGTGGCCCGAGGCAAGGACACTTCAATGGCGTCTTGGTCACAGTGACTTTCTGAAGGCCCAGCCCTCCGCGTTGAGCTCTGTGTTAACTGAGTGGTTTTTGGAAGTGCTCGCACCCTCCCAGCTTGTGGGAAGAAACACCAGAAGTCTCCGGAGACCAAACTCAGGGCAAAGCCTGCTCATAAAACACCCAAATCCGGGGGTTATGAAAGGGGCATGGAGAGGAGGCTGACAGAGCCAAGCGGCTGAAAAAGTCGTTCCTCCAGGCCGATGTCTCAGGTCATTTTCCGCCCACCTAGTGTCCCCTCTGTGTGGGTCAGAACTTGCCCCTGAGCTGGAGGAAGGAATGTGGCATGAACTCCCTGGCTGTCAAACAATGCTTTGTTCTGAGGGGTAGATGGGGGTGGAGAGAAGGCTGTCTTGGCCCCATTTATTCAGCTTTTCCCCCACAAACATGCTGTGGGCTTCGCCACATGCAAGGTCAGCCTGCCCTCCCTGACAAGGGCAGGAGAGAGAGGTAGAAGCGATAGCATTGCGGGAAACAGTGTTCCCTTCCTTTTTTTTTTCCTTTTTGAAATTGTAATTGTAATTGAAATTTGTAACTGTATATATATATGTAACCAGTCGTTTGCCTTTTCAACATTTTCACGGGAACTTTTCAGGGATGTTAGTTATGCTCATCATGTTGTCCAGCCATCCCCCTTATCTGTTGTGTCCTTCTTGATGTGATGAAGTGGTGGGCTTCGAGCCCGGGGAGGCCACAGGCATGGGCAATGCTGGGCTGATTTGCTTCACCAGCCCCAAACCCTGTCCCCTCGACCTGGTACAAGTGCCCACTCTCACCTCTTGGCTGGGGAGGGGCAGCCCCAGCCCCCCAGTTCCAGGGTGGGAGATGACCTCAGCCATGCCCATCCGTGAATTCAGCTCCTGGTCGCAGTACAGGTTCAGGGATTGAGGGCGTAGTTCCCATGGGAAACAGGCCCAGGACTTTTGCTTAACCACCAAGAAAGAAGTCTTGGCTCCCGGGATTGCTGGATCAGGTGTGGGCCTAGAGCTTCTGGCAGGTGTCGTGCCTTTACAAGGACAGAGCCTGGCTGTTTGAAAGCAGAGCGAACGCTAAGGACGTCAAGAGATGGGTCGATGGAAGGAGATAGTTCTGACGGCATGGCCGGAGATCCTGAGTCCAGCTGCATCCGAGGCCACTGCTTCGCCTGGCTGGACAGCTTGATGGGCAACAACAAACAGGAAAACAATCTGGTTTCTGCCCCGGCAAATAGCCCACATGGTCGTGCCTTTGGTTTAGTTGACTGAGACAAGCTATAGTTATAGAAATATCTCAGTGAACGAAGCCCAGTCTTTGGGTAAATACCTCAGGGAAGGAAGCCCCGTGTTGGGGTCAGGACGTGTGAGTTTGTAACAAGTCCCTCCACCTTCTGACACTCAACCAGACTGAGGTATAGTGGTTAAGAGCTACGGCTGCTAACCAAAATGTTGGCAATTTGAATCCACCGGGCACTCCTTGGAAACCATATGGGGCAGTTCTACTCTGTCCTATAGGGTCGCCATGAGTTGGAATCGACTCGATGGCAACAGGTTTTGGTTTCGGTTGTGCGCCTGACTCAGGAGGATGCTCATTAACTTTGGGGATTGGTTCTTTTTTACCACCAGGAGATGGAGTCCCTGAGTGGTGCACATGGTTAACACACTTGGCTGCTCACCGAAAGGTTGGAGGTTCAAGCCCACCCAGAGGTGCCTCGGAGAAAGACCTGGTGACTTACTTCCAAAAAACCAGCCATTGGAAACCCTACGGAGCACGGTTCTACGTTGACACACAGGGGGTTGACCCCATGGCAATTGGCGGTGGTAGTGGAAGCTCAGAAAGTAAGGCAAAGGCTGTCCATGTATGAACGTGGCTAGATCAGCCTGCCGCCAAGCTCGCCGGAGCCGAGGTGTGAGTCTGTAATGTGACCATATGCCCAGGTCGGCCTGGGCCAGTCCCAGGTTCCACCGCAGTCCTGGCTCATTTGGTATGAGTGCTGTCTCCCGTCTTCAAGTGCCCCATCTGATTAGGGTACATGGTTCGTCCTCAGACCTGCGCTGTCCTGGAGTTGCTCGCGGCAGCTCTTCTCAAGTCTGCCTTCAGTGCCTTACACTGGCAGCTTGGAAATGACCGAGGGGAAGCATTTACACCACGCGAATCGGCAAGAGCTACAAGTCAGGGCTCCCCTGCCCAGACAGCTGGTGGCTGAGCTTCACCGGCACCCACCTTGGTAGCTGTAGCAGAGATACGGAGCCCCTTCCAGCCACCGTCCACCAGCTGCATGGTGAGGGAGAGAGCAAGGGAGCAGGAGAAGCCAGGCTGCCTGGGAGAGGAGGCTGGACGGGTGAAGGGGCACCCCACTGACCTCGACCCTGACTCTGGGCAGGTGCGAGGCAAGGATGTGGTCCACTGCCATGCAGCTCCATCCTCCACGCCAGCACCCCTGCCAGCTAACACAGAGAATAATGTAGCAGCCACCCGGGGCTCATGGGGGGCCCACGAGAAGGCCATTGGCCCTCGTTTCTCCTAAGTCACATTATTTGTGGCTCTCTCTGGTACAACCATGCAGACATGTCATGTGTGGATTTAAGCCCAAATTGACTATGGTCAGGTGTGTGTATGTGTGTGTACTTACATACATAGTTGTGGGCACTGTGTGCAGGTGTGTACACGTACGTGCGTGTGTCTGTGTGCACACGTGTGTGTGTACATCCATGTAGTTGTGCACACTGTGTTTAGGTGTGCACATGTGTATATGTGGGCAGACGTGTGTGTGTATGTGTGTGCGTTGTGTACTTCTGTACATCTCACGGAGCCTGTTGTGGAGTTGAGGACATGCAGGGGCTAAGTGAGTGTTTCCTTGATTTACGTGTGCTTAGTTTAATGCCTTGCATGCTTGGAAAAGTAAAAGGTCATCGAAAAAGAGGACACAGTGGCTGCAACAATGGGCTCGAGTATAAAGAGGATTGTGAGGATAGTGCAGGACCAGGCAGGGTTGACAGGAGTCAGAACTGTCTCAGTGGCACCTAACAACAACAGCAGTCTAATGCCTCACACTCCATACTCAAACGCCGGAAGTGCCCTGCGTTATATATTCTAACGCCCCCTCCTCATCCTACTCCAGTGCACTTGACACAGAATTCTATTTCCAAAACATGCTTACTATTTGCTGTAGGTGGACAAAAATAAATGTCAGCCCCCAGCACCAGGCCCAGGACACAGCAGGGCCTCATAACCGCCCATGACATGGACACGATCTTGTGTCCATGAGTCTGACAGAGGCAGAGAGAGTGAGGAAGGAAACGTGGATTTCCGCCAAGCAGCGTTTCTTCTCCAGAATACTCACCGCTGAGCCCATTACAGATGTACACTCCCATTGGGCCCAAGATCGTGTGGTAGGGGTTGCTGATGCTATTGTAGCAAGTACACCCGCCACTCGGCAGCAAGGTGAGCAAACTCAGGACCAGGAACACGATAACCACTGTATGCAGAGCCTTTTGGGAAGAATTTCCCAGGGTTCCTAAAACTAAAACAGCGTTTGGTAAGTACATGGTGCAGAACACCAGTGTCAACTCTAGACCGAACAGCCAGTCAGCACTCATGTCCCACATTTGGCCCACACGCTCCTCTTTTAGATACTTGAGCTTGGAGTGGTCTCTTAAGTCAGGCAAGCAGTGGACGGGGCTGGACTCAGAAGCCCACATTCCCTGCTCTAGGCGACCCCACGCACGTTAGAAAGAAACACTGCACCATCCCCATGATCAGTTGCAGATCAAACTGTTGTGATCTATAAGGTTTTATAGGCTGATTTTCAGAAGTAGATCACCAGGCCTTTCTTCCTTGTCCATCTTAGTCTGGGAGCTCCCCTGAAACCTGTTCAGCATCATAGCATCATGCAAGCCTCCACTGACAGATGGGTGGTGGATGTACATGAGGTGCATTAGCCAGATATTGAACCCAGGTCTCCTGCATGGAAGGTGAGAATTCTACCACTGGACCACCAATAAAACCATAAAAACCAAACCCGTTGCCGTCGAGTCGATTCTGACTCATAGCGACCCTATAGGACATAGTAGAACTGCCCCATAGGGCGTCCAAGGAGTGGATGGTGGAGTCAAACTGCCTACTTTTTGGTTAGCAGCCTGAGCTCTTAACCACTATACCATCTAGTTCAACTTTATTTTTCAAAGTGTATGTCCTAGAGCTGGACTTGAGACTCTGATAAGATTCGATACTCACCTATACAGGAACCTGTGCTCTTTCCATTTGGGAATCTTAATTCTATTTATTCAGCTTTTTTGTTTGGTCATCAAGGCTTTACAAGGGAGATAAATTCCCCGCCCACTGGACAGAGAATGAGCCTGAAAAACGTGACCAGCCCAGTCCAGGATCCACAACACACCCTTACCAGCTGGCGGCAAAGGGTCTGATTGTAGCCCTTCGTCCAGAGGAGAATGTAATGCAAGGAACACGCAGCTGAGAAGAGAGGAGAAGGGTGTGGCAGTGAGGAAATGCTGAAAAGAAAGGGTTAGGAAAGAAAGAAGTGCAGTAGAAAGGAAATGGGGGATATTCCCTCATGTAAGCACAGCCACACAGCTGTGAAAGCCCCCAGGAGAACAGAATGGATTCAAAACACCAGTTGCCATCGAGTCAACCTCGACTCATGGCAACCCCATGTGTATGAGAATATAGGGTTTTCAATGGCTGATTTTTCAAAAGTAGACTTTTCTTCCGAGGTGCCTCTATGTGGACTCGAACCTCCAACCTTTCGGTTAGCAGCTTAACCATTTGCATCACCCAGGCACTTCAAGTGGACTGAAATGGGGGGAAATTGACAGCTCAGCTCAGCAGCATGGAGACAATAAATGACCTACCCACCTCTGAGTAAAGAACATTCTGCTCCTGTCAGCAAGAAAAGGAGCTGGAATCAAGGTTTGATGCGTACACGTGCATATGCTGGTACTTGGTGGTGACTAGACTGTTCTGCAAATTTTTTAATGACCCATGTTGTTGTTGTTATTAGGGGCCATCGAGTTGATTCCAAAACACTGCTCAATCCTGCGCCATCTTCATAATCTAGCTATGTTTGAGCCCATTGTTGCAGCCATTGTGTCAATCCATCTCATTGAGGGTCTTCCTCTTTTTCAATGACCCTCCACTTTACCAAGTATGATGTCTTCTCCATAAACTGGTACCTCCTGATAACATGTCCAAAGTACATAAGACAAAGTCTCACCATCCTCGCTTCTAAGGAGCATTCTGACTGTACTTCTTCCAAGACACATTTGTTCATTCTTCTGGCAGTCTACGGTATATTCAATATTCTTGGCCAACACCATAATTCAAAGGCATTAATTCTTCTTCTGTCTTCCTTATTCACTGCCCAGCTTTCGCATCCATATGAGGTAATTGAAAATACCATGGCTTGGGTCAGCACACCTTAGTCCTCAATGTGACATCTTTGCTTTTTAACACTTTAAAGAGGTCTTTTGCAGCAAGTTTGCCCAATGCAATACGTCATTTGATTTCCTGACTGCTGCTTCCGTGGCCGTTGTTTGTGGATACAAGCAAAATGAAATCCTTGACAACTTCAATATTTTCTCCCTTTATCATGATGTTGCTTATTGGTCAAGTTGTGAGAATTTTTGTTTTCTTTATGTTGAGGTGTAATCCATACTGAAGGTTGTAGTCTTTGATCTTCATCAGTAAGTGCTTCCAGTCCTCTTCACTTTCAGTAAGCAAGGTTGTGTCGTCTGCATACTGCAGATTGTTAATTAGTCTTCCTCCAATCCTGACCCTGAGTTCTTCTTCCTATAGCCCAGGTTCTTGAATTATTTGCTCAGCATACAGACTGAATAAGTGTGATGAAAGGATACAACCCTGACACACACCTTTCCTGATTTTAAACCACACAGCATCCCCTTGTTCTGTTTGAACAACTACCTTTTGGTCTATGTACAGGTTCCTCATGAGCACAATTAAAATGTTCTGGAATTCCCATTCTTTGCAATGTTACCCATAATTTGTTATGATCCACACAGTTGAATGCCTTTGCATGATCAATAAAACACAGGTAAGCATCTTTCTGGTATTCTATGCTTCAGCCAAAATCCGTCTGACATCAGCAGTGATATCCCTTGTTCCATGTCCTCTTCTGAATCCGGCTTGAATTTCTGGCAGTTCCCTGTCAATGTACTGCTGCAATGGTTTTTGAATGATCTTCAACAAAGTTTTACTTGTGTGTGATAGTAATGATATTGTTTGATAATTTCCACGTTCTCTTGGATCACCTCTCTTTGGACGGGGCACAAATATGGATCTCTTCCAGTCCATTGGCCAGGTAGCTGTCTTCCAAATTTCTTGACATAGACGAGTGAGTACTTCCAGCATTACATCCATTTGTTGAAACATGTCAATTGGTATTCCATCAATTCCTGGAGCCTTGTTTTTCACAAATGCCTTCAGTGCAGCTTGGACTTCTTCCTTAAATACCATCAGTTCTTGATCATATGCTACCTCCTGAAATGGTTGAACGTCAACAAATTCTTTTTTGGTACAGCGACTCTGTGTATTCCTTCCATCTTCTTTTCATGCTTCCTGCGTCGTTCAATATTTTGCCCATAGAATCCTTCAATATTGCAACTCAAGGCTTGGATTTTTCTTCAGTTCTTTCAGCTTTAGAAATGCTGAGCATGTTCTTCTCTTTTGGTTTTCTAACTCCAGGTATTTATACATTTAATTATAATACTTTACTTTGTCTTTTCGTACTGCCTTTTTAAATCTGCTGTTCAGCTCTTTTACTTCATCATTTCTTTCAATTGCTTTGGCTACTCTAAGTTCAAGAGCAAGTTTCCGAGTCTCTTCTAACAACCATTTTGGTTTTTTCTTTCTTTCTTATCTTTTTAATGACCTTTTGCTTTGGTGTCATCCCACATCTCCTCTGGCCTTTGGTCATTAATGTTCAATGAGTCAAATCTGTTCTTGAGATTGTCTCTAAATTCAAGTGAGTTTTACTCAAGGCCATACTTTGGCTCTCAAGGACTTGTTCTAATTTTCTTCAGCTTCAGCTTGAACTTGCATCTGAGCAATTAATGGTCTGTTCTGAAGTCTGCCCTGGCCTTGTTCTGACTGATAATATTGAGCTTCTCCACCCTCTCTTTCCACAGATGTAGTTGCTTTGATTCCTATGTATTCCATCCAACAAGGTCCATGTATAGTCACCATTTATATTGTCGAAAAAACGTATTTCCTATGACTAGGTCGCTGGTCTTGCAAAATTCTATCATGAGATCCCCGGCATCCTTTCTCTCACCAAGGCCACATTTTCCAACTACTAATCCTTTTCTTTTGTTTCCAAATTTTGCATTCCAATCACCCATAATTATCAATGCATCTTGATTGCATGTTTGATCAATTTTAGACAGCAGAAGTTGGTAAAAATTATGTATTTCTTCATCTTTGGCATTAGTGGTAGGTGCATAAATTTGAATAATGTCTATTAACTGGTCTCCTTTGTAGGCATATGGATATTATCCTATCACCGACAGTGTTGTCATTTCAGGTTAGGTCTTGAAATGTTCTTTTTGAGAATGAATGCAACGCCATTCTTCCTCATGTTGTCACTCCTGACATAGCAGACCATATGATTGTTTGATTCGTAATGGCCAATACCAGTCCATTTCAACTCACTAATACCTAGATCTTCAAGGGTTCCATTTCATTTTTAACAACTTCCAATTCTCCTAGATTCATATTTTTTACATTCCACATTCTAATTATTAATAGATGTTTGAAGCTTTTTCTTATCATTTGGAGTCGTACTACATCATCAAATGAAGGTCCTGATAGCTTTACTCCATCCATGTCATTAAGGTTGACTCTACTTTCAGGAAGCAGCTCTTCCCCAGTTGTATTTTGAGTGTCTTCCAACCTGAGGGGTTCATCTTCCGGCACTATATCAGACAATGTTCCGCTGCTGTTCATAAGGTTTTCACTGGCCAATTTTTTCAGAAGCAGACTGCCAGGTCCTTCTCCCCAGTCTGTCTTAGTCTGGAAGCTCCGCTGAAACCTGATTACCATAGGTGACGCTGCTGGTATTTGAAATACCAGTGGCATAGTTTCCAGCATCACAGCAACATGCAAGCCACCACAGTATGACAAACTAACAGACAAATGGTGGAATGATCCATAATCATATTCCAATGACCCATAGAATATGATTAAATTCTTGGCATATTCCTCATTGCTATGCATCCCAGGTAAGAACTCTAATGGGGCATTGGTTAAATAAAAAATGTAGTCATGCCAGCCACCACCTGTTGCCCAGGTGGGCTGGGTGGAGTCCACTGGTCTTTGTCCATGCCTTCCCTCCAGTCAGGGGCTGGGGCTTTACGAAGGCCCTGGCCATGGGCTGAGTCTCTGGCATCTTTCAGACTCATGTGAAGATGCAATGTTTAGGAGGATTCGTATGGCTACAGTTTGGCACTCACGTATTCTTTCACTAGCGGTCAGTGACAGCAAAGGAAGAATAGGGGAAAAAAAAAAAAAAGCAACGGCAGATGAAACACACCTGATCCAAGGGGTAAGGTCAAATACTGCAGGTGTTTCAAAGCTTAGTAACCAAGAGAATTCTGACCCTTTCCACAAGCAACCAGCCTCTCCCTCATGCTTAAAGGGGAAACTCCAGGGTCTGATCAGAAGTTTTCTGGGGACTAAATAAACTCTCTCTTTTACAAAGTTTGGCAGCCAGTTAAAGAAATAATTTGGGTATTGAACTAGAACATTGAAATATAAGCATGAGAACAATGTCATACATCCAAGACACCTGGCTGGGCTCTGGAGGATTTTTCTGCTTTCCAAAACTTATTAAAAGCTGTAACTGTGTGTTCATCTTTCTGTGCTTAGCATTCTACTTTTCAGAGTGAATTAGAAAGTGACCGTCAAGTTTAGCTTTGTTTTGGACTGTTGGTAAGATCTAACAGACGTGATTTTTCAGAAGGCAATCAATGCGGGGGTCTATTGATTCATAATTATCTATGTAGTAAGGATACAGTGTATCTGAATTTTAACTGCCGTAGTTTCTGAGCTATTTTTCAACATTCTGAATTCCCTGCCACATAGGTCTGCCAGCTATATCTCCCCTCGAGTTCCTGGCTCAGAACTCAATGAAAGCTGAAAAATTAGTGAAAGTAGCAAGAATCAAATAACAATAAACCTCGGTAACATCTGACAGCTGCTCTCTGCCTACAAAATTAGCATATACATTCCATTCTTTTTTCCTTTCTTTTAGGGACAAGCATTTATATCAGAACATCACGCTGACAATTGGAGCTAATTGCCACTGGTTTTGGCAGCCGAAGGAGAGGCTGAGAACGTCGCGGCCACCTCCGCCTCACTGCAGTGCTGGGGTGGACAGTGTGCAGAAAGAGCGTGGTCACCTGATCTGGGCTCCATCCCTGAGGCTTAGCCCCTGCGGGCCCATGTGCCGTCTGCCCCTGTAGCTGTTTTCTGGAAGTCCACAGGGGATGAGAAAGTGCTGGGGGCTTTGTGAGTGGGTGAATCGCCTCACCCTCCTCAAGCACCTGGTCACCAGGGAGCTGCTCAACCCAGGACCACGGTGCCACTGGAGCAGTTGTCAGATCCAAGATGGCGGAGCAGGTCTGGGGGCTCTCCCAGGAAGTCCGGCTGCCGTCCCCCACCTCTTGGGAATTTGCCATGATTTCTTGGGGAGGAGAGAAGCCTGAACCCTGGGGGACACCTCTTCTCTCCCTACGTTCTCCAGCTCACAGTGTGGTCACATCCCTGGGGACAAGTAGCTCCTTCCAAGGTACAGTGCCTCTGTATGCATGGGGGTATGTGTGTGTGAGAGGATGTGGTGTGTGTATGGTGTGGTGTGATTTGTGGTGAGTGTGTGTTATGGTGTGTGGCACGGTGTGTGTTGTGAATGTGGGGTGATATATGTGCGTAAGTGGGGTGCATATAAATGTGGTGTGATGTGTGTATGTGTGAGTGTGGTGTGTGTGTGTGTGTAGTATGCTCTTATGTGTGTATGTGAATGTGGTGTATATGTGTAAGTGCAGTGTGTATAATAAGTGTGGTGTGATGTGTACTATGTGATGTATGGGAGTGTGGTGTGATATGTGGTGAGTGTGTGGTGTGTGGTGTGGTGGGTATGTGTGTGAATGTGGTGTGGTGTATGTGTGTTAGTGGTGTATATATAATAAGTGCAATGTGATGTGTGTGATATGATGTGTATGTGTGTGAGTGTGGTTTGTGTGTGTCGTGTGGTGTATGTGTGTAAGTGTGGTGTATATAAATGTGGTGTGATGTACGTGATGTGTGTGAGTGTGGTGTGTGTAGTGTGGTATGGTGTGTGTGTATGTGTGAGTGTGGTATGTGTGTAGTGTGGTGTGTGGTATGGTGTGTGTGTATGTGTGAGTG
>NW_004443967.1:17340125-17362010 GCF_000243295.1 Trichechus manatus latirostris
GTGTGGTATGTGTGTAGTGTGGTGTGTGGTATGGTGTGTGTGTATGTGTGAGTGTGGTATGTGTGTAGTGTGGTGTGTGGTATGGTGTGTGTGTACGTGTGTATATGAGTGTTGTGCATGTGTGTGTGTAGTGTAGTGTGTGGTATGGTGTGTGGTTTGTGTGTTTGAGGTGGGGGGGGTAGGAGCAGTGAGGAAGGGGCTTATTGTAAACTTTGGAGAAATTGATATCAATTTTTCATTTCTTTGCAACTAATTCTTTGGATTTTGCAGCAAATTTGTTTTCTAATTATTTTTAGCTTGGACTAATAGTGCAATTTTGAGTTTGCTGAGAACAGATGGGCTGGAAGGGAAAGGAGGCTGGTGGGCAGAGGGAACCAGACTGGGGTGAAACTTCCTACTGGGTGACCATTTCTGCCAGCGCAGGGCTGACAAGCAGCCCACCTTTAAGCCTTTCTCTTGACCTGCCTGAGTACATCTTCAAGGTTTTGTCAAGAGCTTTCTCCTACAGGTTATGTTCTCTTCAAGCAGGACACAACCAAGAGGGGGAAAACAACACCCAACACAGCGAAGCAGTCACCCCAGCCCCGGACCATGGTGGAATCCGTGATCCTCGATCGTCGCTAGTCTCAGCCTGTATTCGGATCACATGGGAAGGTTTTTAAAACTATGACTGTCAAGGCCTAACTCCAGAGATTCTCAGTTGGACTGGGGAGGGTCAAGTACAGGTATTATTCTTCATAAACAGCGTGGGTGAATCTGACTCAGCACAGAGTCCCAGAGACACCGCTGAAGGCCAAGTAATGGCTCAAAGGACCACCCACCTGCACACTGTCCTTGTGCCCAAGGACAGAGACCCCATGTGACGTGAACAGAAATGTCTTCAGTAAAAACCTGTCTTGTCAATATGATTCTGTAAAGCACATGTTCCAGTCAGCAAGTAAGCTCAGAAATACTTGAAATTACACTGACAAGGACCCCATATTGTACTGCAAGGGACTCATTTTCCCATTATTGTTGGTGTGAGGAAATATTACACTTTATGTAGCTTTAAAGAGCCTGTTTACGCAGCATTGAAGGTCCAAAACCAAAGAAAAGGTGGACAGTCAGGAGGCTGTGAGCCAATGTTCTTCTAAACCAGTTGCCATGGAGTCAACTCTGACTCACAGCGAGCCCATGTGTGTCAGAGTAGAACTGTGCTCCATAGGGTTTTCAGTGGTTGATTTGGGGGAAGTAGATCACCAAGGCTTTCTTCTGAGGCACATCTGGGTGGACTCGAACCTTCAACCTTTTGGTTAACAGCCGAGTGTGTTAACCGTTTGCACCACCCAGGGACTCCTATGTTCTTCTAGCAACTCATGTTTCAAGGTTCTACTCGATGACCTGTGCCCCAAGGAGCCCTTGCACACACACCTGCACCCACACTTGCTCTTGCCTGTATTCACCTCTGCACCTGCACTCAGTGTGGGGTGCTGGATTTAACAGATGCGGATCTTCCTCCCTGACTAGATGGAGAGCCTGCCAAGGTGGGGAACTCTGTGCAATTCCGCTCCATATCCAAGCCCCTCACTCACACAATAGCTGCTCAGAAAGGTTTTTGAACTGACATTAAATATCCAGAACTTCTAAAGTAACCAAGGCAACATGCTCACTGGGTGACATACCGGACCTGTCACTCTTCATCTAGATGTCTGACAAGATGGAATTCATCTAGACGAAGCTGGTAGACTCCCTGGTCAGCCTGGGCTGGCCAAGCAATCAAATTATTAAATTCTGAGGATTCAGAAACTAGTACGTTTTGGTTTCAAAAATACTAGTCTCATAACCGAAAGCGTGATTGAACCTTTGAAAGTTTTAGTTTCTAGTTGATGTGAAGCAAATATTCCTCATCTTCTTGTGAAGCTGAGGTGGAACCAGAGGAGGTGCGTGATGTTTCTGAAACACCGGGCTGACATTACTTTTGCCAAAGTCTAAAAGGCAAATTTATAATGAGGAAATACAACCACACTGGGTTGGATTTAAAGAGATCATTTCATTAACGAAGTCATAGATAAGCTTTAAACCCAGAGCTGGTGCCTAGGACTTAAACTCCTGCCTTTATGCGTTATCCTTAGCCCAAAACCCATTGCTGCGGAGTCAGTTCCTATTCATAGTGACCCTATAGAACCACTCCACAGAGTTTCCAAACCTGTAAATCTTTATGGAAGCAGACTTCCACTTTCTCCCGCAGAGCGGCTGGTGGATTTGAACCTCCAAACTTTGGTTAGCACCCAAGTTCTTAACCACTGTGACACCAGAGCTCCTCCCTTTATGCATTACCCAGGACTCCATAGTCCATCGGTACATGGTAGGAGACGATACATCTTTTCAGGTAAATAGGTAATGACTGTATAACCAATGACCAACCAACTGGTTGTCACCAAGTTGACTCTGACTCATCATGGTGACCCCATGTGTGTTAGAGTAGAACTGTGCTCCACAGGGTTTTCAATGGCTGACTTTTCACAAGTAGATCTCCAGGGCTTTCTTTTGAGGTGCCTCTGGGTGGGCTGGAACCGCCAACCTTTCAGTTAGCAGTCAAATGAGTTAACCGTTTGCACCACCCAGGGATGCCAGTGACAGCATCAAACCAAACCCACTGCTGCTGAGTCGATTCTGACTCATAGAAACCCTGTAGGACAGAGTCGAACTACCCCCATAGGGTTTCCAAGGCTGTAAATCTCTACGGAAGCTGACTGCCACATCTTTCTCCTTTCCCTTAGCAGCTGAGTGCTTTAACCACTACACCACTAGGGCTCCTTAATGACTGCATTAAAAAAAAAAACAAACCTGTTGCTATCAACTCATAGCGACCCTATAGGACAGAGTTGAACTGCCCCATAGAGTTTCCAAGGAGTAGGTGGTGGATTTGAACTGTCGACCTTTTGGTTAGCAGCCAAACTGCATAGAACCTGATAACCCCTGTCAAAATCCTGTATGCGACATTTGTTCAAAGCAAAGTCAATTGAACACAGAATATTTGATATGTATGGATTCTTTGTTGTCGTTGTTGTTAAGTGCTGACAACAATATATTTTATATCTATAGATATCCCTAGATTATTATCTATGGATTCTTTACCACTAAATAATTCAAATTCAGTTTTAAATACTTCATGTGTTGTTTTTAAATTAGAAAAGACATATATTCAAACATCAAAAGTAAAATAAATCACTAAATCAAGCCATCGTTCTTAATGACTTTGTTTCCACCCATCGAGAGTACAGGATTATTATGTAAGCAATCAGAAAAAAATAGAAACTCCTGTAAAATGGACGATTAATGGAATTAATGAAAATATAACAATAGCATGAGATACTTTGGAGATAAGAATGCAAATCAAAATTGTTTAAAGAAATGAACTTGAGTTATAGAAATAAGAAATTGGCCATGATTTCCTCTTTATTTTTTCCCTATGTACATACTGCTCATGAAGTCTGGACAGGGGCTGTTGCTTCAACTAAAAATCCACAGTCAGTACCATTAAAAATGATGTTTTTATTGGGCATACCATATTGCTACTACATATTTTTTACTTTATTATTTACTTGTCAATAAACTTGGTAGGTATTATATAAACATACCAAAACCCATTGTAGTCGAGTTGATTCCAACTCATAGCAACCCTACAGAACAGAGTAGAACTGCCCCATAGGCTTTCCAAGGAGCGGCTGGTGGATTCAAACTGCCGACCTTCTGGCCAGCAGCCGAGCTCTTAACCACTGTGCCACCAGGGCTTCTGTTTAAACATAGCCACTGCAAAAATGACTTAGGCTGTTTACTAATAGACAAAACCAGACTTGAAGAAGCTGAAATAACCAGATGGTGAGTTTTCAAAACTAAAAAAATCTGCTCACATCTACAGCATAACTGAAAGCTCACAAGGAAATTATTTTTGGATGGTTATTTGGCTCAAACTTAGAATTAGATGAATACTGCCCAGTTAATTTGGTCTCACTACATCCATTCAAATTATTTAATCATTTACCGTCAAAATCTTTGTCCGGTTCTGCAAGTCCGTGGTCCAGTTCATGAACACTCTTGCCATAGAAGAGTCCATAAGAGATGATCACACTTCCATTTAAAAGGTCGTCAGTAATGGTAATTGTGCTGGTGACCCAGGCTCGTGTTCCAAGAATACAGCAAATTAGGATGAAAGACCCAAGGCTTGTGAGAAAGCTCAAACAGAATGTCAATGTTTTCTTTCTTGTAGGCATTTTCTCAGGAAAAGAAGTTCATAAGGGTGAAAAAATAAAGATCTTTAAAAAATATTTTTAGGCCTTATCACTCGGAGTCCTGTAAATAGAAATGGAGTCTTGGTCTTCCTAGGAAGGGTTATGCAAATGAATATTGAACTATGAACATGAACCTCGTCAGAAAGGTTTACAGCGGCTGAACTTTGGTCTGGAGGGAAGGGTTGCTATGGTAACAGCCAACCAGCATGAACAAGGGTGTAGACTTGGTCTTCCCAAGGACTTCCTCAATCACTCATTTATAACCAATTTGTCACATGCCGTGGATGCATGTTCAACTACCAAGTCAGGACAGATCTGGAATTCCTGAAAAACAGGGGTATAGAGGATCTGGACCCCAAAATGTGGCTGATGTTGCAGATAACAGCGTAAAGTCCCACTCTTCCAAGAGGTGCTTTACTGGCTAGGGATCAGACCCAACTATGCTAAAGAAAACCCTAAGGACGCTATGCCTTTGCAGTGGAGTCACTAGGGATGGTGTCACCCAGTGTATGCAGTAACTCATGGTGTCACCCGCCCCCATGGATCTCCTCCCCTACCGGATCATACAAAATCCTTAGTAATGTTTTTTTGTCCTAATGTCACTCGTAAATCATAATTCCCATATATCACTCCTTCTTTTCCTTTAATTACTACTTCATTCTCAAAAAAGTTATTGATACAGGTTCATAAGTAATAATTACCACAGTACTGTAGCTAAAACACCAGAAAATTGGACAAAATTAGCAACTGTAGAAATACCAGCAGCAACAAATACACCAGCACGGGCTTGTAGCACATGCAGACGAAACCACGTGATTCAAAGCATCATCATAATTGGGTAATAACGAAAACTCTGACTGGACGCATTAGAAGGTTCAAAAAGTAAATTAACATAGAGTTTTAGCCTTGTAGGTATATTGATACACGTAAGCTGGGCTTACTAAAGATGTTTTTGTTGTTATAACTAACTACAGGGATATTTTTATAAAAAATAATAAATTTCTGCTGAAACACAGCACAAAAATTTTATAGACGATCATTTCGGTGTCACCGCCTCTGACAGTGTTAACCTGCTGCAGTCTTCACCCCCCACAACCCCCTAGTGAAGCCACTGTGCCTTTGTCAAAGGTACCGGGGAGTAGCAAGTGAAAAGTTTACACCTCTTTTTCCTCCCTGTTTTTAGAGCTGATTAGAAAGGTGTGTCTCTCAGATTTCCTCTAATTGAATTATATTTGCACATTACTTAGACTATAGCTTGAGAGGTTTCGTCTTGATTTCTCTTTCCTGCTCTGACGAAAGCACATTCTTGTGTTAGGTCTTTAACCCTCCTAACCTCGCTGTAATCAGCTAATAGTTTATAAATTGTCCTCAGAGAAACTCGCCCATTTGGCAGGCGGATCCTTTCTAAGATGATAAACAGATGTTTACAAGGTGTTGTGCATTCCTCTTTTTATTGTATTCTTTGAGTATGAAGTAATACCATCTACGTATGTTAGCATCCTGTACTTTTCTTGGCTAGCACCTAGTTTACTTCTGGGAGTAGTTGCTTGCCTGTCTTTCCCACTGAGTAACTAGACTCATTTGTTTTGCTCACTGTTGGGTTTCCAGGGTGTGTCAAAGAGGCTGTCATCGAGAAGACACGCAGCAAATACGTGTTGAATGAATGACTGCAGATATACGCACATATACTCCAGTACCATGGACATTTATGTTTCGCTTTTTAAGTTGTTATTGAAAAAGAACATTGCATGGCATCCTTATCAAAAACCTTTGATTATTTCCTTGCTTAGATTTCTGGAAGTGAGTCAAAGTATGTGAACTTTACGGAAGCTGTTGCTACGTGTTGCTCAGTTGCTCTTTAGAAAAAGTGGTGCAGTTCTCTCCTCTCTGCCTCTTGCTTCTAGCCACTTGGACCTCCCCAAACTCGAATCTCTTTCTCTTGAACTCCATGACCCCATTTGGCTCTTTTTGGTTCCCCCTTTTGCACTGTGGCCTGGAAACTTCCTCTTTGGAAATTCTTTGATGTAATTGTGAGTCTTAACCTCATTAGAGTCTCTCAGGCATTACGGCCCTGTGCTTCCTGATTTCAAGCGTCTCAAAACCATTCCTTTATATACATTTTTTTCTGTTTTGCTCAGCTGGTTTTTAAGCTGACGGGTAAGTCTGATCCCAGTTACTTACTCCATCATGGCCAGAGGAGCAAATCTTCCTTTTTTCCTTGAATGACAACTTGGCTGCCACATTCTCTTTTCCCCAGCATTTTGTACACATTGCTTTGTTGCCTTTTGACACTGAATATGGCCGTGGAGGTGTTTGAGGCCAGCCCTCTGTATGTGACTTACCTAACTGATGGCATGGTGTAAGAGTCTTTAAACGTGAAGTGCACTCGCTTAACATGGATGTGTTTTGGTTTGGATTGTTCTGCATCATTTTTTTCTCTTTCACGTGAGTTACCTTTCACACCATGTTCATGGTTCGTTCCAGAGAATTTTTCTGTGTCGTATTTCTAAATCGAGTGTTCCATATGTAGCAATCTGAACTTCAAGGTCACCCATTATGCTTGTGTTGGGTTATCTTTGACCTGTATATCCACCATCTTCTTTCTAATTGCTTTGGTCTCTATCTTTTTCCTCTGCGCTCTCTTTGCCTTTGCTTCTTTTGCAGCAGATTTGCCCAGTGCAATGCGTCTTTTGATTTCTTGTTTGCTGCTTCCATGGCTGTTGATTGTGGATCCAAGTAAAAGGAAATCCTTGACAACTTCAGTTTTTTCTCTGTTTATTATGATGTTGCTTATTGGTCCATTTATGAGGGTTTTGTTTTCTTTATGTTGAGGTGTAATCCATACTGAAGGCTGCGGTCTTTGATCTTCGTCAGTCAGGGCTTCAAGTTCTCTTCACTTTCGGCAAGCAAGGTTGTGTCATCTGCACATGGAGGTTGTGAATGAGTCTTCCTCCAATCCTGATGCCCCGTTCTTCTTCATGTAGTACAGCTTCTAGGATTATTTGCTCAGCATACAGACTGAATAGGTATGGTGGAAGGATATAACCCTGACACACACCTTTCCTGACTTTAAACCATGCAGTATCCCCTTGCTCTGTTTGAACAACTGCCTCTTGATCCACATACAGGTTCCTCATGAACACAATTAAGTGTTCTGGAATTCGCATTCTTTGCAATGTTATCCATAATTTGTTATGATCCACACAGTCAAAAATGCCTTAGAATAGTCAATAAAACGTAGGTAAACATCTTTCTGGTATTCTCTGCTTTCAGCCAGGATCCATCTGACATCAGCAATGATACCCGCGGCTCCACATCCTCTTCTAAATCTGGCTTGAATTTCTGGCAGTTCCCTGGCGATATACTGCTGCAGCCACTTTTGAATGACCGTCAGCAAAATTTTGCTTGCGTGTGATATTCATGGTATTGTTCGATAATTTCCACATTTGATTTTGTTAGATCACCTTTCTTGGGAATAGGCATAAATGTGGATCTCTTCCAGTCGGTTGGCCAGGTAGCTGTCTTCCAAATTTTTTGGCATAGACGAGTGAATACTTCCAGTGCTGCATCCATTTATTGAAACATCTCAATTGGTTTTCTGTCAATTCCTGGAGCCTTGTTTTTCGCCAATGCCTTCAGTGCAGTGTGGACTCCTTCCTTCAGTACCATTGGCTCCTGATCATGTGCTGCTTCCTGAAACGGTTGAACACTGACCAATTCTTTTTGGTATAGTGGCTCTGTGTATTCCTTCCATCTTCTTTTGATGCTTCCTGCGTCGTTTAATATTTTAAAGTGTTGAAAAGCAAAGATGTTGCTTTGAGGACTAAGGTGTGCATGACCTAAGCCATGGTGTTTTCAATCACCTCATATGCATGCAAAAGATGGACGATGAATAAAGAAGATCAAAGAAGAATTGACACCTTTGAATTGTGGTATCTGCAAAGAATATTGAATATACCGTAGACTGCAAGAAGAAGGAAGAAATCTGTCTTGAAAGAAGTACAGCTAGAATGCTCCTTAGAAGCAAAGATGGCAAGATTACGTCTCACGTATACTTTGGACATGTTATCAGGAGGGATCAGTCCCTGGAGAAGGACATCACACTCTGTAAAGTAGAGGGTCAATGAAAAAGAGGAAGACCCTCAACAAGATGGATTGACACAGTGGCTGCAACAGTGGGCTTAAGCATAGCAACAATTGTGAGGATGACACAGGACTGGGCAGTGTTTCGTTCTGTTGTGCAAAGGGTCGCTATGACTTGGAACCGACTCAACGGCACCTAACAACAACAACACGATGTTAATTCATTTTTTCATCCATGTCTTCTTCTAACTAATGTATTAAATATGAAATTATGTGGTTTGGAGTCCTAGTTTGTTTCCTTCCCTCTGAAGTCTACTGTTCATCTCATCTTGGTTGTTTTATTATCTCAGCATTAATCCCTTCTTATTGTAAGTTCTAGAGAAGCCCTGGTGGTGCAGTGGTTATAAGCGCTCAGCTGCTAACAGATCAGTGATTCAAACTCACCAGCAGCCCCATGGGAAAAAGATGTGGCAGTCTGCTTCCATAAAGATTTACAGCCTTGGAAACCCTATGGGGCAGTTCCACTCTATCCTATGGGGTCGCTGTGAGTCAGAATCGACTCCATGACAGTGGATTTATTGTAAGTTCTTACACAGCATAACACATGCAGGGGAAACTGCTTCAGTTCATGGCTTCCTTTCCTTTTGCTATATGTTGGCATAGTTCTCATACCGTTTCTTTTCTTCTTGCTTATGCTTAGACAGTTCTGTCCAACCATTGGTTTATTCTAATACTGTATGGGCGAGATCCCCCTACATCCTTCTTACCTTATCTGGGCTTGCTTTGTCTTATTTTCTCTGAGCTTTCATTTTTGGCTGCAGTCATTATTTTTCCTGAGTGCATACAGGAAGGAAAGAATGGCAAAACATTTAACTCAAATTGGCTTAAACTCACCTAAATTTGGGGTAAACTCACCAGGGGTGGATTAACCAGAAAGCAAGGTACTCACGGGCTTAATCGTGTTTACGTACTAATCTGTAGTGAAAAATTTCACATGGAACAATTTCACAAGTGAACAATTTCAAAGATGTGGTGAAAACCAGGTGAAATTGTGCACTGCAGGTTAGTAAGTAAGCGCAACTACGCCTGGGCGTTACTTGCTTACTGGGTCATCTGTCCCAGATGTGGTGCTTCAAGGGCTTTGTCTTGCTCTCTCTCCATCTCTTTGTTGTGCTTCCCTTGCCTCCACTCCTTTGTTCATGGACTTTCATCCTTGTCCAGAACCTTTATCCTCTCAGCCTCAAGTTTATTGCAAAAATTCACACACCCCCAGCCCAGATATCTCATAGTATCTAACCAGCACTAATGTAGTCATGCACCCACAGACCAAGAGTGGAGCGGGGAGGCCTTGTTATTGGAATTAATTTTGGCTCATTTTGAGTTTGGGGGAGGCAGAATCCATGAGCTTCCTTCAATCAGCTCTGCTGATCAGAACCTCTCTGAAGTCAAGAACCTTTTCCAATCAGGCTGAGTAAACTCACAATACATTACCATGGAGACTGTCTTGCCCTCAGTTATTAGCAAGAGGAGGCCTGAGACTTAGTCCAGGCACAAGAGCTGCATGAGTGATGGGCTAGGGCAGACCAGGATTGGATGTGGGGACGAACGGATATTGGTGTCAGAGCCCGTGGTGAAGAGGCCACCCAAGTGGAGAACAATCTGGAATGTGAAGATCACTCTTGGGAGGATAAGAAGACCGAAAGCTGGGACAAAGGTCAGCACCAGGGCCCAGTGACCCGGGGGGTGGCTCTGACTCAGTTATTCAGGTTCCACTGTTGAAATGTTTGCCATATGTGATTACTAACCATCTCTGGCATTATTTCCTTCATGATTTTCTCTAAATCAACTGTTTATAAACTTAAATAATGTACCACAACACTATACTACATTAACCTAGTTGTAACAAAATCACAAATGAGGTTCCAATAACGTTTTTCTAATATAGGTGAAAATAAACCAGCAAATGAATTAAGATGTGGCCATCCTTGTACCACCTACTACCTCTCCTGATGTTCTTCCACACACACCACTGCTACTGGGGAAACGCTGGGCGAGCTGGTAAAACCCATTGCCCATTGCCATCGAGTCGATTCCGACTCCTAACGACTCTATAGTACAGAGTAGAACTGCCCCATAGGGTTTCCAAGGCATGGCTAGTGGATGCAAACTGCCGACCTTTTGATCAGCAGCTGTAGCTCGTAACCACTGTGTCACCAGGGCTGGAAGAGCTGATATGGAGAAAGAAAATGGTCTTGTGCTTTCCCAGAGTGCACTCAGACTAACTGTTCTCTCTCTCTCTCTTTTTTTCTTTTTATTGAAGTTTGGGGCTGCTGATTTCTTCTTCTGTTTATCAGGAAGGTTATTAAATATCAGTGACTTAAAAAATAATTATCACAAACAAATACGTACCTTACAGCACACAGAGCTCTAGCGTACATAATGGGATTTATTTACTATTTTAAATTAATTCATGTACATTTGTGCTTTTATTATAAAATATCTGTAGTTTATATGCGATCATGTTAATAGAAAGATCGCCCTAAGATGATCATAATTTTCCATTAAAGAAGTAATGGTTTTTATTCATAAAAGCCTTTCTGAATAGTGCAGTGCCTGAGGAAATGAAACATTTAAAACTAAATTTCTACCCTGTTTTAATAACTGATAAGAAATAGCTACCTATATCCCACGCCCCAAAGGAGTTTCGTTAGAATCTCAGCGCTACATCACACATAGTCCGTGACCAGCTTTTCCTCTATTCCGAGAGCAAACTGAAAACATACATGGGGGAAAACTCCAAGAATAATAGGTCACTCTGCAAGTGATAATGTTCTGTGGGTTACAGACACCGATTTCATGGTAAGAAATTTAAAAATTATGTCATGTCATTATGCCAGAAATGTGTGGATGGTCTTATAATTTCTCAAACAAAGTTGGGATAAAAATAGACTTTTGCCAAAGGGTAAGCCCTTCTGCCGGACTCTGTAATTTTGGGGCAAGGAAAAGGAGGGTATTTCAAGAGTAATGAAATGCCCTGAAGCTCACGAGAGGTGCCGATTGTTTCAGTGTTGGGCCTTCCAATGGTACCAACTTGAATTTCTAGACATCAGTTTATTTAGGAGATTGACTCAGTTTTGGTTAATCATATCAGAAGGGAAGTAATTAATGGCATTTGCCACTGCAGGTGAGATGGGTGCCTGCTCTCATGCTTATATACGTGACGACTTGTCTACAAATGAATTACACATATACACACGCATGCGCATGCATGTACTCGATACATCGTTTACTTAGTTCAAAAAAGCTGTGTGACATGGCTGCATCTTGCGGGTATAAAAGGCGAGGACGGCTAGATGCTCTGGATGGTAAGAGACTCGTGGAGGTCCTGGGAGCCTAGGATGGGGATAGCATTTAGGGGGTTGGTTCTGATGGACAGGAGGGGTGGGCAGAATGAAGACGGTTAAGAAAGATAAAGGGGGTTCTATATTGGCAATCAACACAACTCTGCACGAGATGCCCCTGAAAGCACCTCTCTGTGTGACAATGATGAATGTCTTTAGACTTTAGAAGAAGTTGAGGGATATTGTTAAATCCCTAGGAGGATCTTTAGGGTCTGACAAGGAAGATGACTGGGATAGAAGAGACATCTGCCTTCTCTT
Source organism: Trichechus manatus latirostris (assembly GCF_000243295.1). NCBI lineage: Eukaryota > Metazoa > Chordata > Mammalia > Sirenia > Trichechidae > Trichechus > Trichechus manatus. The sequence goes on from NW_004443967.1 coordinate 17,352,139, forward strand.
CACGTCACCAGGGCTAGTGGCTTCCCAATGGCACAGGTCTGAGGAAGGCCACGCCTCCCCTCGTCGTACATCCCCAGCCCTGCAGCCTTAACAATAGAAACTGAGCTCATCAGAGCTGAGAAATTACTGCCTTTGTGTAAACAAGGCTGGCTCAGAGGGCTCAACAGCAGGAAAACCCAGAGCTGGTGATGTCACTGGGCTACCTGGCCGCACCCCAACCCAGGCTGTTCCTTGCAGGCACACTAAAGAGACAGCCACCGCCCCACTGGGCTCAGAGGCACACATGCCTGTCCTGCCAGCTGGGGCACACTCTCCTCAGCTCTCTCAGCCCACATGCTTTTTTGTTGTTGTTGAGAACATACATAGACAAATCTTCACCCATTCAACAATTTCTACGTGTACAATTCGTGACATTGATTACATTCTTCAAGTTGTGCAGCCACGCTCACCCTCCTTTTCCCATTGTTCCGTCCCTGTTATCATAAACTCACTGCCCCCTAAGCTTCCTATCTAATCTTTCAAGTTGCTGTTGTCAGTTCGATCCCATATAGATAGTTCCTAAAACAGCACAATGCTCAAGGCAGACATTCTTTACTAACTAAGCTAAACTATTGTTTGGTTGGAGCCCTGGTGGCTCAGTGATTAAGAGCTTGGCTGCTAACCAAAAGGTTGGCAGTTGGAATCCACCAGTTGCTCCTTGGAAACCCTATGGAGCAGTTCTGCTCTGTCCCATACGGTCACTATGAGTCAGAATCGATTTGACGGCAACGGGTTTGGTTTTAGTTATTCGGTTTAAAGAAGGCTCAGGATGTTTTAGGCTTAAAGCTTTGATAGAGTATCTCCCGGCTCTCAGGGGTTGTATTGGGAGCTCAGGATGGCGAGGTGGTGGGGACAAACACAGCCGGCTTCTTCCTGGAGTTTACAGCCCGGGCTGGGTGGATAACAGAAATCAGGCACACGAACAAACACTAAATAATCACAAACAGAGGTGGGGGCTTAGAGCAGCACAGGGGAGGGGGTTAAGGGAAGATCTCCCTGTGGCTGTGGAAGGAGTAGGCCAGGTGAAAGGGGAGAATAGCCTCAGGAGAGGGAGCGGCAGGTGTGAAGGGCCCAGGTGGGAAAGACCTTGGCCCAGAAGCCAAGAGTAGTTCCTGTGCCAGAGCACCCTGAGTGGGGGCCAAGGGGCAGCTGGGAAGTCAGCAGACCCTCGTAGGCTGAGGCGGGGAGTTTGGGGTTGAGGCTTCTAAGGAGGCCTTGCAGGACCTGATTTATGTTTGTAAGCCCCTCCCCCCACTGTGTGAAGGATGGATGGCTGGGACAGAGTGCGTCTGAAATTAGGGGACCATCACAGTGGTCAGAAGGATGAAGGCAGTGGAGATGGAGAGAAGGAGATGTGTTCAAGATGCATTTGGGAGCTAGACAGGAGGTGGACTTGGAGACAGATGGGCGGTGGGAGACAGAAGCAGAGGCAGAAGCAGGGGAGATGGGGGACCCCGTGTAACAGCAAGAGTTAAGTCTGCGATGGTGAGACAACCAGGAGGTGCTGAGCTCGGAGGAGAGTTCTGGGGAGCTGTGGCTTTGCTAGTTAGCCCCATAACCAATCAACCTACAAACAGCCCACTGCTTCCTGTCCACTGACTGATGGCTTCCCTATGTGAGCCAAAGTAGAACTGTGCTTCATAGGGTCTTCAATGGCTGTGACCTTTTGGAAGTAGATTGCCAGGCCTTTCTTCTGAAGTACCTCTGGGTATACTCCAACCTCCAACCTTGAGGTTATCAGCCCATAGCTAACCTTTTGCCACTCTCAGGAACTCAACCCCATGTTGGTGGTATTGAAAGCCTCTGGCTGAACACGCCCCCAGGGCAAGTGTTTGCGCAAGGCCAGAAGGAAGAAGATTGGATTCTAAATTCTCTCCTGGGTCTCATAGGGCTTGTGCCTGCTCATGTTTTCAGAATCAGGATGACAACCCAACAGGTCATCGGTATCTTTTGTGACCTTCCGATGGAATTTCCTTTTCTCTGAAACCTTCTAAATAGTTAACATAGGATCACCTGGAAAGAAGTCCCCACGGACGGGAGGTTTCACAGCTGTCTCAACCAGAAATGGCCCAAAGCTGGTCACCACGCTGCTTCCTGTCGCTCACCAAGGCTGGGTACGAAGGGCCTCGCCTCCTTTCCTTCTTGTCTGATCACCTGTCACGCCTTGACACCCTCCATGGCACCTGAGTCCTGGCAGTGGAGACCCGGCCGAGGTGTCCCCGGAAGGAGCCCCAGCCCGGATAAACGTCCGTGTGGCGGGGTCCTTAAGGGCCTCAGGGCGTCCCCGGGCGGGGGGCGGCCAGGTGCGGAGGCCCCGGGTGCGCTCCCCGCGCCGGGCACCAGGCGTCGCCCCGCTCCTCGCTCACCGGGCCCGCCCCCGCCGCCGAGCTGAGCAAGCCGAGGCGGCGACCCGGTCGGACAGATTTCCGCTCGGCTGCGGGCTGGCGGCGCCGGGACCCGCTCCCTGCGCGTGTCCCCACAACCCCTTCCCCCGACAGGGACAGCGGCGCCGGGAGGGCGGCGAGCGCCGGGAGATGCGGAGCCGCGGCGGCGGCGCGATCACCGCGAGTGGACCGGCGCCCCCGAGGTGAGCGGGCGCGGGGCGCGGGGCGCGAGCGGGTGGTCTCCTGGGGCGTGCGCCCTCCGGATGGCCGTGCGCGCCGGATGGCCGGAGCAGGCCGGGTTCACCGCCAGGGCTGCCGCCAAGGGAGGGAGGCCGCGCGGGCACCGGATCCTGGAGCGCAGTCCCTGCTGGCCCGGCGCGCCCGGTGTCAGCGGCGGGGGACGGCGATCCTGGCCATCCGCACGGCGCGCCCCTGCCAGCAGCCCCAGCCCAACTTCGCGCCTGTAGGGGCGACCCTCGGGCTCCTCTCCATAAACAGGGGTCAGAGCGTGGGTCTGCAGGCGGCGACGGTGCGAGGGGGCGAGGGGCCTGCGTGTGCGAAAGCGGCGAGGCCGAGGGGATGCCCGCTGGCTGCGGGGTTGCGGCCACCAGGGGAGGGTGCGGGAGCGTTTGGAGAAAGTGCCCTGAGTTGCGACAACTCCCGGAGGGGAGCGGAGCGGAGTAGGGTGCGGCGGGAGACCCCGAGGTGGGCAGTCCCCTCCGACCCCGCCACGATGTGCGGTGATGGCGGTTGATCTGTCAGTGCTCCCGGGGGACAGAGGCAGCACAGTGCCATTTCTGCGCGCTCCCTGGGACCACCTGGGGAAGGCCTTCGACCACAGGATGGTGAGTCTGAGCCAAGCCTGGCGGAGACCGTGCTGGACCTGACCTAAATTCCTTCAAGGCAGGGCAAGCATTTCTAGAAAGGTGATGAATTGTACTGGCAAAATTAGGATATTGATTTTTGTCAGTTACAACTGACCACTCTCCCCGGAAGCTCAAAGAAAAGAGAAGAGAGCACCAAGCTGGTGTTTTCAGATGGAAGGTGGTTGAGCCGAGTGAAAACCAGCCAGGAATGGGAACACTTGTTAGGAATCACTAGATTCACGTCCCATCAGCTGCTCTTGACCTCAGGTGCCCCTTGACCTAGGTGTGGAAGGTCTTGGTGTCCCAAGTACAGTATGAAATGCAGGCCAGTGAAGGTCTTCCTCAGCGCAGTGAAGACCCTTGCTCGTTTACACTTAATGCCCCGCAGCGGTGCATTGGCCCAAGCCGACCGCTTGCTGTCCGCTCAATTCCCATTCCCGGCAACACCACGTGTGTCAGAGTAGAACTGTGCTCCATAGGGTTTTCAGTGGCTGATTTTTCTGAAGTAGATTGCCAGGCCTTTCTTCCAAGGTGCCTCTGGGTGGACTTGAACCACCCACCTTTCAGTTAGCAGCAAGTGTGTTAACCATATGCACCATCCCGAGGCTTCCCATTAAGCCAAAGAAGGCTGAAATAGCGGGGTGTGGGCGGCCAGGGCAGGCTCCTGGCCACCACGGTCACCCGGCCCTCCTGGCACTGAGCTCTGTGCAGACTGGGCCAAGGTGTGAGCTTTCTGAGCAAAGATTCGGGGCCTTCGGGGAGGGAAAGGGCAGGTGGTGACCAGAAACAGGTCCCAGAGGTGGGGGTACCATGAAACAGAGGGGCCTGCAGGCTACCCAGCCCCTCCAGGTGGTCCCTGCAGCCAATGGGCCCTCGGGTCAAGGTCTTTGTTCATTTGTGTTAGTAATGCCTGTGAGTCGGCACCTCACCCCCAACCGCAGAACAGACTTTCTATGTGTCACTGTGAGCGGGGCATCTCCTTGGATTAATTCAGATGGTTTCAGATTTGAATCCCCCACCCCCCTCCATCACTCCCAGCCAAATTAGTTGTGGGAAGTCGATGGGGGAGTTACTGTCACTGCATGGCAGTTTCCGGAGCTCCTGTGCAGACACACAGTGATATATAAAGAAGTGCGGGAGCCCACAAGCCACATGCCAAGGCCACTTCCCTCTCCTTCTGGGGGACACCTGGCCCAGAGAGATCTGCTCCCTGGGTCAGCACCCCTACCGAAGCCTGGGGAGTTCCCGCAGCTGCGTGTCCTAAGGAGTGACCTCTCCCAGGGTGTTGCGCGTGCACACCACTTGCCCTGAGAGGGCTGCCCTGCGTGCGGGTGGAGGTGCGTGGCTGAGCCTGGGGATACTGAACGTGGGTGGTGAGGGGAGCACGGCAATGGAAAGGTGGTTGATAAGGAAGCTGAAACGTGAATTTCAATTCCTCAAAATCTCCTTCTCCCCAACCCTGTCCCACTTCAGTCGGCCCACTTCACGCCATCTCCACCACCATCTTCCCAGTCAGAGGCACCATCCGTTATTACAGTTCCCTCCCCTGTGGTTCTCATGCCCAGCTGCCCGCTTGACGTTTCTTCTGGGATCTCTCCAATGCTCCCCCGACTCAACATGTCCAAAATCAAGCCTGTGATCTCTCCCACCCAACCTGATGCTTTCCCGGTGTTGTCTTTATCCGTCAAGTTACACCAGCCTCCACCTGCTGCAGACAGATATGCTGAACTGTAGTTTCCCTCGGCCCCAAGCAAAGTGCCTGACAGTGGACTCTTGACAGTGACTGTTGGAGGGATGAGCTGGTGACAAAGTGAAACTGGTTAGGAGCCTGTCTGCTGCTGTGTGAACCCTCGTGTACTTTTAGTGGTTGTCGGTTGTGGTTGGTAGTGGTATCTCATGGTGTCACCCCCTCGCATGGACCTCCTCCCATACCAGCCCATACAGAATCCTTAGTAATGTTTTTTGTACTAATGTTGCTCAGAATCCCATATATCACTTCTTCTTTTCCTTTAATTACTACTTCGTTCTCCAAAAAGCTATTGATGTAGGTTCACAAATACTAATTACCACAATATCGTAGCTCAAACACCAGAAAATTTGACAAAATCGTCGACTGTAAAAACTCTGGCAGCCACAAAAACAACAGCGCGTGCTTGTAGTGGTGCAGATGCAACCGCGTGATTCAAAGTGTCTTCGCAATTGGGTAATAATGACAGCTGTGACCGGAGCGCATTAGAAGTTCAAAAAGTCAATTAGCATAGAGTCTTAGCCTCGGAGGTGTATCGATACATGCAAGCTGGGCTTACGAGGAATGTTTTTGTTGTTATAACTAACTACAGGGATATTTTTACAGATAGTCATTTTCGGGTCACCCCCTCTGAATGTGTCACCTGGTGTGGTCTGCACACCCCTAGTGACGTCACTGGTTGGTAGGCAGACACACATTTCTGCTGATGTAGATTGAACCCAAATCAGGCCGAGATGAGAGGGCTGTCTTGGGGCTGCGTTACCAGTTCTGGAAATGCTGAGGACACTTGCTAAAAAGCCTGTCTGAGCTGAATCGCAAGGACCCGGAATAACATCCCATGGAACCACGCCTGCTTGGAGCTGCGAGGGAGGGCTGGGGAGGCTGTACTCCCTCCCTTATCTGAGACATCTTTTTCATTTGTAATGTTTGAGATGAAACAGAGGTTGTACTGTCAAAACAGAAATGAATTGTATCCACTAGGATAAAGACTGGCCTTCTTAAGATTTGATTGTCACTAGGGAAATAACCGTACGTCCAAAGTCATCTCAAGTCTTTCGTTTAGCGTACTATGTCCTAGGGACATCATGCTTGGTAAAATGGAAGGTCAGTGAAAAAGAGGAAGACCCTCAACGAGATGGATAGACACAGTGGCTGCACCAATGGGCTCGAGCATAACAACGATTGTGAGGACGGCGCAGGACCGGGCAGTGTTTCGTTTTGAGGTGCATAGGGTCGCTATGAGTCAGAACCGGCTCGACAGCACCTGAAAACAACAACACATGCTAGGGAACCGATGGCGTGGTCCTCCCAGAAGATGCCTCCACTTTCCAGGGGACACGGAGCCTGCTCAGCCTGTCTCGGAATTCCCTTCCTTTTGTTTCCACCTTCCTGAATCCTGCCCAACCTTCAAAAAAGCCAAACTCGTTGCCATCGAGTTAATTCTGACTCATGGTGACCCAGTAGGATGGAGTAGAACCGCTTCATAGCTGCGCAAGGAGCAGCTGGTGGATTCGAACTGCCGACCTTTTGGTTAGCAGCCGAGCTCTTAACCACTGCGCCACCAGCGCCCAGCCTTCAAGGCCCGCCTCAAATGCCTCAGTCTCCACAAAGCCCACCTGGCCCCTCTATTTCTGTTTCTCTCAGAGCGGACTCTATTTTAACTTCCAGTTCACTTGTTCAAATAGTTTATCTCCTCTGCCGGCGGTCAGTGCTTTGAGAGTGGATGGTGTGTCTCCGAGAGCTTGGACTTGAGGTTCAGATATGGATTCAAATCCTGGCTCTGGCATGACTTTGGCTAAACGATTAGAAACCCAGGCCTCAGTGTTTCCTTCTCTAGAATGGGAATAATCTCTATTTTACACGTTTGTTAGGAGAGTTATTACAGCTGATACATATAAAGTACAAGGCAAATGGGTGGCACTCAGTAAATTGTGGTTATCATTCCTCTAAGCCGGGGCCCTGGTGATGCAGTGGTTAAAGCGATTGACTATTAACCAAAAGGTCAGCAGTTCAAAACCACCAGTGGCTCCACAGGAGAAAGACGTGGCAGCCTGCTTCCACAGAGATTTACAGCCTGGGAAACCCTATGGGGTCGCTATGAGTCGGAATCGACTCACTGACAGTGTTTTCTTTTTAAACACCTAGCACTGTGTAGTGCATGTATTAAGGACCAGTGCAGTTTGAATGAATAAATGAACAAAGTCACATGTTCTGTTGGAAACATCTATATTATGGATGGTTACCTCTGGTGAGCCATCCTTTCAAAGCGTTAGGACAAATCAAAATGGTGTGGTATGCGGGTAACTTTCTGTTTTACATATGCTCTTAATGGGCATGTCAATCTTGTGCAAACAAGTCGTTTTCTCTCAGAACATTCACTTACCTCTGTTGTGATTCGAAGCATCCCTGTAATTGGTAATCATGACAGCTCTGACCGGAGCGCATTAGAAGGGTCAAAAACTAAATTAGCATAGTTTTAGCCTTACAGATGTATTGAGGCATGTAAACTGAGTTTACGAAAAATGTTTTTGTTGTTGTAACTAACTACAGGGATATTTTTATAAAAAATAATAAATTTCTACTGCAACACTGCACAAAAATTTTATACACAGCCATTTTGGTTGTTTTTATGTCTGACCCCAGACATACGCAAAGTTTATGTTGGAGGGTTAAATTCTCATTCTTCTGTCACTTGCATTGTTTTCCAAAAGCAGAGTGCTGAAGAATATCCTAGGTGGCTGAGGTTTTATTTCAGCTGCACCCAAGCTAACAGAGGTTTCTCTGAATTTTACTAATCCTGAGCAGACATAGGTGTATAGCGTGGGGCATTTCTCATATGCAGGCTGGGTGATCCCTTCTTTGGGGATTACCAAGCCAGCCTCCTTTTCTTCTCCCAGTTCTGATTTCCTGTCTCCAGACTTCCTTCATCCAGGTAAGCCCCATCCAGGTGTTCTTCTCGGGGAGTTTTGATGTGGTTCGCAGCCTCTTTGAACTCTTAGTGCACCCGGCTCCCAGCCAGAAATAGAGGGGCCCTTGACTTTCTTTCAACTTTACAAAAACTTCAAAGCAGTTCATTACATTTATGAAATAAGAGTTTTTTTTAACAATACATTTCAGAAAAACAAATATATCCTTTTATGTTGCTTCCTAATGAGACAGGGATTGAAGAAAATATTTGTAAAGACATGTATTTTAAAATCTTTCAAATACAATCAGGAATGTATAATTAATAGAGTCCATTAACGTATATTGTATCAAATAAGAAATAAGAAAATATAAACTCCATCAAAAAATAAAAAAAAAAATAGAAAAACAAGAACCAAACCCAATGCCTTCAAATTGATCCAACTCACTGAGACTCCAGCTGCTCTATAGGGTTTTCTTGGCAGTAATCTTTACGGAAGCAGATCACCAGGCCTTTCTTCCAAGGTGCTGCTGGGTCAGTTTGAACCGCCAACCTTTTGGTTAGAAGTTGAGTGCAAACAATTTGTGCCATCCAGGGACCTTCGACTCCACTGGGGGTAGGGAAAAGTTTGAAGAAAAGACGGTCCTTGGTTGTGTGCTAAAAACCTAAAGTGTTCCAGGCAGAGGTGTTGATGTTGGTGTTCGTTGGTGAAGAATAAAGAATTGATATGAAAACGTGCCTGGACCCCAGGTTTGGGCTCTGGCAATGCCGAATTTCAGCAACAGCTGGCAGAAGAGCCAGCCTCAGGATGATAGTGTCTGGACCCTGAGCCCCCAGGGACACCATGCAATGCCTGGAACACAGGGTGCATTCAGTACAAGCTTGAAGGATGAAAAAGAGGCCTGGGCAGGAAAGGCCAAGGTAGCAGTAGAGGGGGCTGCGGGTGGGCATAGGGGTCTCCCCCAGCGTGACCTCACTGCCTGAACACCAGCGGGTCTGCAGCCGAGAATCCAATCTACAGGGCTTTGCTTTTCAAGAGGAGGCTGAGAACTCGAGGCCCAGAACACGGACTTTGGATCAGGGAGAAGGAGCTCAGACTGGGACCGCTGACACTGAGACTCGGGGCCAGAGACTTACCCCTCACAGGTGGTTCCTCTTCATCATAGTGGGGACGGTGACACATAGCCGATGGCCTGGGGGTTACTAAATGGTATCATCGCTGATGCTGCTATTACGCCAGGCTCCAAGGGCAGCTGGGCTTGACCAGAGGCCTGAGGTTATCTGGGTTCTGATGTCTCCTCTCTGCCCGTTTGCTCTGTCCTCAAGGCAAGTCATTTAATTCCTGGTCTAGAAATCAGACACAACTCTGGGTTACTAATGTCCTTAAGGAGCCCTGCTGGCTTGGCAGTTAAGAGCTCAGCTGCTAACCAGAAGGTCGGCAGTTCGACTCCACCAGCCGCTCCTTGGAAACCCTATGGGGCAGTCCTACTCTGTCCTATAGGGTCACTATGAGTCGGAATTGACTCGACAGCAACGGGTTTGGTTTTTTTTTTAATGTCCTTAGATCTATGTGGAAGTTTCAAGCCAAACATTAGTCGCTGATTTTTGTGCTAGGGGGAAAAGTAGTTCCATTTTTCTTCTCCACCAAGATTTTGGAATGTCCTCTTACATAGCTTTTTGATTACAATGTATTATTCTAAATGACCTTTGTACCAAGTCTTTTCATTTTTCTCTCACTCCAAAATGACCTTGTGTTTTGCAGGCTGGGTCTCTGTAATAGAACTTCGATGGGTCTGTGTGTGCGTGTTTTAATGTTCTGTCCGCAGACGTGGCCCCGCCTTCCTTGCAAACATGCACAAATGCCCAGTGGAGTGTGGGCCGCCCGGCCCTCCGCGGCCCGGACCGCCTCGCCCATCCCTCCGCGGTCCGGC